>NC_073719.1:18167997-18464964 GCF_023634085.1 Falco cherrug | reverse complement strand
AGTGATGATGAGGCCATTGGCCATGAGGGCAGCCAGGTAGATGCCCAGGGAGAGCCAGAAGTGCAAGAGCTGCAGCTCCCGCGTGTCTGCCAATGCCAGGAGGAGGAAGTGGGTGATGGAGCTGCTGTTGGACATCTGCTGCCTCCGGGCATATGGTCCTGTCACAGGAGAAAAAGACAGCGATAATTTAGGGGAGACTTCTGCAAGCAAAATCAAAGCCATTTCCCACAGACCATCCCCCCGTCACACACAGACATCCCTCTCTTTTCTCGGAGACCTTCCTGCAGCTGTGTGGCTGCAGCCCTGCTTGGTGCTGGCCGTGTGGGTGATGAAGAGCAGGGCATCTGCCCACGGGCTCTTGACCAGCCAGCCCCACTCTGCAGCAGTGGGTGGGGGCAGGGACCAGTCCTGGTGTTTAACTTTGTCCTCTGAAACCAGTGCCAAGGCAGAAGGGCTGGTCAGCGTCTGCAGCGCCAAAGCTAAGGAACGGGAAGGGTGAAGGCATTGTAAGAGAGCTTTAGTTTTTTTCACAGCTCCCCCCCATCTCTCCTGTTGAGTATTTTCAGATGTCAGAAAAGCAGAGCATTTTTGCTGCCCTCCGGTGGAACAGAGTGAGGTCTGTGAGGCAAGAGGATTGCCTGTGGGTGAGTGCCCAGTGAGGGGAGGTGGTCTGTCCTTCTGGTTCCCAGTTTCTGTGGGCTTGCACCTTCCTGAGATGAATGGTGGCCACACTCCCATGTTACCCTGAAATACCACAAGGCACTGCTGAGAACGGTCTGACCCACCACAGACCAGTAAAGGTTGTACACTTTCATCAGAACTCAGCATCCCACCCACAGCAAAGGATACACAGCTCATTTCACCCACCCCAGCAGTGTTTTCTCCATCACAGAAACTCTACGCATCTACGTGGGGCTTTCAGATCGCTAATGGGTGCGAGGGGACAGGTTTCCATTCTGGAGGGCAACGCACTGCTTGGAAGGGAACTTCAAGGAGGTAGCCAAGTGCCCTAACAAGAGCATCAGGTTCAGGGAGAACCAGCCCATTGCCCAGCCCCACATAGGGCATTGCCCACAGCCCCACGGGTGAGAGGAAAGCTGGGACACTTGTTCCCATGGACACACCTGCAGGAGAGGACCCACAAGGTCAGAGTGTGACTCTGCAGCTGAAAAACCCATCCCCAGAGAGCCTGACAGCAAGAGCTAGAGAATAAAACTAACCCAAAACGGCAGAGAAAGAAGTAAAATTGCACTGATGGTCTAGGTAAGAGTGTCCAGGGCGAGCGAGCCAGGCACTGAGGGCAGCGTTGCCCTTGCCCAGCTCTGCTCGCCACCTCCCACACACCAACACTGCCGGGCAGCTGCTCTCAGCCCCTGTGCTCTGCAGAGGGACCGGGGCACGTGGCTGCAGAGCTGCACCGCGGCTCTGCTGGAGCTCTGGCTGCAGAGGGGGTGGCTCACGCCTCGGGACCCCCAGCCCTGAGGGCAGAGGCTTTGCTGGGGGGAGAGCAGGCCAGGGGGATGCCTCAGAGAAAGGGGTCTGCACTGCACATGGTCAGAGAGAGCTTTCTGATTCTCCCTTCAACAACAATTCTGTCTGAAGTTTCCTATCAGTCCTTGCAATATCCTGGATGTCAGGAGACTTTCCTTGTGGGAGGTATCTCCCTGTGCCAGGTCTTTCCCTGTCAGTGCTCACAGACCACATCTCTGCCTCTGTGCACTGGCCCCGCACAAACGTGCCTCTCTGAAGGGCACTGGCTGGGCACAGGGTCCTGCCCGCAGGGGGAAAAGGGCAGCTCAGAACGACCCTGATGGCTCCAGCAAAGGTGCTGCTGCTGCTGTTCATAGGTGGAGGAGTGGCTGAGGGCACTTCAGGAGGCTCCTGGCAGACCTCCTCATCACTCAGAGTTACAGCTGGCAGTCTCAGGGACATCTTCAAACTCGAGCTCTCCATTAACATTTCCGCCTTCCCTCTCCTGCCCCCAACAACAGAAAACTGAAAACACAGATTGAGGAGAGCCCTGGATTTATCATAGCAATCCCTGCGCTGACCTTCGATACAAAAAGTCTCATCCAGACATATTCTGAGGGTAACCTATACTTGTAAGCAGCGCTCACCCTTGCAGCACACTCTCAACAGCAGAGAGATCCTTCCCTATCAGGGCTCAGTCCATACGCCCCCAGAGCTGCACGGGAGCCCCCCAGCAGGCTGAGAGCTGCCCCTGGCAGGCGGCAGAGCCCCTGCCCCAGCACACAGCCCCCTGGGCTGCAGGGACCCTGCTGGCAAGGACAGCCCTGGGCACCCCTGCCTGCACAGCCACCTTCACAGCCCTGCAGCCGGCCCTGGCACAAGGCAGCCCACATGCCCTGGCCCTCCCACGCTGCAGCAGGGAAGCCCTGCTCTGCAGCACACTGGCCTCCTCCACAGCACAAGGCTCCCACACGGTCCCACAGGCTGGGGGGGCCCCAGCTGCTGCAGACCCGGCTGGGAACTGCAGAGGCATTGCCCTGCAGCCACACACTTACCGGCTCCAGGGCTCTGCAGATTTCTCCAGCAGGGAGCTCTCAGCAGCCCCCCACCAAGGGCTGCTTTTGAGCTCTCCCTGCCTCCCTCCTCTGCCCCTCTGGGCTCCCTCCAGGTGTCCCTGGGGCTGCAGGGGAACCTGCTGGGCAGCAGGATGAGGCAATCCCTCATGGGCCTTGCCTCACCTGGGGGGACACACTTATTTCCAGCTGTGGCAATTCTCTTAATAGAAAAAGTTTTGTGCAGGAGTATCAACTTTTGTTAACCCATTACTAGAGAGGACACCAGGAAGACTGCAGCAAAGGACCCAAGTACTCCTAAAAGAGTGTGTGTGCATGTGTGTGTCTGGTGGTTCTACAGGCAGGGCGGGGAGGATGTCTTCAGTGCTTCAGTAAGCCCTGCAGAGCCCATTTCAGCACTTCATTGCACAGTCCGAGGGCTCAAGACTCAGCTCTCCTTTGCCCAGGCCATGCCTCTGCTCTGAAGCAAAGCCTTTGCACCCCCGGGCTCGGGGACACTTGGTACCAGGTTGCCTCATGGCCAGGCAGAGCTGGGCTGGTGCCACAGCTGGGGGGCTTCAGCCCAGATGTGCAGCAGGGCCCTCAGCCAGGGGCCCACGCAGAGGCAGCTGCAGCCCGTCCTGTTGCAGACAGAGCTGTGACCCTGAGGGAACCAAGGGCCAAGGCAGGTGGCAGAGCTCAGCACAGCTGCTCGGCAAGGACAGCAGCCTCCAACAGCCCAGGCATCCACCACGCGGTTTAGACCGGTGAGGCAATTCCAGGGCACCCGAAGGAGCGTTCCCTCCTTCTGCACAGGCCACAGCCTGCCAGTGTATGACCTGGGGCCTGCACTCTGCTGCTCTCCTGCCTCACTCCCCTGGGAGATGAGACTCCACCATTGCTTTGCTCCTAGTACCAAGGTGGACACGAATGATGCAGGGTTTCAGATCCAGGGGAGCATCACAGCTGCTGGCCCATCTGGCAGCTGTGCTAGAACGCTGATGCAAAGAACCGGCAGACACCTAAACGTGCATTGTCACTGTGCTGCCCTGTGGCTGTCAGCGGGCGGTTACTTGACCACTGGCTTGCAGGATCCCACCAAGCCTCTGTCTCGCTGCTCCCCTCCTTCTTCACTCACTTCGATGTCTGTAGGGCTGTTCTCTCACATCATTCTCACTCCTCTCCCTTTCTGCTTTGTCCTTTCTGCCATAGGGTATCACAGAGGTGCCACTAGAATTGCTTATTGGCTCAGGTTTGGGCAGGGGCTGGCCCATTTTGGAGTCAAATGAAAGTGGCTGTTATGGCCATGGAGTCAGCTCTGGATCTCTTCTTACCTTTGCCAGCCTACAAACACCTCCAAACCACTCCCAAACCCTTGCCATGTAAATCCACAGGATCTCTAAATTCCCCAATATGATGTGAGGTTATTGATCCTAAGGCTTCCTCACGCTGCTTAAATAAGACTTTTCCCTTTCCTCTCCCTGATTTAGGTTATTTCAGAGCAGTTACCCTGAAGCACACCTGTGTCACCAGGGCCAAGCTCAGACATGTAACTACAAAAATAATAATGGGTACCAAGTGTCCAAGGTCACACGCAAGCAAAATATTTTGCTGCAGAGCATGCTGGGGTGGTGGGCAGAGGTCACTGTGAAGGTGAAATGAGATGTCCCTAAGGAGAGCAATCCATGCTGTCCTTGGGACCAGAGACATGCAGGGCTGGACTGTGCAGTGCTGCAGGAGAAGGCATTGCTGCCAGTGATGCCTCTGTAGCCCCAGTGGACATGTGGTTCCGGTGAACCTTATACCCAGAAAGGACAAGGTGCTTTTGATTGTGTCCTTGACCATGGACATCCCGTGATGCAGGGACACTTTGAAAATCATTGGTCTGTTTCTCTATTGCCTCACCACAGGGGTGACTTTCAACAGTGCTGGCTAACTGGGGAGGCCCAACAAGGCTGAATGTTAGTCACGTGCTGCCCACCTACAAGAAGGGCAGGAGGGAGGATCGGGATAACTACAAGCCTGTCAACCTGATCTTAGTGCCAGGGAAGGCTGTGGAGCTGATCATCCTGAGCGCCACCACACAGGAGGTGCAGGAAAACCAGGAGGTCAGGACCAGCCAGTATGGATGTATGAAAGGCAGGTCCTTTGTGAGGAATCTGATCTCCTGCTGGGACAAGGTGACCTGCCTAGTGGATGAGGGAAAGGCTGTGGATGCTGTCTACCTGGACCTTAGGAAAGCCTTTTGGCTCCATCTCCCACTGGATTCTCCTGGAGAAACTGGCTGCTCATGGCTTCGGTGGGTGTTCTCCACGCTGGGTTCGAGCTGGCTGGACAGCCAAGCCCCAAGAGGGGGAGTAAATGGAGTGAATTCAGGTGACGACGGCCCATAAGGAGTGGTGTTCCCCAGGGCTCAGTGTTGGGGCCAGTCCTGTTTCAGATCTTCATCAGTGATCTGGATTGAGTGCACCCTCAGTGAGTTTGTGTACAACATCAAGTGGGGTAGCAGTGCTGATGTCCTTGAGGGCATGAAGGCTCTGCAGAGGGATCTGCACGGGTTGGATCATTTGGATGAGTCCAGTTGTATGAAGTTCAACCAGGAGAAGTGCCAGTTCTGTACGTGGGTCACAACAGCCCCCCACAACGCTACAGGCTTGGGCCAGAGTGGCTGGAAGGCAGCCTGGTGGGGAAGTACCCTGAGGGTGCGGGTTGACAGATGGTTGAGCATGAGCCAGCAGTGTGCCCGGGTGGCCAAGAAGGCCCATATCATCGTGTCTGCTATCAGAAACAGTGTGGCCAGCAGGACCAGGGCAGTGATGGACCCCCTGTACTCGGCACTGCTGAAGCCACACCTTGAACACTTTTGTGTTTCCATTTTGGGCCCCTCACTGCAAGAGAAACACTGAGGATCATGTCCAAGAAGGGCAACAAAGGTGGTGAAGGGTTTGGAGCCCTGGTCTGTTGATGAGTGTCTGAAAAGACAGTTTTCTTTTGAAAAGTGGTTTTACTCTGGAGAAGAGGAGACTCAGGAGAGATCTTACTGCTCTCTAGAGTTACCTAAAGGAGGTTGTAGATGAGTGGGGGTAGGTCTCTTCTGCCACATAACAAGTGACAGAACAAGAGGAAATAGCCTCTAGTTATACCAGGAGAGGTTTAGATTGCATATGAGGAAAAACATCCTCACTGCAAGGATGGTCAGGCATTGGAACAGGCTGCCCAGGGAGCTGGTGGAATCACCAGCCCTGGAGGTGTTTCAGAAATACACAGACACAGTGCTTCGGGACGTGATTTAGTGATGGAATTGGCTGTCCTGAGGTAATGGTTGAATTTGATGGTCTTTAAGGTCTTTTCCAACCTCAATGATTCTGTTCCTATGCTTCCGTGATTTATTGCAGGCCTACCTAGACACGTTGCTGAGCAAGCTGGTCTAGGTCACCCTGCTTCAGTTGGAGGGCAGGATTCGATGATCTCCAGAGGTCAGTCTACCCTGGAAAAAAAAGCCATAGAGCTATAAGAGCATATATAAAGAATGTCAACTCAACTACAGAAGTTCATGTGAAGAATATTTCTCCACTCAAATGGCTTGTGGGAAATGCATTTGAAAAATCTGAAAGAAACAAGGCTGCTTTTCTGTGGCCAGGTCATGGGTTAGAATGAGGGTGACAGAGGGGTGTGTTATGAGGAGGACAGCTGATTCTCAGGAACTCCTCATGCAGGAGGACATGCCTGGCTGTGAAGGGGCCTGTGAGGTCAGTTCTGTCTCTGGAGGTGACAGGCCAGCATCAGGAACGTGGCTGGGACAGTCCCTCTGCCAAGGGACCCCATAGGCCCCATCCAGGAGAAGGGCTGGGGTACAGGCTGTCATGTCCATTTTGCCTGTGGACATGAGAGGACAGCAGCAGGCATGTGGCTTGGTCACGTCTCTGGGAGAAGCTGAAAGGCCAGCAGCAGCCATGTGGTTTAGAAGACCATGTGGAGGTGACTTCACTTTTTTGAGGGGAAAGACCACCAAAAATAGCTATTGAGTTATGTTCCCTGCTTGGAAGGCAGTTCCTGAGGTGGTAAAGCCTTTCTGGGTAGTGGGAAGAAAGAGGAGAGGGGAAAAGATTTCACAAAGTGTAATGTTGCAAATGGAGAGTGGCTATTGGGAGGAAGAACTGTCACTGCAAGGGTCCTGCTGCGGTGCCAGAGCTCAGCCAGAGGGAGCCTGGATCAGCCCATGGTTTGTGTTTCAAGGAACAGCCGGTGAGAGTGGAGGTACCTCAGCGAAGGTATGGCAATGTTGGGGTGAGAGCAAGGCAGGGCAGCGAGATGGTGCCTACAGCCTGCAGGGAAACAGGGGCAGGGCTCCAACCATGTAGGACAGCCTGTGGTGGAGAGGGCAAAGGGTGCTGTCAAGGCTGGAAGGCACCAGTAGAACCCAGGTCTGTGTCCCCTTGGCTGTGGCAGCTGTCTCTGCCTCTGAGGGCCATGACAAGACATGATGTCCACACGGCACGGGGGCATCGTTGCCTCCTTGCAGCCCCATGGGGAAGCTGGAAGTCGCTGTGCCATTGCTGTCCTTCACTGGGCATTGGATGCCCACCTTCCATGGTCCCCAGGAAGAGCCCTGAGCCCTCTGTGAGGGACAGCACCGACCTCCCCACAGGCTGCAGGTCACGGCTTGGCCTTTCTGCTTCATCAAGCAAGCCAAGGCTTTGCTCAGCAGCAGAGCTGCCTGCACAGCGCCTTTGCCTTCCTGCACTCACAGCCCCCAAGGACGGGCTCTAACAAGGCCATGGGGCGCTTTCTCAGCCATGGCCCTCAGTGGGGCCCATTAACGCTTCCAGGGACTGTGGGCTTTGCTCCGGACTTGGTGATCTTGAGAGGTTTCTTCAGGCTCCTCTGAACACCTGAAGTCCAGAGCACCACAGACACCCTGGGCTCATGACGAGGGAGAACGCCCTGACGAGCCCTGTCTCCTCCATCAGGGACATCTGGTCTTCAAGTTTGGCTCCTACACTTAATGAGATAAGTTTCAGCTGTACAGTGAAAGAGAAAGGCAGGTAATGAGCACTTTGGGGAAAGGATAGAAGGCTTTTCCAATTCCTATTGATGCACAGTGTCTCCTGAGGAGGTGCGGACAAGTAGGAAAGGCAGTCCCTGGAGCTAATCACTGCGTGGACAGCCTTGCTCCCCAGCTCTCCAGCCTCAATATTTTTGTCTTCAGCCCCATGAGACTTACATCACTTTACATCAGATCTTCAACCAACTCTGCAGCTGAATATAGCAAATTCTTGGCAGTAATTATTGCCTGCTTTTCTTAGAGAACAGGGTGTAAGCAGGAATAAAAGAGGGATTAATTATCGTGTGTGTGTGGGGGGGGGAGTGGGATAGAAATTAATAAATAAAAAATACATTTCTCAGCTGTATAATTGTTAGTTCAAGCAAATCCCCATGAGGTCTATTGCCACTACTGAAGAGTTGCCCATAGGGAATATTAGAGACACTACTGAAAGACAGTCCAAATTTTCCTCTCTGAACCTTAAAGCAGAAGCTACATAGGTAAAATGGATTGGAGCGATCAAAGAGAAAGAGGAGAAAGGTATCTGGAGATGAACTTCTTAATCCATAGCTGTAAATCAGGAAACCAAAACGTCAGGCTATTCCAAATGTCTTCAATTTCATAGAAGGTGCAAACTTTCTGGAACTCACGACAAATAATAGGATGTGTCCAAATTTTTTTTACACATATATCTGTAGAATTTCTCCCACTTTGATCTACGTATATGCAACAACTGGTATTAAGAACAGCACAGACTGTGCCTTCAGACGCCACCTTCATATCTAACGCCATTCCATTTTGCACAGCTATAGGGGCTATTTCTCACACTTCTTCCTGCAAAGCCTTCATGGCACCTGCAGGGTCCTTGGCCATCTCTTCCATTGCTGTGCATCTCTTTATCACTGCCTTCTCCAATTCAGGAACCGCTGACCAAGGAGTAACCGAGGCCACAAGCAGGCTGATGATCTGGCTATCATTATGACACCCATTACATCTGAGAAGCTCATAGGAGGCACGTGGCCATGAAGGCGAGTTTGAGGTCCCTGGAGTCTCCAGTTTCCTTGGGGGATTGGCCATCAGCAGCCCAGCTGGTTATGGCTGCAGTAAGAAAGGCACTTGGACTCTGAGACAAAGTGTCATTTCAATTGGCCTTGGCTAGAGCCAACTCTCTACACACAGAGACAATCGTGTCAGCTGTATGCCGTCCCTTCCGAGGCCGGGAACACGGAGTTTCCAGCGTTGGGAGAGTGGTGCAGCAAGTGGTGCAGATCCTGCCTGCAGAAGGCTTATCCCACACTGCTCCTGTCAGCTCTTGAAGTGTTTTCTGCCAGGGAAACCCATTCTAGTCATCACTTCTCGTGTTCTAAGAGGAGATGTTCACTTGGGAGTTGGTAACTGCAGCCTCAGACAAAGGTAAGGGCGTGCGGTTGGCCATTCACCAGCAGCTTCCTGCAGATTTCTTCTTCCAATATGGCTTGTTCTGCAACCCAGGGACACACTCAGCACAGCTCAGCCTGAAGGCCAAGAGGTACATGGAGCACAGCACAGGCCTGCTCAGGTTTTCTGTGACACTCATCACTAACTCCTCCATGTGCAAAGGGCTTCTGCTCAGATTTACTCAACCTCCTGATGAAGGTTAGAAGGAGAACGACATCTCCTTTAGACCGCTAGAGAAAGGGAACTTTACTTGAAGGCCTTGGTTGAAGGGAAACTGGAAGATGATCTGCAGGAGCGGGCTGGAAATCAGGACCATGCGTGGCAATCAGTTAGCTGAAGGGAATGTGCTCGAGCTTGTAGGTCACTAACCCTGGGAAGACAAGGAGTGTGAATAGACACAAAAACTAACATGATGAGCCATGCTGAGAGAGCACAGGGGAGTGGGGGACGGATGCCGTGAAGGAAGGGTAACACCTTGCTGTTAATTGCTGGTAGTTAACCACCAGTCGGGGATTGCCTAGTATGCAAGGCTTAGCTTCAGGAACCAATCTGTTTAAAACGCGCAGCTTCAGGAACCAACTGTTTAAAACGTGCAGCTTCAAGAACCAATCTTTTTAAAACGCGCAGCTTCTGAAAGTGTATATAAACTCGTGCTTCTGTACAATAAATTGGCATTTGCTTGTATCACCCTGCGTCCCGTCTCTCCATCGCAGCAATGATCCCTGACCAACATGGCACAAATGCTTTGCTGGACTTGTTTTGAACAAAAGACAAGGCAGGAATGGTGAAAAATGTGGACAGCACCTTTCTGTCAAGTATGGGTGACACTGGTAAAGTAGAAATCAAGAGCAAGTCAACAAGACAAACTGTAGCAGGGCTGAGTAGAGAGGAAAGATCACCTCCACCAACCCTTGGGCAGTGCTCTTCCTAATGCAGCCCAGGATGCCATGGGCCTTATTTGAAAGGTGCAAAGCCAGGAGAAGAGGAGGCTTTGGGGACACCTAATAGCAGCCTTCCCAGATCTTCTTGGGCCATATCAGCAAGAAAAGGCAGCCAGGTTCTTGCCTGTTGTGCATGATGGGAGGATGAGGGCCAATGGGCATCAGCTGAAGCAAGGGAAGACAATGTCCTTCCCCATGAAGAACAGTCAAGCAGTGGAGCAGATGTCCCACAGAGCTTGTGCCATGTCCATCCTTGGAGCTTTTCAAGCCCCACTTGAAGGAAAGCCTGAGCTACTTGCTTCAACCCCATAACTGATCGTTCTCTGAGCAGCATGTAGGCCTGGACACCTCCGGAGGTCCCTTCCAGCATGAATGACTCTGGATCTCCATCCACCATGGATCTTGCCTTCATGATGGCAGGGAAATCACTCAGGTTTCCAGCGGCTGTTGAAGCCAATCAGAAAGTTGGTCAGGTGACCTGCTATGTTCTTTTCCCACTCCAAGCTTTGCTGCTCAGATGCAGGGCTGCTTGGCTGGTTCCTATGGATTCCTATTCTTCACCCTTTCCCAACTTTTCCCTCCTTTCCCACGCACAATTGCTTCTCCTTGACCACCCCTGTATCCTCCCATGCAAGCAGCTCACCTCTCCTTTCCCTTTCCTCCCTGGCCATTGACTGTCCTCCTTTGGTGATTCTTTGGAGCTTTTCACCATAGGTGGCCACCCAGACAAGGGATTCATCATCCCCCTTGACTCAGCATCATCCCCCTTGACACAGCACTGTTGTGGCCACATCCAGGTTATCTGTGCCTGGGCTTTGAGGTTTCTCATTCTGGAGGAATGGGGGAAAAGTGGAGAGGCTGTGGAGGATACCTGCCTGGATTGAGTTTGGTGCCTGTGGAGAGAGACTGAAGGTCCTGGGCTTCTTGATACTGGCAAAGTGGAGCCTCAGGGCACCACAGTAATAGCATGCACCTGCTTGAAGGGGGGTGTCAGAGATAAGGGAGTGATTCCTGATAGCGACAGGAAGAGAAAACCTCCGCAAAGTGCTGCTTGGAAGGGTAAGATTGGATGTGAGGAAAAAGAAATGTCCCTCGGAGGGTTGCCCTCTGATGCCAGAGTTCACCCAGAGGCAGCCTGGCTTGTCCCATGGCTTTAAGTCTCAAGGAAGAAGCAGGCATGAGGGGAGAAACTTC
Source organism: Falco cherrug (assembly GCF_023634085.1). NCBI lineage: Eukaryota > Metazoa > Chordata > Aves > Falconiformes > Falconidae > Falco > Falco cherrug. Next base: position 18,453,826 of record NC_073719.1, on the reverse strand, counting down.
AGAAAAGTCAGGAAAATGCAGGTGTGAGGGCTGGGTGGGAAAGCAAGGAAGATGCCAACCCCCAGAGTGGAAAGAGGTGCCACATGGACAGTGTAGGGCAACTTGCAGTGGAGATGGCCCAGGGCTGCAGCAAGGCTGAATGGCCCAGCTGGGGGCTGAGGCCTCTGTCCCCCTGGCAATGGCAGCTGCCTCTCCCACCAAGGCCTGTGACATAGAACTCGATTTGGAGGCTCTTATGTTCTGCCCTCCAAGAGCCTGGGGGTCAGGGCTTGGTCTTTCTGCTTCATAAAAAAATCTAAATGTGTTTTGCAGCATTACAGCCACCGACACAGTACCTTTGGCTACCTGCAGTTCTGGCTTCTAATTAGCTACTCTAACGAGTCCATGGGGACGCTTTGTCAGCAATGGCCCTCAGCGGGACCCATCAATGTTGAAGGTATTTTCAGTGCTGCTTCTGACTTACATTCCTTCAGTGGTTGGTTCAGTCTGCTCTCAGTAGCTCAGGTTCATGGCAGGAGCCCCCAAGGCCCTAATGAGGTATTTGCTTTTCTCATTTCCTTCAAGTCTTGAAGACCTGTGCAGCTAATTGAATCTGTTCCATTCATGTAGGTAAGAGAGAGGATTTCAAAGTGCACTTCAAAATAAGTATTTTTTATTTCATAGGTTATATTTTGCTACTTTTTAGGTTAGAGAGGAGGTTCTAGCAGCAATCTCCAAGTGATAATGATGCAGAGGATCTCCTCAGGATATCTGGACTGGTAGGAAACGCAGTTCTTTGAGGTCTGACACCGGATGGACAACCTTGCTCTGACTGTCCCCAAGACCACCCTTTTTCTCATTGTCCCCTGGGACTCACATCCCTTCTCCTTACGTCAGACTTCTCCCCTCAATTCTGCAGGTGGGTGCTGCAGCTCCTCTGCACCATCCCCACCAATTTGCCTTAGAGGACTGGCTGCACACCGGTACAGAAGAATTATTCAAATCTGCAAGCACTGTGAAGAATGATCAAGTGGCATAAATAAGCCAACACCCTCCACAAGCATATGCCGAGTCCAAGCTGTCTCTGATGAGGTGCCTTTCCGCAAGGGACACTCTCATGAGAAATCTTTTAGGTGCTAGATACAGAAATATAGATCTAAACACAAGGGGAGAGTTGGGTAAGGAGACAGTTCGGCTGCAGGAAGACATGCAAGCTTTTCCTTCCTGAAGTAAAAACAGCAGCACAGGTGAGAGGTACCGAAAAGACCAAAGAGTAAAGGGAGGAGAAAACAGGTGAATAACTGAAAGAGCCTTTGCTGAGACAGTCTGCTGAAAAGATGACTTCAGAAGCCGTCACTGTCTCCTGCTCAGGTGCAAATATGTTAAAGATGAGAGAAAATAAGGGCGTAGTATAACTAATAATAATGGTGAAGTTCTGGTATAAAATCAATATTTCCTTGAGGTATCGCTTTTGAAAGCTCCTTGAATTGGCAGAGGTCACTTGTGAGAAAGGACAAGTAAGTGTTGCATCTGTCTTGGAAGGAGTCCATAAGTGCAGCTCGGGGAACCACAGGCTGCTCAAACCCCCATGGTGAGGGGTGTGCCACCAGTTAGAGTCGCCTTGGGTGACATTTCTGGCACCTGAGCGGGTAACTGTCCAGGTGGATTTTCCAAGGGTAACTCCTGCCTCACCAACCTGACAGCCTGCAGTTGTGCGTGAGGAGCTCCACAGTGGATGTCATTTCCCTCAGCTTCAGCAAAACTGTTGTCATGGTCTCCCTCAGTGTTCTGCCCGAGTGAGGCCATGCCACTCTGGGTGCGAAGAGATGAGTAAAACACCAGCTGGATGGTCAGGCTGAGAGAGCAGTGGGGAAGGGCTCACACCCCACCTGGAGGCCACTGGGACATACTGGGGCAGTGTGGGCAGCACAGGGGACTCTCCTGCTTACAGTTTAAGAGCTGTACACATGACCCAGTGGAGGCAACTCTCACAGTGTCTGTCGGTGGCACCAAACTGAGAGGAGCATCCCTGTGCCCTAGGGATGCCATGGAGGGGAACCCTGGCAGGTGGGGTGGCCGCCCTGGCAGGAGCTGCACAGATGCAGGACGGACCAAGGGCAGAGCCTGCACCTCCCTCGCATGGACTAACACCCTGCAGCTGCAGGGCCTGGGACCTGCCTGGCTGGGCAGTGTCTGTGCAGAAAAGGCCCTGGTGGTGCTGGGGGACAGAAGGCAAAACACAATCCCAGCCCGTGACCTGGTAGCAGAGGCAGCCAGCAGGGCCCTGGAGCGTATGAAGAGGTGCCTTGCCAAGAGAGTGAGGGAAGTGATTGTGTCCCCACGCTCATCCCTCGTTAGACCCCCTGTCCGTGACTGTGTTCATTTTTGGGCCCTGACTGTGGAGGGAAGGGGGGAGGGAGCGGCTGGGTGGCTGCTGGGCTTTTGGCCAGAGACAAGCCTTGACAGCAAGGAAGATGTGTATAATTCGGAGGGAGTTGAGGAAGGAAGGGAGGCAACAGAATGTCCCCAGGACTTGGAGGGCCATGGAGTCATTTCATTGGCCACCCCATTCAGAATGAAGCTGGGAAGTGATGCTGACATTCCGAACCAACAAGGTCCATGGGCAGGCAAAGCTGTGCCTGTTGTTGTGACCCTAAGGAGACCCACACGCCTCTCTAAGGTGACCCGCACACCTACGGCATAGATCATGCTGGGGCTGAATCTCTTGCCTGGCTTCAATGGCCCCCCGAAGCCATGGACAAAGCTTTGGGTGGAGGCCCCAGGTGAGGCTGGTCAGGGCCAGGAAGGCCTAGGGATGCTCTCAGGGCCCTGCCCCCATGGGATCCCACCTGCCAGTGCCCTCAGCAGGCCAGGTTCTCCTTCCCTTCTGCCTCAGGGCTTTGCTCTGCTGCTCTCCTTCCCCACTTACCTGGGCATCAGAGACTCCACAATTTCATAGTCACTACAACCAAGACTGGCACTGCTCTTCACATCCCTGAGCAGCTTGTCCTCTTTAGGGACTCCAGGTGCAGGTGAACATCAGAGTGGGCAAACTGTTTAGTCTGGGGAACTTGCCCACAAGCCCCTGGACTTCTGGCATCCTTGCCTACATATCCAGTGGACACCAAGGACACTGATTCCCCCAGAAAAGCCAGGTTTTCTCTGCCATTGTTTCTCCTGCATAGTATCTCACAATCCAAACACTTTTTTAATTGGCAATAAATTGATCTTTGCCACACATCTTTGTGTGGCATGTGGAAAAGACGACACTTCTTTGGCCATGAAAAGAATCGTTAAGAGATCTCTTTGTCTTTATCTTGACCCATGAGCATTGCTGGTTTAACTTCTCCCTTTGTCCTGTTGAGTCAGTGCAGCTGACAACAAGTGATGTTTGTCTCACCACTGGCCCAGGTTAACCCACCACAGGACCACATCAGGACTGCTGAGCCCACAATGGGGCTCCCAGCAGATGAAAGACCCTGACACATCACAGCAAGTCCTACAGAGGCCAGAAGGATGGTTGGGACCTGGAGCATATTATGGGCAAAGGGAGGCTGAGAGAGCAAGAGTATTATCTGAGAAATGGTTCTGAGTGAAAGACTGGAGCGCTGGACCCAGGCCAGCTGGTGGGATCTCAATCAATATTTGTTAGAACACCATGCCATGAGAACATGATCTTGTTGGAGGTGTCTGACTATGGCCTTCCCTGAGAGACCAACTGTGGTAAGAGCTATGGGACTTGTGTGTAACAAGTGTCAGTAGGAAAGTGGCTCCCTTTATATTTAGAAATGGTGATGGAGTTGGGTATCACTGGGCAACGGAGGAGGACAGAGGTGGCCATGCAGCAGTGGTCCCTAATGAGGGCTGGGGTATATGACCAGGCTTGGAAATGAGCAGTGTTTGGGAATTTGTGGGGAAAATTTCCCTTCTGCAGCTTTCTGAGGGTGTGCAGGGAACACGGCACAGATCTGGCCCCTCAGTCCCGCTCCTTTGGTGCCTTGCTTGCTTCACCATGACCCCTGGGTCTGCACCAGGACACCCTGCTGTGTGCCCCCACCCTGCACACCCACACAGCTGAGCTCTCACTGGTGTTTCCCTCTCCCTGGCCCTTCCCAGCCCAGCCCCCCCCCCAGCTCTGCCCACCTCCCCTGCCCTCTCCCCAGCCCAGGCAGACACAGCAGCCCACGCGGGGCTGGCCCCATGCAAGTGCCCACCCAAAGGGGGCTGCAGAGCTCTGGGCACTCACCCCATGGCCATAGACCATCACAAGGGCACAGGAGATGCTGGTGGGCAGAGAGGGGTCTCCTCCTGCCAGTCAGCCCCAGGGCTGGCACCAGCCATGGCATGAGGACACAGAGGCCATTGCCTCCCTCTGTCTGCTGCTCCTCTCTCACAGGGACCCTGCTTGCCCACTCCTGGCAGCCCCTCGGGGCCAGTCCCTGTCCCCAGCACCAGGCTGCTGGCCTGGGGGCTCCCCAGGCACCTCCTGCTGCACCAGGGACACAGCAGCCTGCCCCAGCTGGGGCATCCACAGAGACACCTGCTCTTGCCCAGGGATGTGGTCTCAGGCATGGCCCTGAGCAGGCGGTGCTGCTGTGCAGGGCAGCGGTGCCTGAAAGCCCAGGGAGATGGTCCCAGGCACATCCCTCTTGGTCACCCACCATTCCCATGGGCACTGGGCCCCCACACGCCAAGGCTCAACACAGGCCCATGCCCTAACGCGTTGCCCCATGCCCTCCTCCCCTGAGCCATGGGGAACCCAAGCTCACAGATGTTATTCAGGGAAGAATTCCTGCAGCCTGTTCCTGAGCTTCACTTTGGGAGGAGAGCCCAACCTGCAGGCATGGGCACTGAGAAAAAACCCTTTTATTTTGCTTATACTTGCAAAGGCAAAACCAACCATTCAAGTGCATGCAGTGGATCTTCCCAAGCCTGGTTCCACTGGGCCAACATAGCATAAGGAGAAGATTGGTCCTTTAAAAGAAAAGCACTTAAAGGAAGCGTGCGATCTATATGCAACACATCGTGCAGAGATCAGCTGTTTGACTTCTTTCACAAGTGCCAAGGCTGCAGGCGTTAAAGGCCTTGGGGCTAAAAGATCTGTGTCTCCTTTTCAAAGTTGCAACAGAGGTGGCATTTGTTCATTACTAAGGCCTAAATAAGGCTGTAGCCAATTCAGCATTCCTGAAAGCTTTTGGACATCATTCAAGGTCTTTACGTCCAGTTTCAGTTTGATAGCTTGTGGAGACATGGTTCTCTTCAGCACATTCATGCGCAGATACTTCCAGGGCTCTTGTCTCTGAACTTTTTCAGGAGCTACAATCAACCCAAACTCTGCTAAACTGTGCCTGGCATCCTTCTCAGCTGTCTCCAGCAGCTCTTTTGATGGTGCTGCTAGCAAAATGTCATCCATGCCATGATAACCGTAAACATCTTGGTATTTGTCTGTCACTGAGCTCAGGGCTTGGGCTACAAACCACTGACAAATGCTTGTCGAGTTTCTCGTGCCTTGAGGCAGCACGGTCCAGTGGTAGCTTTTTGTGGGCTCAGAGTTATTTCTAGTTGCTACTGTAAAGGCAAACTTGGCTTTGTCTTCTGGATCTAAAGGAATGGTAAAAAACCCAGTCTTTCAGATCAATAACTACAATGTCCCACTCCATTGGTATCACGGTGGCAGACGGCAATCCCGGCTGCAAGGCCCCCACAGGGGCCATCACTGCATTGACTTTACGCAGGTCAAGCAGCAATCGCCATTTACCTGAAATCATTTTCATCACAAGTACAGGGGTGTTCCACGGGCTATGTGACTCTTCAGTGTGGCCCGTGTTTAATTTTTCCGTAAGTAACTCATGCCGGGCACACAGCTTTTCCTGGGGCAGGGGCCACTGACCTACCCATACTGGTCTGTCGGTCAGCCAAGTAGACCAAGGGGAGGCTGTTTCACTGCCTGCAGTACAGTGGCCCCAGTTAAAAACCCGCAGTGATCCAAACTCCCCACTGTCCTAGACAATCTCGGCCCCACAGAGTGAGTGCTGTGGTGGTAACGTATGGCCGGACGGAGGCAGTCTGTCCTTCTTGTGTTTTGATCTGTATAGGTTTTACAGACAAGTAGCTTGTAGTCACGCCCCCCCGACCTACATCTCCCGCTGCGTTATTTACCAAAGGCCAATGAGGTGGCCAGTCCTTTCTCGATATGACAGTTGCGTCTGCTCGGGTATCCAGAAGACGGCTCAACTTCACTTGTGCAGGAGTGCCTCCCGACAACGCCAGAGTGCAGGTCATGTTGGGTCCTTGTGGAGATGGTTCTTGTGTCCAAGACACTTGGGGTATTCCAGGGGAGGTGAATCCTTCATCACCCTGCTGTCTAGGCTCTGTTTGGGGAACAAAACTCTCAAAAGGCACAAGCTGAGCAAGGCGTGTATTTTTTGGAATGTTCCCAGGAGGCACAGTTGCAGAAACTCAGGCACATATTTGACCTGTACAGTCTGCATCAAAAACACTAACATGGACTTGGTTATTTTGGACTTGATCTAACACTAGGGTGGACCACTGAGCCTGATGTTGAGGGCTGGCATACTGCCCAGTACCCATCAACACGTCAGGCCCATTACCAACCCGGGGATCATCCTGTGGAAGGTTCATATTCTGCAGCCCTTGCTGTTCCACCGCTGCCCGCCATGTGCCGTGGAAGACCGCTAGTGGCACAGGTTGGAAAATGATCTGCGCCATCTGAGAAATATCGAAAGGAGTCCAAGTGTCCATGGAAAGCAAATGTAACGATTGCTTTGTAACCGGCGAATTCACCCCGTACTGAGAAACAGGTTTTTGCAAGTCCTGCACTATTTTCCAAGCAGGTGCTGTATGAACCTTGGGATTACCAGCAGCCACGTCTCCTGTTATAACAGGACATGCATGCAGTGCAACAGTGGAAGGAGTAGTAGCATCAAGGAGCGGTCTACCTGTATGTCCTACTAAATTCCAGTTTCCCTCTTTCTGTAACCCATCTTTTAGAGCCTGCCAAAATTGCCGAGGGCCGCGTGGCATTACCATTACGTTGGATACTGGATTTCTACCACCACCACATTCATCACTGCCTCTGACTGATAACCTTGTCGTAGCTGGACATGATTCCCAATTTTTGGCATTTCCACCCTGCGTAGGCAGGGGAGGAGCAGAGGGGGCAGGCGGGAGGGGAGAAGAGGCTGGGGGAGGAGGGAGTGTGGGCTGCTGTAAATGTCGGTGGGACTCAGGGGGGCAGGGATCAGTCCGCCGAGGTTTCTGCTTGCCGTCCTCATCCTCGGCATCACTACTGAACATAGGTCGACACTGTTGGGCAGATCTGGGGGCTTTGGGACATTGAGGAGTGGTGACTGGTAAGGGGCCTGGATTCACCCCTCCCCCACGACCTCACCCTCTTGTCTGTTGACTGAAGGGTGATCCAGGGGAGGTCTGGCTGATACACCCCCACTGACGTCTTGCTGACTTTTCAAGCCCCCCCCCCAGCATCACTAAGCAGTGCCCATGTAGTCATAGCCCCGACACCTCTTTGTCCCCTTTGCCACAGCTTCTAACAGTGTCGATCCTAAATTCTCCCAGGTCGACACACTAAAAGCAGTCATGGCGGATGCTTCTACTCCTTGTCTCTTGGCCCACAATAACATACATCTTAACCACAGCCCATCTAAAGTAGTTCCATGCTTCTGTAACATTTAACTTCCACACTGACAGCACCATGGTATCTTCCTTAAATTTGTCCCCGTGATGTCCCTGGTGGCTCACCTTTCTGGTGTCAGGGTCTCCCAGGACCCTGCAGCCGTCCCGTTGCGCTATTCCACTTCACCAGGCTCCATCTCCCCAGCAACCCGCTGGTCACAGTCTCACGGTCTCCTTATGATACCCCTTATTGGGGTCACATCAGCACGTTGAGGTAACCAATTGTGGCGACGCAAGTCGAGTCAGACCCAAAATGTGGAGTGGCTGGAAGAAAACGGGCATATTATGAGCAACCCAGACCGAATAACTTGGTTGTAATAACAGGCCGCAGCTCTAACAAGCTGCAGGTGTTGTGAAGGACATGTGCAAGGCCAAGGGAGACAAAGAAACTGTGTATTCGCAGAGAGATAAGGGAGCTGGACAGAAAGATGATAAAAACAGGATGCCTGCACAAGGGGGGAGCAGCGTGTTGGCACCGCCCTGGGACCAACAACTTGGGAGGTGGGAGCGTGTGAACGAGTAGTTTTAACCGATCACCTTTTACATAACAAAGCGTGCGTAGTGTGTGCATTTTTAGCTGTAGAGTATAAATTGGTGTGAGTCTATTAATAACGTGGCACTAACTTGATCACATTGGTCGTATAAGTTGTGCCTGAGCCTACTGCGTCAACAAGTGGCGCCCGAACAGGGACCCTCTTGTCCATGCTTGCTGGAGCACAGAGGTGGCTTTGAGGGGGCAGAAGAAGCTGGCCGTAGCAGGTGCTGCCCCATTGCATGGGAAGATGCGTGCGCACAGCCGTTGGAATCTTGCCCTGATCAGGTGAGCGGTCGGGGAGGAGATGGGGTCCACGCTGAGCAAAGAGGAAGCAGCAGTGGTGAAGCTCCTCCAACATATCCTCTCTCAGAGAGGGTTATCTTGTGATGAGGGAAGCCTGAAGAGGTTGCTGTCGTGGGCTCGGCAGCGTGGATGAATCCGATCCGTGAGTGCAGGCTTTGAACTAGACACTTAGGAAAAGGTTGGCGCAGCACTGTGGGAGGACATTAGCTCAGGCTCTAAAGGCAGGGGGAAGCTCTCCACAGTGTGGAGGCTGATCCCAGAGACTCTGTGCGGCGAATGAAGAGACGGGACGCAGCTTGATGCAAGCAAATGTCAATTTATTGTACAGAAGCACGCGTTTTTATACACTTTCAGAAGCTGCGCGTTTTAAACTAATTGGTTCTTGAAGCTAAGCCTTGCATACTAGGCAATCCCTGATTGGTGGTTAACTACCAGCAATTAACCGCAAGGTGTTACCTTTCCTTGGCGCCATCCTTGGCGCCATCCGTCTCCCGCTCCCCTGTGCTCTGCAAACATGCCCCATCATGTTAATTGTTGTCTAGACAAGCTCGAGCACATTCCCCTCAGCTAACTGATTGCCGCGCATGGTCCTAGTTTCCAGACCGCTCCTGCAACTCTGAAAGAGATGAAAGCAGAATGACAAACTACCACTTCTGCTTTTGCTGCCCTGTCGGCAGAAGTTGAAGGCGCTAGAGCAAAAGACTCTGCTACTGCTATGACATTCTCAGGAGCCTCGTTCCCAAAAGCCAAAAGAAAGGACAGGGATGCATGGTGTGTAGCAGCAGTGCGGCTAAAGCGCCAAGAGCCAAAGGAAATGAATCTGCCACCGCTTGAATCTCCCGGTCCATGTTGGAGAGAGAAATACCCGGAACGCACGCATAACATCTCGACAGACGACAGCTTCTCTCCACCTCTGCCTCTGTCCACGCCTCCATCACCCCAATCGGCATCTGCAGAACGTCACTGTGGTTTGGAGAATGTACAGCTGCAAGATCTCATGAAAAAATTGGAGCAACTTGAGACATGGATGCTAGAATTGGCACAGCCTGCTCCTATAGCACTGCCACTATCTCCCTTCTCTATTAATCCTTTTTCACAGGGTGGAGGAGGGGAGAGTGGCTCTGGGGAGACATTAGCAGCGGGACCGTTACCACCGCTGGTTCCAATGGGAGGCATGGGGGGTAATTGTAATCCAACACGTCGATGGTGGGGAGTCATTTGGGATGCAATTATAGAGGGGCAATTTGGGCCGATGGCATTTGCTGTGATAGTAACACCACAGGGTAACGAGTGGGAACCTTTAGACTGGAAAGTAATCAAAGAAGCGGAATTAGCAGTAACACAATATGGGTTTAAATCTCCATATACTAACTCAATAATTCAGCATATTTTCACAGCAAATTTATTAACTCCATATGATGTGCGTATGGTTGCACAAGCTTTGTTAACGGCTTCTCAGCAGATACAGTTTTTTCAACGCTGGCAGGCAGCGAGTCATGCTGCTGCGGCCACGCCACGTCAGCAGGGGGATCCGCTGTTTGGAGTGAATGCCCAAATGCTTTACAGGTGCCCGCCCCTTCGCTAACCCTTAGTGGCAAGTGGGATTCCAACCCAAGGTGTTACGATTAATGCAGGAACTAGCTCTGAAAACGATTTTTGCCCTCCATCATGACAAAATAGCACCAGCATTTACGGGGATAGAACAGGGACCTATAGAATCTTATCCAAAATTTATAGACAGACTGCATGCCGCTCTCATGATTAATCCTGATCTGAATGAGGATATGAAAGCAAAGTTTCTTGATATGCTTGCTTATGATAATGCTAATGAGAGAACTAAGAAAGCTTTAAGCCTCCTGCCACGTGGGTCATCAGCTGTCCAGCTGTTGGAGGTGGCAGAAAGAATGATTGATTGATCAGGAAAAAACTGCCTTTATGGCTGCCGCGGTAGGAGCTGCAGTGAAGCCGCTTGTGCAAGGTAAAAATAGTAACGGGAGGCAAGCTAGGAGATGTTTCAATTGTGGCAGGATGGGACATATTAAATCACAATGTCATGTTCCAGGCTCACAGCAAAAGAAATGGTGTGTGCAGTGTTGGGAAGATAATCATAACACCAGTGATTGTCGGAAAAAGGGGAACGAGACACGGAGCACGTCTCGCCCTTGTGGTACGACACAAGTCCAGGGTGCTTGGACCGCTGCTCCACCGCCACCTCCGGAAGCACCAGAGTGGACCTGACAAGAGCAGTAGCTATTACTCTTACCGACACCACAGTTCAATTGGTTGATTCAAATCTTGTGGGACCTTTGGGACATGGTGTGAGTGCCTTATTAATCGGATGTTCTTCAGTATCTAGGAAAGGTATTTTTGTAGTCCCAGGACCTACTGAAGGACGGATTAAAATAATGGTTTACACACTAACTCCCCCTATAACTATTAAGGAGGGATCAAAAATTGCTCAATTAATTCCTTTTGAAGCAGAAGTGCCTAAGGCAGAACAAAAGACAAGGGCTGTAGAAGGTATTGGATCCTCCGGTCAGCCTGGTGTTTTGCTAGCCATGCACATCAGTCGGGGAAAACCGGAGGAAGAAACATAACTGAGACACCCTAGTGGACAAGTGTGCAAATTGCAGATGATTATAGACAGTGGAGGTGATGTAACGATTGTACCTTTTCTTAAGTGGTCTAGGCGGTGGCCTCTAATGCCAGCGGGTACCGGCATTGTAGGGGTTGGTGGGACTCAAGCTACCTTTATCAGTAGAGGCGTAATTGCATTTATGTTCTCTGATGGTAGGGTAGTAACTACATGTCCCTACATAATGCACCTGCCTGTGGCACTAATTGGAAGAGATCAGCTGAAAAACTGATGATCCAATTTGGATTGATCAGTGGCCGCTAAAGCAAGACCGGCTGCAGATTGTCAATAATTTGGTGCAGGAACAATTAGATGCTGGGCACATCGTGCCTTCACCTAGTCCATGGAACACCCCAGTTTTTACAATCCCAAAGAAGTCTGGGAAATGGCAGCTGTTACATGACTACGAGCAACCAGTGCCGTTATGTGTGATATGGGCGCCTTACAACGCGGGCTACCCTCTCCGGTTATGCTACCGGAGGATTGGGATTTGGTGATTATCGATTCAAAAGACTGTTTCTTTACAATTCCTTTACATCCACAGGATGCTGAAAGGTTTGCTTTTACAGTGCCATCGATAAATAAAGCAGAGCCAGCGAAAAGATATCACTGGGTGGTGTTGCCGCAGGGAATGAAAAACTCACCTACGACGTGTCAATTGTTTGTTGCCTGGGCTTTAGAACCCATTTGTAAGCAGTATCCTCATTTACTTATCTAGCCTTACATGGATGATATTTCGGTTGCAGGAAAACAGCTGGATTCTGAGCTGTTTTCTCAGCTGAATTTTGTGTCAGCTCACGCATAGTCTTGGAAAAAGGGGGTTGAAGATAGCCCCAGAGAAAATTCAGAAGAAAGGGAGATGGTTGTACCTGGGCTGGATCATTACAAATGGAATGATTCGACCTCAGAAAGGGAAAATTAACACAGCAATAGAAACATTGTCTGATGTGCAAAAATGAATGGGAGATGTCCAGTGGGTTCGTAATATCTGCGGAATTACGAACGATGATCTGAAACCATTGATGCCGCTCCTGGGAACATCTGCACAGGCTCAGGAGCGCCGCCAATTGAATGAGGATCAGCAACAGGCGTTGCAGGTGATCACTAATAAGATGGTAACAACTTATGCTCACAGTCGACCAGACAACCAAGCTCTTTCGTTGATGATAGTTAACTCAGGAGGTGAGCGAGAACACCCATTAGGGATTATTATTATCCAGCTGGGAGAAGGGAAACTGCATTTACGAATTTTGAAATGGGTTTTTCTCCCTTTCCAGCCCAGGAAGACAGTGGTTACACACCCTGAATTGTTTTCACAGCTTATTATCAAAGGGAGGCAGCGAATTGCAGATATCTCAGGCCTCGAGCCGACTATTACATATGTACCTGTGTCTCAACTTTATTTGGACTGGCCGTTGTCTGCTTCAACAGAATTTCAAATAGCAGCTGCTGATTTTTTGGGAACTCTCACTAGCACTTACCCTTCGGACAAACTTTTGCCGTTGTGATCTCATCAGCGCATTGAACATTTGCCTTTGCGATCGGAGGTTCCTTTAAAAGGGATAACTGTTTTTACTGATGCTGGGTGAAAATCTCAGAAAGCTGCAGTCACCTGGAAAGTAGGAGAAACCTGGGAACATAAACTGCTCCCTGGGGTGACCGGAGACTCTTTACAGACTTTAGAACTCCGAGCTGTTACTTGGGCATTTCAGCACTGGTTTCGAGAACCCGTTAATGTAGTATCCGACTCATTATATGTTGTGGGCACGGTACAGCGTTTGGAACATAGTATGGTGAAACCTGTGTGAAATCCTGTATTGTTTACTCTGTTGTTACAATTGTTAACGCTTTTGAACCAGCATCGGGATGAATATTTTATTGTGCATATTCGCAGTCATCAGAAATACGGAGGTCTCGCGTTAGGTAACGCTCGGGCTGAGCAGCTTGTCGCTGCAGCCTGGACAGGTCCTGTTGTTAAAACCTTTGAACAAGCTAGGTTATCACATGAGTTTTTTCACCAGTCAGCAAGTGTTGGCCAGGCAATTTCACATTCCTGTGGCTGATGCTAGGGAAATTGTACAGTCCTGTCCTGATTGTCAGAAGGCAGGAGCTGGCCTTGGTTTGGGGGTGAACCCTCGGGGACTCCGACCCCTACAATTTTGGCAGATGGATGTAACTCGTATCCCAGAGTTTGGCAGGCTTAAATATGGGCATGTTTCAATTGATACCTTTTCCCTAGCGCTCTGAGCAACGGCGCAAGCTGGTGAAACAGCACGGCATGTAATTAAACATGTGCATGCTGCCATTATGGCACTTGGAGTGCCTGCACAAATCAAACCTGATAATGGCCCGGCCTACACTTCTTGGAACTTTACTCTTTTTTGCCAGCTTTGGGGTATATGTCATATCGCAGGCATACCACACTTTCCCACGGGACAGGCCATTGTGGAATGAGTACATCAAACACTGAAAGCGCTTTTGCAAAAACAAAAAGGGGAGAGGTACTGGGTCCGGCAGAGCATCTTGTAAAAGTGATATACGTATTGAACTATTTATGGTTTACAGGTGACAGAAATGAACCGCCAGTAATAATGCATAGTTTGTGTTTGAGATCTGGGGTAAACCAGTGTGGAAATAGTGTTTTTGGCCAATACCGAGATGTCGCTACAGGAGAATGGAAAGGACCTGCGGAACTAAAAATGACGGGGGAAGGAAATGCTTGCGTTTTTACAGATACCGGTGTTAGATGGATTCCGAGTCGCTGGGTGAGGCCCTGGCAAGGAGATCTTAAGAATAAAGAAGTACAGGATCCGGCTGAAGTAGAGGATCCGGCTGAAGTAGAGGATCAGGTTTGATTTCTTATGTTTTACAGGGCATGGGTCAATATCAATGGTAGCCTTATGTCCTGAGGCACTTCAACGACACCAGCATCGACTGAACTTGGTCTTGACCCCATGTGAACGCAGCTGCCCAGCTCAGAACAGGTCAAGAAAAACGACACAGCTTGTAGAGAGCGTGGTCTGAACTGTCAGCCTTGGGTTTTCATACATTGCACGTGGTGTGACAAGAAGACTTGGAGAGTCGCACGTGCATGTGATCGAGATAGCGTGTTTAAATGTCACTCATGTAATGATCGGGTTGTGTTTTGTTCTGAAGCGAGCGAGTTGTCTGACTTTCTAGGTGTGTTAGCATATTGGTAATGTGCTGTTAATATGGAAAGACAAGCGTGAATACTTTGAGAATAACAGTAGTTTTCTTGAGGTTTTAAGCTACATTAAGGACCTTGGGTGAAGGGTTTTTAGCAGAAATTAGTTTCCGGCTTTTAAGACGCTTAGCTTTGCAGTGTCTTAATCAGAATAATAAGATAGTTGACAGGATTTGTAGAATTAGAATAAACGTTCCTCGAAGCTTGCAGGTGCATTGGAGCAGCTGGGAAAAGGAGGTAAAATGATGGCAACACCTCAGACGTAGAGCACAGCTATGTTGATTTGCTTTCCACCAGGTAGTGAGGGGATTTTTGACGTTTTACCCAGTACGAATATTCGGCTAACATGGGCAAATTCAGCTGGGGTAACAGATTTTTGTCTGAGCTTGCAACAAGCAGATAACCCTTTTTGAACCTGTGTGATTGGTATGCCTTTGCAGGAGAATGAAACCGACTTTGATGGGTATTGGAATCCACGGAGCATAAACCTGGCTAACAGAGAAAGCGGTTCTTGTTTAAGCCCGAACAGCAGATATGTTTGGCCCTCTATGCGTGGCGCAGCTTGGCAGAAAGCGGTCATTGAAAATTTAAATCAATTACATCAGTTACCTTTACAGGAGTTAGACTTACTGGCTAGCATTGTGCCTGTCCAATATGATAATGTTACTGCAACCGCAATGCCAGGTTGTAAAAGCATGTCACCGCAGCTCCAACCAGTGAATGGTACAGGAGTGATCTGGTTTGATAAACCGTGGCATAGTTGGTTTACAAGGCAAGGGGAGCAGGGCCGGTATGTACGTTATCTAAATGTCACAGGGCATTCCCTTTGGAGTGACTTGAGTGCCGGAAGGTTACATGTAAGCACCACAGGGGTTTTTAAACTTCCTCCAGGAGTGTTTCTGGTTTGGGGAGACAGAGCATGGCCCCGTATTCCCATGCGACCTGTTGGTGTGCCTTGTTACCTTGGACGGTTAACGTTGTTTGCTCCTCACGTGAAAGATTTATTAAATGTCAGTAGGGATCATGGGAGACCTATTTGAACTTTTGATGATACATGTAACGACAATGTACAGCTGCCATCAGTAGCACTGCTATAGCCACATCTATTTTTCTTCCAGGAGGAATGGCAGCCATGAATGCAAAAAATATACGTAGATTAGCATGCTGGGGTCAGAAACAATTTAATTTGACTTCATGAATGGTAAGTGAGCTACTTACTGATGTAGAGGGTGTTAGACATACTACTTTGAAGAATCGAGCTGCCATAGATTTTTTATTGTTAGCACACGGACATGGCTGTGAAGATTTTGAAAGGGATGTGTTGTTCCAATTTGTCTGATCACTCAAAAAGCGTAACTCAGCAATTAGCAACACTGCACGAGAACATGAAGCATGTTACTGAAGGACATGATCCTTTTTCTGACCGGCTCAATAGCCTCGGGCTAAGGGGATGGTTGCAGATTGTAGTTAAAGGAGCATTGGTAGTGGTAATAGTGTTCTTGATTTTGATATTGTTACTTCCTTGTTTGTTTCAATGTTTGCAACGCATAATGAATGGGTTAATTAAACAGATGTCCAGAATGGGGTCTGGATTGCTCAAAAACAAAAAGGGGGATTTCTGGAGTGGCTGGAAGAAAACGGGCATATTATGAGCAACCCAGACCGAATAACTTGGTTGTAATAACAGGCCGCAGCTCTAACAAGCTGCAGGTGTTGTGAAGGACATGTGCAAGGCCAAGGGAGACAAAGAAACTGTGTATACACAGAGAGGTAAGAGAGTTGGACAGAAAGATGATAAAAACAGGATGCCTGCACAAGGGGGGAGCAGCGTGTTGGCACCGCCCTGGGACCAACAACTTGGGAGGTGGGAGCGTGTGAACAAGTAGTTTTAACCCATCACCTTTTACATAACAAAGCGTGCGTAGTGTGTGCATTTTTAGCTGTAGAGTATAAATTGGTGTGAGTCTATTAATAAAGTGGCACTAACTTGATCACATTGGTCATATAAGTTGTGCCTGAGCCTACTGCGTCAACAACTACCATCTTCTCAATTCCCCAGGGAGTTTCTTGGTGCTTCCTTTTAACCAATTCACACATAATTTCCTCTGTAAATGTTAGTTGATGCGAAGGAGTCACCCGCCATCCATGATTTGGGGTTGCTTCAGTATATTAGCCAATTAATTGTTTTCTGGTGGATCCTGTGGGCTCTTAGGTCCTAATTTCTGCCGTTTCTCTGGCAGGACTAGCAATATTTGACTTTCAGCTGCTTCTTTCCTTGCTTGATCTGCCACTTGCTGTCCTAGATGCACCGAGCTATCTCCAAGGTGCTGCACTTTACAATGCAAAATTGCCAGCACCCTGGGTCAGCTGGTCACCTGAAATGATTGTGGGGTCTTTGCCTCATAATTTGACTGGGGATCCTTGAGAGGTTCAGAGTCCTCTTTCTTTCTTTCTTTCCAACAGCCCCATCGGCATGGTCTGTTCCAAAGGCAAATTTCAAATATGTCCATACATTAAGAAAGCCTTGTCTGTTGATAATAATCCCAGTGCCCTTAGTGAGGCTGTGAGTTCTGCCTCTTGGGCCCACGTGTCAGATGAGAGGGCTTTGGCTTCTCTTCTCTCTCTGATAGTTACCACCACATGTCCTGCTCTTTGGGTCCCATTTCGCACAAAACTACTACCACCTACAAATAAGTCCCAGTCTCCATTTTCTGTTGGCGTGCCCTTTAATTCCACTCGGCTAGAATATACCTCTGCCATTGTCTTTAAACAATCATGAGTTACTTCTTCTTTTCCACCGAGATCATGTCATTTTTGCCCAGGTGTCAGTTCCTGGGCCTCTTGCATCGGTAATACTGTAGCTGCCACCGTGCGCGGACAGGTTGGCCGTCCTTTACTGACACTGTCCAGCTGTTTGGAAAAGCTCCCCACGGCTCTGCTCCATGGTTCCAGGCTCTGGGCCAACACTCCTAAGGCAACGTGTCACCTTTCATGCACAAAGAGTTCCAATGGGTTTTCTAGATTTGGGAGGCCTTGAGCTGGAGCACTCATTCCAGTCCGTTTCCATTCCGTAAATGCATCTCTGCACTCCTGAGTCCAGACGAGGAGGTTTCCCTTTCCTCCGACACCTTCATTTAGAAGTTTGGCAATGAGTCCCAAATTCATTATCCGTAAGTGACACCACCCGGCCATTCCCAGGGATGCTCTGAGCTCTTGTTTTCATTTGGGTTCTGGGATTTGACAAATGGCCCTTTTCCTCCAGCTCCAAGACTCTGCTGGCCCAGGCAAATTGTAAATCCCAAATTGGTTGCGTCTTCTGGGGTGGTCTCTGCCCCCTGAGCCTCTCAGTGACTTTTCACTGAACTCACTCCCAGTCATACACATCTTCCTTGCTGTAATGGGTTCTGTCTCGAGCCATTAAGAAACTTCTTCTCTCCTTCCCTCCCCAGTCAAGATCCAAAAATTAACACAGCAGTCTACATGTGGTGTTATGAGTGATGAGCATGGGAACACGATCACTTCCCTCACTCTCTTGGCAAGGCACCTCTTCATATGCTCCAGAGCACTGCTGGCTGCCTCTGCTACCAGGTCACGGGCTGGGATTGTGTTTTGCCTTCTGTCCCCCAGCACCACCAGGGCCTTTTCTGCACAGACACTGCCCAGCCAGGCAGGTCCCAGGCCCTGCAGCTGCAGGGTGTTAGTCCATGCGAGGGAGGTGCAGGCTCTGCCCTTGGTCCGTCCTGCATCTGTGCAGCTCCTGCCAGGGCGGCCACCCCACCTGCCAGGGTTCCCCTCCATGGCATCCCTAGGGCACAGGGATGCTCCTCTCAGTTTGGTGCCACTGACAGACACTGTGAGAGTTGCCTCCACTGGGTCATGTGTACAGCTCTTAAACTGTAAGCAGGAGAGTCCCCTGTGCTGCCCACACTGCCCCAGTATGTCCCAGTGGCCTCCAGGTGGGGTGTGAGCCCTTCCCCACTGCTCTCTCAGCCTGACCATCCAGCTGGTGTTTTACTCATCTCTTTCTGTTCGCACCCAGAGTGTCATGGCCTCACTCGGGCAGAACACTGAGGGAGACCATGACAACAGTTTTGCTGAAGCTGAGGGAAATGACATCCACTGTGGAGCTCCTCACGCACAACTGCAGGCTGTCAGGTTGGTGAGGCAGGAGTTACCCTTGGAAAATCCACCTGGACAGTTACCCGCTCAGGTGCCAGAGATGTCACCCAAGGGGACTCTAACTGGTGGCACACCCCTCACCATGGGGGTTTGAGCAGCCTGTGGTTCCCCGAGCTGCACTTATGGACTCCTTCCAAGACAGATGCAACACTTACTTGTCCTTTCTCACAAGTGACCTCTGCCAATTCAAGGAGCTTTCAAAAGCGATACCTCAAGGAAATATTGATTTTATACCTGAACTTCACCATTATTATTAGTTATACCACGCCCTTATTTTCTCTCATCTTTAACATATTTGCACCTGAGCAGGAGACAGTGACGGCTTCTGAAGTCATCTTTTCAGTAGACTGTCTCAGCAAAGGCTCTTTCAGTTATTCACCAGTTTGGCAATAAGCTTGGCAATAAGTCCCAAATTCATTATCCCTAAGTGACACCACCCGGCCATTCCCAGGGATGCTCTGAGCTCTTGTTTTCATTTGGGTTCTGGGATTTGACAAATGGCCCTTTTCCTCCAGCTCCAAGACTCTGCTGGCCCAGGCAAATTGTAAATCCCCAACTGGTTGCTTCTTCTGGGGTGGTCTCTGCCTTTTCCCAGGGCACTTTGTACCCTGCTAGCCCCCAAAGTTTAGCAGGTCCTTGTTATAGAATCTTCTTTACTACTGGTTGCTAGCAGTACGTCACCTACCTATTGCAGCAAGGCGACATTTTCCTACCTCTTTTGCCAGCTTTCCAACTCCCTGGCTAATTGATTTCCAAAGACTGTAGGGCTATTTTTAACTCCTTGCAGTCATACAGCCCTGCACAGCTGGGTTTCTCGACCAGTTTCAGGGCTTTCCCATTTGAAACCAACCGATTGGTGACTGGCAGCAGCCAGCACAAGGCAGAAGAACGCATCTTCACATCTCATACAGTAAACCATTCCTCATTCTCCTTCAGGGTGGTCAGGAGGGCATACGGGTGTGCTACTGCCTCATGGACATCTTGCACAGTTGGATTTATAGCTCGTGAATCTTGCACCAGTTTATATTCTTCTGAATTTGGCTTCCTGACAGGTAATACTGGAGTGTTATGTTCTGATTGGCATTCTCTTAGTAACCCAAAATCTGTGATTTGTTCAGTTAAGGACTCCAACCCTTTCCTGACTTGTAGTTTAACTGGGTACAGCTTTTGACTTGCTGCTCTGCCATTTGGCTTCCGCTGGATGATTACTGGTTCCCCTGCTTGGGGTTGCCCTGGTGTTCCTGAAGCCCATACAAGAGGTATTGCAGCATTTGTAACTGCTTCTGGTATCTGCTGTAGCTCGGCTTCCTTCTGCAACATAAAACCGTGGGCATCCCAATCTTTATTGTCAGGAATATGGTTCCTTTGAGGAAGCCCAGGTGGCACCTCAGGTAGATTTGGTTTCTGTCAACCAGCAACTGAATGCCAGCCCTGCAGTGCGTCACGGTCTGACCCAAGTTCATCCAGCTGGTCCATGAACAGGAAGCCCATCACAGTGGGGGTTCCAATCACCTGGCTACTCCCACACTCCCCTGGTACTTATTCCAGCAATCCTTTGCTCAGCCCCGTGAAGATACCATCAAAGAACCAGTGCATGGTTCTCACAGTGTTCCTGGATCACAGCATATGCAAACTGAAGCACATTTTCAGCAGCACCATGTCCTCCTGGAGGTCAGCCTCCCCTCCCCCACAGGCCTTCAGGGGCCTCAGCAGCACTGCAGCTAGCCAAGCCTTCTTCTGCCAGGGCTGCAGAGCCCAGCACTGCTTTTCTGGCCTTGCAGAGGGCAGGGCTTCCTCTGCTGGTGCGCTTAGATTGCCACCGCCACCCACTCCAGCGGGTCTCTGGTCTCCAGCACAGCACGGGCACACGCTGGGTCGGGGCCGCTTGGTACCAGCTTTGCCCGAGAGAAGCCTGAGCTTGGCCCCAGCGCTACAGCTGAGGTGCTGCAGCCCAAAAGCGCACCGATGGCTTGGGCCTGGGGCTCAGGCAGGAGGAGCTGGACTTCCACATGCTGTCATCGTGCTGGATATTGATGGAGTAAATCATGATATTGATGAAATAAATCATGACGGGTGGTGGGACAGGCCACAGTGGTGCGGCGGGGAAGGTGTGGGCTTTTCACGAGGGACAGGCCAGGAAGCTGAGGAGGGGATGCCCTCCGTGTGCAGGCACTTGTGGCACGTGCGGATCTCCTCTACGGGGTGTGCAGCAGGTTGGGTGAGCCCTTGCAGGAGAGTGTCAGCGAGAGGCCGGTTAGTGTGCCATCCTGGTGGGAGACACAGCACCCGCACTCAGGGTACGGCAGTGGAGAAAGGCTTATCTAAGCAAGCCAAGGAAGTCTGCAGGTCCATGATCCCAGCTCTTATTGGGGACTTCATGACCCTGACGCTTTCTGGAAGGGGAGCACAGCAGGATACACCCTGTCCAGCTGGTGTCGGGGGTCTCTTGAGACAAATTCTTTGCACAGGTGTCAGGCCAGCAAAGGTGACGCTCACCTGAATCTGGTCCTTGCCAAACAGGCAGTGCTGCTGAGGGGTGTGAAAACCAGTGTCAGCCCTGGCTGTAGTGCTCATGAAATAGGGGGAGAAGACTTTAGCCTCTTCAGGGGACTTGTAGCGGTAGTCCCATGGGCAGCAGCACTCAAGGACAGCAGAGCTGTGTATGGCTGGTCATTCAGGAAAGCATTTTCCAAGCAGAACTGTCCATACCGAGGAGCAGGAAATCAAGCAGACATGCCAAGAGAGATCCTTGGCTAAAGAAGGAATTCCTCAAGAATCTCCAGAGAGAAAAGGAAGCATCCTGGAGGTGGATGCAAGGGCTCAAAGAGGAATTTAGAAATAGGGATGTCTTCAGGGAAGCCAAAGCCTGCTTCGTATGGGGTCTTGCAAGATGTTCAAGGGCATCAAGAGGATCTGTCTCTACTTGCAGAACAGTTTAAGAAATAAACTACGCCCCTGTGTGGCCACTGCTGAGCTTAGTAAGAGCAGGTCTAGATAAATCTGAACATCCTCCAGGTCCTCTTTGCCTTAGTCTTCCCCAGCATCGTGTCCCAAAGCTTTGTGCCTGAAGGCAGGACTCTGGAGGGAACCAGCCAAGTGTGGATGGGGATCGTGTCAGGAGTCATTTGACCAAATTCAATGCTTCCCACTCCAGGGAGGTGGAGAGGCGGCATCCCAGGGAGCTGTGTGAGCAGGCCGATGTCCCAGTGAGGCCATTCTCCATCCCCACTGGAAGGTCATAGAGACTGGAGGAACTTCCTCTTGACTGGAAGCACCTGTGAATCTCGTGATACCCAAGAAGGACAAATTGAAAGTCCTGCCCCTAAAGTGGACCGAGGCCCTGCGATGACACAGGGCAGGGACTGCCTGGCTGGGCCCTTGGTTTGCATTAGGCAAACTAGGAGCCACCAGGAAAGGTGACCAACAGCCTCCTGGGCTGTATGACCAGGAGCACAGCCACGGCAAGTCATTCCCCCCCTCTGCTTCCCACTTGGTTCACCACATCTAGAGTACTTGTCTAGCACTGGTGCTCCGCAATAGCAGAGAGACACTGGCACGCTGGAGCCATTTCAGTAAAGAATCACAGAGATGGTCAAGGCTGGAGCACGTGCCCTGTTAGATCAGGCTGAGGGAGCTGGGCTGGTCCACCCTGGAGGATGGAGGGCTTTTGTGGGAGGATGTAAGAGCCTTGCGTTGCCTATGGCAAGGTTTCCAAGTACTCACTGTGGTACAAGGCAGGAGCACAGGAAGCAATGAACTGAAGCAAGAGCGCTGTCCTCCTTCTTCACCTTCAGCCTTCAGAGGTAGTGGGTGATTCCCCCAGCTCCCTGGGCAGCCTGTTCCAATGCTTGACCACCCTTGCAGTGAAGATGTTTTTCCTCATATCCAATCTGAACCTCTCCTGGTCTAACTTGAGGCTGTTGCCTCTTGTCCTGTGACTTGTTATTTAGGAGAAGAGACCTACCCCCACCCATCTACAACCTCCTTTCAGGTACTTCTAGAGAGCAGTAAGGTCCCCCCTGAGCCTCCTCCTCTCCAGACTGAACAAGCCAAGTCCCCTCTGCTGCTCTACAACAGACTGGGGCTCCAGACCCTTCACCAGCCTTGCTGCCCTTCTCTGGACATGCTCCAGCACCTCAACATTTCTCTTGAAGTGAGGGGTCCAAAACAGAAACACAGTGTTCAAGGTGTGGCAGGTCACCTTGTCCCAGAAGGAGATCAGATTCATCAAGTAGGACCTGCCTTTCACAAACCCGTGCTGGGTGGTCTTGACCTCCTGGTTGTCCTGTGTTTGCTGTTGTATGTTGCTCAGGAGGATCAGCTCCACAACCTTCCCTGGCACTAAGATCAGGTTGACAGTCCTAGGAAGTATCCTCTTTTCTACGCTTCTTGTAGGTGGGCACCACTTTGACTAACCCCCAGGCTTCTGGTGACTCCCTACTTAGCCAGGACTTCTGACATTCACCCCGGGGTGATGCATTAGAGAAACAGACCAACGATTTTTACAGTGTTCCTGGATCACGAGATGTCCATAGCCAAGGACACTTTCCAAAGCACTTTGTCCTCCCTGGACATGAGGTTCACCTGCACCACAGGTCCTCTGGGGCTGCAGAGGCAACACAGACAGACATGTCCTCTCCTGCCACCACTGCACAGTCCAGCCCTTTGTCCCTCTGGTCTTGAGGACAGCTGGGTTTTCTCTCCTTAGGGACATTTCATTTCACCGTTAACAGTGCCACCTGCCAACCACCCCAGTATGCTCTGCAGCAAAATTTAGCAGGCATTGGGCTTTGGGTACTTGGTACCCGCTGTTTTTGTTACATGTTTGATCTTGGCCCCGGTGCCACAGCTGAGGTCCAGTGCGTCTCTCCTCTGCCATAAAGAACCTAAATCAGGGAGAGCAAGGGGCCAAACTCTTACTTAACCAGCGTGAGGAAGCCTTAGGATCAATGACCTCACATCTTACTGGGGACTTTTATAACCCTGTGGGTTTACATGGCAAGGGTTTGGGAGTGGTCATGGGGTTTGTAGGGCTGACAAAGGTGAGAAGAGGTCAAGAGTTGGCCCCATGGCCAAGAAAGCCACATTCAGCTGGCTCTGAAATGGACCTGCTACCTCCCTGAGCTCATAAGTAATTCTAGCGGCACCTCTGTGAAAAACCAATGGAAGAAAGGACATAACACAGTGTGCAGCATTTGTAGGAGAGAAAAAGTGAGAAACAGGGCACGGAAACAGCCCTACAAACACCAAGGGTCTCCCACCACGGCACAAGCCCCTGAGTGACATTTCCTCCTCCTGACCTCCAGTCTCCACTTTCCCAGCTGCACTGGGTGGCAGTGCTTCTCCCTCCTGCTCTTCCCTACCTCCAAGGAAAGCTCCACCACCTGGGAAACCACCCTTCAGGCGGGCATCCCGACCCGTCACCCTCCTTGTGGCCTTTCCCCTGACCATGCCACGGCCTCACCGCGCTCTTCCAAGGCTGCGAGCCTTTCAGCTTCTCGCATAGACACGAGCAAGCCGTGTGCCTGCTGCGGTGCAGTCATGTCCTCAGGCAGCAGCGATGTGACAAGCAAGAAAGAAGCCCCTTGGTTCTGCTGGCCTGCCCGAGACACGGGCAGATGGAGCTTAACAGCACGTGTCCCAGCCATGAGTCAGGGGCTGCCCTACGCGCTGTGTCAGGCAGAGGCGACCTCACCGCCCCTTTCCCAGGCACATTGCTGCTGGTGGCCTGTCCCCTCTGCAGGCAGAACTGGCCTCACTGCCCCCGTCACAGCCATTGGCTTCCTGCTGGAATGTGAGTCCCTGAGACACAACTGACCACGAGATACCGTCCTCAGCCGTCACCCTCCCCGTGGCCCAGCACCCAGCAGATGAAGGGAAGCTTCTCTCAGCCAATTTATCTCATGGATTTCCTACCTACCATTTGGGTGGAAGAACAGTCCTCAGGGGAACTGCTTTGTTTCTACTGGACCATGTATCGTCTCTGCTTCTGCGCCTCTGTTTTCCCTTCTTCCCCCTGCTATCCCATCCCAGCTGAGCTCTCCAGGGAAGTGAGTCAATGAGTCCTAGAATATCTCAGGTTGGGAGAGGCCCCTGTAATGCCCTTGTCCAGCTGTCCTGCTCAAGGCAGGGTGAACTGGTTGGCATCTCTCAAGGGCTCTGCCCACTTTGGCATCATCCACAGAAGGGTCTGGAAAGCCACTTTGTCAACTTGTACTGGGAGACAATAAAGACATTCAACACAGTTGGCCCAACTGCTTGCACTGGAAGATGCCACTAGTCAGTGGCCACCAGGAGGACTTGACCACTGGTGACATTTGGTCTTGAGCCCCTGTGGCGTATGATGCACCGACTCTGGGAGAGGATCGAAGGCACGAAGACACTCAAAGACACCTCGAAGACACTTTATTAATCAATAATCAAGCAAGCCTTTTATACCTTTGCAGGGGGCTGACGTGTCAGCCTTTAATTGTGCTCAGCAATTTTCCACTCTGGGCTCTTTTTTTATTACAGACACAGCAGCTCAGCAACTCCCTTTATCTACAAGGCCACAAGCTCTGCAGACCACTCCCTATCTTCAAGGTTCTCCTCTTGCTCCCATGGCTTCCTTCCAACAGGCATAACTGTGTCTCTCTCCCAAGGTCGGGTTTCACTCCCTGACGCTGTTGAGCTAGCTCGAGAGATAGCCACAAGCCCCCAGCCAACTTCCCCCCACAGTATCCTCCATTTCTTCACTCCAGAAGTCACCCATCTGCCTATACAGAAAGTGCAGGAGAAAAAGTCAAAACCCTTGCAAAGGTCCAGGTACAAACCATCCCCTTCTTGCCTCAATACGTATGGGTGCAGCAACCCCTTTGATGTCCCACAGTTACCTGGAAATGGCTGCAGCAGTATTTCCACCGTCATTTCCCCAGACACTACGGTGAGGATGACCAGCCTGTATTTCTCCCAGTTGTCCTTCTTGCTTTTCCTGAACAAAGGCTGGATGTCTGCCGTTTCCCAGGACCCCAGAACCTCCCTGATTGCTCGGACACATTTGAGGGCACCATCCAGAAAGGGTGCCGTGATCAGACCGAGGCACTTGCAATGAGCCTGCCCAAGGCGGGTGAGATGAATCTCCCTGGGACAGTGGCCTTTGTTCCTGCAGTCACACACAGGAACGGCCAGGCGCTGGGAGGTGTCCCCACCTCAGCTGGCCTCATGCACTGCTGGCGTGGTTGAACCCCAGCCTCACGCGCACAGGGGTGCTCAGAGGCACGAGCCCGTCCCTGGCACGTGCGGAGGCAGAGCACTGCAGCAGGCACAGTGACTGCCTGGCCTCCTGCTGCCCCTGCCAGAGGCTGGCAGCACCTCAGCCCGGGGGTGTCGCGCCCTGCTCGGCACCTCGCGGAGATGGCCCTCGTCATGAGCAACGGGCACGGGGACCTCGGTTCAAGGAAGCACGTTGCAGCGCTGCATTCAGGTGGTCTCCACAAGTCCAGAACATATTATGGAGGCCAGCACCGTCACAGAGTGCCCGTTGCCTGCCCCTGCCTGCGCTCACAGGACTGCCACGCAGCACGGCGGTGACCAAGCTGCCAGAGCACTCAGGCCTTACACCAAGGCATGGGGTCAGAAGGAGAGTGTGGAAGTGGAAGGAGGACAGCACTGGAGAGCCAAGGGCTGGTGTTCCCTGGTACTGCTGCCATGCCAGGAACCTTTTCCCCTCCGTCTGTGGACACAGGAACAGTCCCTGCAGCTCCAGAAAGGCCTTGGAAGGAAGAATCCCAGCAAAAATAAAGTTGCCTAATGGCCCTTTGGCTTTGTTAGATGAAGAGAGAGCAGGGCACCTTCAGAAAAGAAAATCGCAGAAGGAATTAGAATGGGGATGACAACTTTATCAGAACAGAAATACCACAAGTAACTACAAAAAATTCAGAAGACAGTCAGGGTCTGTGATGAACTACATTATAAATGCTATTCATAATTTTATTCCTTCAGAACATCCAGTTATCAGTTTGCACATTGCACCCTTCAGCTCCTGGTTCCTCATGCTGTAGATGAGGGGGTTCAGTGCTGGAGGCACCACCGAGTACAGAACTGACACCACCAGGTCCAGGGATGGGGAGGAGATGGAGGGGGGCTTCAGGTGGGCAAACATGGCAGTGCTGAGAAAGAGGGAGACCACGGCCAGGTGAGGGAGGCACGTGGAAAAGGCTTTGTGCCGTCCCTGCTCGGAGGGGATTCTCAGCACAGCCCTGAAGATCTGCACGTAGGACAGAATAATGAAAACAAAACATCCACAGGCTAAACAGGAACTAATCACAATAAGCCCCACTTCCCTGAGGTAGGTGTGTGAGCAGGAGAGCTTGAGGATCTGTGGGATTTCACAGAAGACCTGTCCCAGGGCATTGCCGTGGCAGAGCGGCAGTGAAAAAGTATTTGCTGTCTGTAGGAGGGAGTTGAGAAACCCACTGGCCCAGGCAGCTGCTGCCATGTGGACACAAGCTCTGCTGCCCAGCAGGGTCCCGTAGTGCAGGGGCTGGCAGATGGCCACGTAGCAGTCATAGGCCATGACGGTGAGGAGAGAACACTCTGCTGAAAGGAAAAAGACAATCAGGAAGAGCTGTGCAGCACATCCTGAGTAGGAGATGTCCCTGGTGTCCCAGAGGGAGTTGGCCATGGCTTTGGGGAGAGTGGTGGAGATGGAGCCCAGGTCGAGGAGGGAGAGGTTGAGGAGGAAGAAGTACATGGGGGTGTGCAGGTGGTGGTCACATACTACAGCAGTGATGATGAGTCCGTTGGCCATGAGGGAGGCCAGGTAGATGCCCAGGGAGAGCCAGAAGTGCAAGAGCTGCAGCTCCCGCGTGTCTGCCAATGCCAGGAGGAGGAACTGGGTGATGGAGCTGCTGTTGGACATCTGCTGCCTCCGGGCATATGGTCCTGTCACAGGAGAAAAAGACAGCGATAATTTAGGGGAGACTTCTGCAAGCAAAATCAAAGCCATTTCCCACAGACCATCCCCCCGTCACACACAGACATCCCTCTCTTTTCTCGGAGACCTTCCTGCAGCTGTGTGGCTGCAGCCCTGCTTGGTGCTGGCCGTGTGGGTGATGAAGAGCAGGGCATCTGCCCACGGGCTCTTGACCAGCCAGCCCCACTCTGCAGCAGTGGGTGGGGGCAGGGACCAGTCCTGGTGTTTAACTTTGTCCTCTGAAACCAGTGCCAAGGCAGAAGGGCTGGTCAGCGTCTGCAGCGCCAAAGCTAAGGAACGGGAAGGGTGAAGGCATTGTAAGAGAGCTTTAGTTTTTTTCACAGCTCCCCCCCATCTCTCCTGTTGCCTATTCTCGGATGTCAGAAAAGCAGAGCATTTTTGCTGCCCTCCGGTGGAACAGAGTGAGGTCTGTGAGGCAAGAGGATTGCTGTGGGTGAGTGCCCAGTGAGGGGAGGTGGTCTGTCCTTCTGGTTCCCAGTTTCTGTGGGCTTGCACCTTCCTGAGATGAATGGTGGCCACACTCCCATGTTACCCTAAAATACCACAAGGCGCTGCTGAGAACGGTCTGACCCACCACAGACCAGTAAAGGTTGTACACTTTCATCAGAACTCAGCATCCCACCCACAGCAAAGGATACACAGCTCATTTCACCCACCCCAGCAGTGTTTTCTCCATCACAGAAACTCTACGCATCTACGTGGGGCTTTCAGATCGCTAATGGGTGCGAGGGGACAGGTTTCCATTCTGGAGGGCAACGCACTGCTTGGAAGGGAACTTCAAGGAGGTAGCCAAGTGCCCTAACAAGAGCATCAGGTTCAGGGAGAACCAGCCCATTGCCCAGCCCCACATAGGGCATTGCCCACAGCCCCACGGGTGAGAGGAAAGCTGGGACACTTGTTCCCATGGACACACCTGCAGGAGAGGACCCACAAGGTCAGAGTGTGACTCTGCAGCTGAAACACCCATCCCCAGAGAGCCTGACAGCAAGAGCTAGAGAATAAAACTAACCCAAAACGGCAGAGAAAGAAGTAAAATTGCACTGATGGTCGAGGTAAGAGTGTCCAGGGCGAGCGAGCCAGCCACTGAGGGCAGCGTTGCCCTTGCCCAGCTCTGCTCGCCACCTCCCACACACCAACACTGCCGGGCAGCTGCTCTCAGCCCCTGTGCTCTGCAGAGGGACCGGGGCACGTGGCTGCAGAGCTGCACCGCGGCTCTGCTGGAGCTCTGGCTGCAGAGGGGGTGGCTCACGCCTCGGGACCCCCAGCCCTGAGGGCAGAGGCTTTGCTGGGGGGAGAGCAGGCCAGGGGGATGCCTCAGAGAAAGGGGTCTGCACTGCACATGGTCAGAGAGAGCTTTCTGATTCTCCCTTCAACAACAATTCTGTCTGAAGTTTCCTATCAGTCCCCTGGGCTCCTGGCATCCTTGCTTACCTGTGCAGTGATCACCAAGGAGACGGATTCCCCCAGAAGAGACAGGCTCTGTGATCCACAGGTTTCCTCAGGTCATTTCAAGCAGACATTGTTCATGCCTCACCCTGACTGTATGACCCGTCACTCTGTCCTGGCTCGGGCTGGCATGGAGTGCATTTTCTTCACAGCAGCCCTTCTGGTGCTGTGCTTTGCATCTCTTCCTAAGGCAGCGCTGACCACGCACCAGTGTTTTGGCCACCGCTGCAGAGTAATCACCAAGGCTTCTGTTTCTCACACTCTGCCTGCGCTACAAGGAGACTGGGGGGACGCAAGGAACTGGGGCAGCTGACCCCCAGTGACCACAGGGATATTGCATATCCCAGGACGTTGTGCTCATCAATAACAGCTCAGGGAAAGGAGGATGAAAAGAGGACGTTTGTGGTCATGGCATTTGTCTTCCCGTGTCACTGATAGATGTGCTGAAGAGCAGCTTTTCTGGGGATGGCTGAACCCCTGCTGCCCATGGCAAGGAGTGAGCGAATTGCTCATGTTGCTCTCCTCGCACACAAAGCTTTTGCTTCTCCTATTGAACTGTTATTTTCCTGACCTGTTAGTTTTCCTCTGATCCTCTCCCCCATCACGCTGGGCATGTAAGGGGTCAGTGAGCAACAGATGCTGGGCATTTGGGTGCTGGCCAGTGTCAAACCACAACTAATTCCTCCCTCAGTGCCACCCTGGCTGCTCTCCTCTTTGATCCACACTCAAGCTCTCACCCAACCTCATTGCCTGTCCAATACAAGAGCTCCATGTATCTGAGCTGCCCTGACCTCACACAGAGCGTCCCCCTCCCCTCATCTTTCCTGTAGGTCTCCCCTACAGACCTTGTGTCTCCATCCACCACCAAAGGCGTGGGAGCTGCCCTGCCCCTCCTCAGCGCTTACGGCACTGATGTCACAGCTCTGTGGTGGCACAGGGGGCTCCTGCTGCCCGCGCCCCAGGCGGTGGGCTCTGGGGCCCATGTGGGCTGCAGCACCTCAGGGGTGGCACCAGGGCCAAGGGCAGGCTTGTCACAGGGACACCGGTACCCAGGGATGGGAGCCCTTGTGTGGGAGGGGTTTGCTGCCCAGCAGAGGATGCTGGAGCGGGTGGCAGGGGGCAGCAGAAGGATGAAGGACGTTCCCACCACGAGAGCAAGGGCTGCAGTCCCCGAGGCCAGAGGGCAACAGGCCTGGGCTGCGCAGCCCTGGCAGGAGAGGGCTTTGCTCTCCCAGGTGACTCTGTAGCACCCTGCGGCCTGTGCCAGAGCTGAAGCTCATCTCCAGGATGGGCAAGATGCTGCTGCTGGTGCTGAGCGAGCCCCTGGGGGAGGCCAGCCTGTGATCCAGCCCTCCTGGGGCTATCCTGCTGGTGGCAGGCCGGCCAGAGAGCAGCTCTGCAGAGAAGGACCTTTGGGTGCCAGAGGACAAGCAGCTGAGCAGGAGCCATTGATGCACCCTCATGGCAAAGATCAACAGCCCCCTGGGCTGCATTAGAGAAAGCATCGCTGGCCGATGGGGGGAGGTGACCTTTCACCTCCTCTCAGCACTGCTGAGGCCACATCTGGAGTGCCGTGTCCAGGGCTGGGCTTCCCAGAGCAAGGGAGTTGTTGACCTACTAAAGTCCTGCAAAAGGCCACCAAGCTTCTTGAAGGGACTGGAACATGTCTCCCAGGAAGACAGGGTGAGAGATCTACAAATGATCACTCTGGAGAAGAAAAGCCTCTGAGAGTCTTATTAATGTATGCAGCATTCCATGTGAGCCAAGGTAACGCTTTTTGAACTGAGGATGTTCAACCACTGCAGGTAGTTGCCAAGAGTGGTTATGCAACGTCCACCCCTTGACATATTCCAAACCTACCGAGCCAAGGCCTTGTACAACCGGCTTGAGCTGGCTGCACGTTTTAAACTAATTGGTTCTTGAAGCTAAGCCTTGCATACTAGGCAATCCCTGATTGGTGGTTAACTACCAGCAATTAACCGCAAGGTGTTACCTTTCCTTGGCGCCATCCTTGGCACCATCCGTCTCCCGCTTCCCTGTGCTCTGCAAACATGCCCCATCATGTTAATTGTTGTCTAGACAAGCTCGAGCACATTCCCCTCAGCTAACTGATTGCCGCGCATGGTCCTAGTTTGCAGCCCGCTCCTGCATCTCCCCCTTCCTGTTGCACAAAAGAACCCCTGAAACCGAGCAAAAACAAGGCACAAGTAATAGAACAAATAAAAAACCAACTAAGACACATTATCAATGTCAAAATAACCCACTGTCTTTGTTCCGTACAGTTTTACAATTTCCCCTTTTTGTTTTTGAACAGCTAGTACCAGGTTTGCCATGTTCTGCAGGGCCCTTGCAAACATGACAGCAACCAAGGCAATAGCAAACAAACAATACTGCCAACTGAGTGAATGGATGCCAAAAAAAGGCTGACATTTTCTCAGATTTTGATAACATGTTGCTGCAATGGGGCGCCTAAAATGCACGCAGCACATACCATCAAAATCCTCACAGCCATGTCCTTGAACCAACACCAAAAAGCAGTGGCAATTTTGACTCACATTCTGAACTGCCTACCAAACAAGGTGATTTAACTCTTTAATGCTTTCCCTGCTGTTACTCTGGATAAGAGAAGAACCGCTGCGACACGTTCCCATCATAGCCTCCTACTACATTAGCATCTACAGAAAGACAATTATCGACAAAGTGTAAACAATATCAGCTTCTTTTGGATTAACATTATACATAGGTGGAAGGGCACACCAAACAAGAACTGGTTCAGTCAAAAAGTTCGAAACATCGCATGCCTTCTCTGAACATACCTCTGGGGTCATTCCCTTCATTCCCTCTCTTTTTTATGCAAAGAGAAACACTTTTACCATAACAGAGAAGCCCCTATTTACATCTGAGCCCGGACACAAACCGCAGCTGTATGCGCCACCAGGCTCAGGGCAGGAATCATTCATGCAGTTACATAGCTGTATATCTCTACAAGTGTGCAGACACCTATTAAACACTAGATAACCATGTTTATCTTTCCTAGTCTCCTTCACAATACCCAGCTGTTCTCTCATCTCTTGTTAGGTCAAATATTCTCCAGTTTCCTCTCCTACATCTCTCTTCAGACATTCTCTATCCTCCTCTTTTTTGCTTGTTAATTGCGACAAGGCAAAGGCTGTGTGTAGCTGGGTGACCATGACCTGATTTATGTTACAATCAACTAAACACTGAATACAGGAAAAAAAGGTATGTGAGATGTAAGGCAAACATCAATAAGGTGGTTAAAGATATTTATAATAAATCCTGTAATACTTTTGAGTCATGGCCCAAAGTTTTCCAGCCGTGAGAAGAGACCAAAGGCCTCCCGCCCCTGGCTCTGTTGCAGATCTTTGTTTTAAGGCTTGTAAGTTTTGTATACTTTTGTAAATTAATTCACAGTGGTCACTCAGATTCACATAACACATCCTATCAAAGTCTTCACACTTGTGTCCCTGTGCTAATAATAAAAATCAATAGCAACTCGGTTCTGTAGCAACATATGATGGACAGAATCAACATCTGTTAATAAGCCAGGAAAAAAATAGTATTTGTGGTATTACTTTTTTTAGCAAGCTAGCAGCCTAATTTACTAAGCAAGTTAAAAGCGTGTACTATTCTTACAGAAGAGATTAGAGAAGCAAAAATGTGTTATGCTGCATTCCAGAACTCAGCCTGAGAATTACAGTCCGCTGTGAGTTCTGCGTTACAATCATTTGACACATGTTGGGGTTGCGATTGTGAAAGTTGCCCGTTTACAATTTTCATTGACGTTATCACAGCTAGTTGTTTTAAAAGCAACCCTTGAGCTTCCTGATGTTCGACTTGTTGCAAAATATTCTGAAGCCGATCAATCAAGTTAGTATTAAAGTTAGTGACTCTCTAGGACCCTGCAAGACTGTGGCAAGACTCCCGCACCCTGACTGCCTTAATAGCCATTCCTTCATTTGCAAACAGTTGTCCCTGGGATACCTTGCCTGAGTCACAGAATCCGCACAGTTAATTGCTCCAGCCAACTGCTCATAGTTAACAGCAATTCCCCGATTAAGGTTTTCAGTCAAGGCCACTACAGGTAGCTCACAAAAATCAGATAACCACATCATATACTCTATCAGTTAGTACCATACAAAGCAGTAACTTCCAATCATGCAGTGTGAGTGTATAAGGCTCTGCCATCACTTCAAGAAGGGACATAGCAAATGTATTATGAATCCTCCCTTCCCGCACTGCTTTGCTTAACTCTGTAACAGCCTCGTATTGCACAGGCTGCCACTCTGCAGGTTGATTTGTCTGACAAAATACTGAAGATGCCCTAGCCACTCCCAAAACCCATCACTTAAGTGTTTCCCACTTGCATTCCTGCCACCAATGCCTCAGACCCCCTTTCACCCTCCTCCAAAATACAATCAATGCATCAGGAGAGACAAGGGGGTGGTGGAAAGGTCTAGCTCCTTTTCCAGATCTATAGGACCTGGATCAAAAGGTTTATCAGTGTCAATAAAATCATTGTCCGAGTTGTCCTGTTCCCGTGCTTGGTCCTGTGTTGTGAGGGTCGCTGCAGTCAGTGACAGAAGCTTTGGGGGCAGAGGAGGTGTGGACAGAATCGCCATCGCTGACGGTGTCTTGAGAAGAGCCGCGCTGTCGGTGGAATTTACAGCCTCCTCTGGTTTAGCACCGCTAGTAGAATTAGTCCACCCTTGGCAAAGAGTAGTCAGAATTTGCCACCAAGATGTTAAATGCATTCCCGACACGGAGCTCCCCTCCACGGCAGCATCATACAATTGGCTGCTGTCTGTACACACTTTCATTCTTTCCAAGTCTCTAAAGTTTCTTGGCTGCTCACCTGTCTCGATGCATACAGGTGTTATCCTCGGGGTTTAGGTTGTCCGCCTGGTCCAGACAGCAAGACGATCGTTCAGCCAAGCCGTCTCCTCCGGAACACAGCCCTCTTCCACGAGCTGGCTTTTTTATCGACCAGTTCCGTCCTTATTCTTCCAAGGCTTGGGAACACCACCATAGGGGTCACCATTTGGGGAGACTGAGGCATGGGCTCCCGGATCTGACTAGAAGACCCTTTATGAGTCCATATACATCCCTCACAGGGGAAGACACTTGATTCCCATGTTTCCCACAGCTCATCTCTCACTTCCAGAGGGACTTCATTTGCCGGTTCCTGCTACCTTTCAGCAGCTCATTCAACGTTCTGTGGGACTTGCAGCCTGCCGCTCAGCCTGGCGGTTCATAAACCCATCATGTCGGGGTCACCAGTTTGCTGCAATGGATAGACGGGACGCTGTTTGATGCTAGCAAATGCCGACTTATTGTGCAGAAGCACGAGTTTATATATGTTATCAGAGGTCGCGTGCTTTAAACAGATTGGTTCCTCATGACGCGCGGAAAACGGACTCCACAATCCGTAAGATTGTAAAGTAGGTATGTTTAATCAGCGCTGGGCAGCACGGGGGTAGTCCCGCCAAAAATCGTGCGTGCCTGGCGCGAAAACTTGCGCGATTTTATAAGGCAACTCATTACATATTCATAACTATGTCATAATACGCCTATACATATGCATTACCTATCCCCGCTTTGTATTAAAATTAGCTCTGCGAGTCATTTCCATATTTTTCTCTCAACTGAGTTTGCGCAGTGTCCCCTGGTGGTGGTCGTCAGGGGTCCTGAGGATGAAGGCAGGTGAGTCTTCCTCGTGACCGCTAGTTGCCCCCACACCTGGCGCAGGCTCAGTAACGTCCTGCTCTTTGTCCAAACCGCAGAACCGGCTTTGGCTTGTTCTTGCAAGGCTGTAATCTTTCTTTGGACTTATATGGTCATAAAGCTGGACTTATATGGTCATGAAGCCCTTTACTCCCGTACACCTTGTCACAGCACCCAAGCAAACCCTGTAAGATTTGGCAAACAGCTAAACAGACTATCATAGTCATTAAACTTTACAACTTTACCCTAAACAGCTAAGCAGACTATTACAATCGTTAAATCTTACAACTTTACCCTAAACAGCTAAGCAGACTATCATAATGGTTAAACTTTACAACTTTACCCTAAACAGCTAAGCAGACTATCATAATCATTAAACTTTACAACTTTTACCCTAAACAGCTAAGCAGACTATTACAATCGTTAAATTTTACAACTTTACCCTAAACAGCTAAGCAAACTATCATAATCGTTAAACTCTACCCTATCTCTTACCCCCCCCCTCTCTCTCAGTCCCCCCTTTTCAAAGAAATTAGTAAATTCTTTTACTCAGACTCGAAGTATTGATTAGATTCTAATTTTTGTCACAGTTGATTTCTCTTCCATTCGCTATAGGAATTTCCAGTTCCCTTAAAACACCAAAATCCACAATGGACAGCTATACTAATAATTAAAAATAGAAAGACAATTACAATGATCATTACAAATAATTGTTTTAACCATGTTAGATTGGGCAACCAGGATGTCAATTTCTCCCATAATTCAAAAAAACTCCAAGAAGTGTTGTCTTGTGTCACTTTATGTAGAATATTTACTTGTTTCCTAATTTCTTGGAGGTCCTCGGTGATTCGCCCGCTCTGATCGGCATACATGCAACAATCTATATTGATCACAGTGCATACCCCCCCTTGGGAGGCTAATAGCAAATCTAAAGCCATACGATTCTGTGATACTATTTTCGTAAGTCAGTAACTTCCTCCTGGAGTGCCAGGAGGGCATCAACTGTCCTATTTTCCACTGTTTCTATTACAGCTGAGATGTTTATTATTGCCTTTTCCAACTCACTAACCCCTAAAAACGGAATGAACCATCGCGCAAAACTGTGGAAACTCGTTGGTCTGTTTATGAGGGGGTTATTTACAACGTTTCGTTTTTTTCTTATGGGGGGTCGCGTTAACCTGTCAATGATAGTAATATTGGGGACCAGACCTCCCAGAGTGCATGCTCCTCGCCGTCCTATGGGCAAGACTTTATGAGCCGTTGTGCCACACAACCAATACCACCCTGTCCCTTGTGGGGTCAGGAGACCGGTATAGTTTAATTTCAAAAATCCCAAATCTCTACCTGTCATATTTAATGTACGACTTCTGTTACAATTTAGGTGTTCTCCCATAAACAGCCCTTTCCCCGAACTTACTAGGCAGTTATCCCCTAATATGCTGGTCTCTTCAACAGTTATTTTTAGTCCCCGTCCCCACTTAACCTGAGGGTCTGTGCTCCAGATTGTATTTCCCCAAAAGGAGCCATCTTGGCGGTTCATTAGGGAAACTGGCAGTGGGATGCCTATTAACGGTATCTCATAACCAGCATGCCTTGGTATTTGGGTACAGATCCAACAATCTGTTTTATTTAAAATTGTGGTGATGTTTTGAATCGCCTGTATATACCAGTTCTCTCACCAGGCCGCTGTGTCTATCACCTGTAAAATTATCAGAATCATGTTAAATTTAACCCACATCCTATCTTTTTAGCTTGAGCTTTAATGGCCCTTGAATTTCTCACGTCCAAAGCTTTTGTGGCGACTTCTTCACACGGGTATGATGAATCCAGGCATTCTGTTCTTTAATTTTGATTGCTGTGAAGGAGGTGAGGAGTACTTGGTATGGTCCTTCCCACTGTGGTTTCAAGGTTTTTTCTGCAAGAGACTTTACATATACATAATCTCCAGGTTGAATATCATGTACAGGCCCATCCAGACCCCTTCCTCGGGTCCCAATTACATGTTTTCCAATTTTATTGAGCTGTTTGCTCAATGCCACCATATAGGAGGTCATAATTTCGTCCCCAATTTGCATTGATGTCCCCTTTTGTATTCCATAGGGGCGTCCATACAGAATTTCAAAAGGGCTCAGTCCTTCTCTCACCCTTGGTCTTGTCCGTATACGCAAAAGGGCTAAAGGGAGAGACTGAGGCCATGGCAAGTTTGCTTCTTGTCCCAGTTTTACAATTTGCTGTTTGATTAAGTGGTTCATTTTCTCCACTTGGCCACTCGACTGAGGGCGATATGGGGTGTGAAGTTGCCAATCTATACCTAAATGGTGGCTGGTTTGTTGCACTAATTTTGAAACAAAGTGTGGTCCTCTGTCAGAGGATACGGTTGCTGGAACCCCAAAGCGAGGTATTATTTCTTGTATTAGTATTTTAGTTACCTCCCGAGCCTTGGCAGTTCTGGTTGGGAACGCTTCTGGCCAACCTGAAAAGGTATCAGTTAATACCAGCAAATATCGGTACCCCCCTTTTCTTGGAAGTTCCGTGAAATCAACCTGCCATTGTTGTCCAGGCCCATTACCCTTTCCAGTCTGGCCCATTTCTAGTTTGGGAGTATTCTTTGGATTAGTTTGGAGGCAAAGGTCACACTGTTGAGTCACTTGTCTCACTGTGGTATATAAATTTCTAGCCACAATATCTTTTATCAGATGCTTATACAGAGCCTCCATTCCCCAATGTCTCTTCCTATGTTCTTCCCGTATTAAATGCCACAGTAAATATGAGGGAACAATTAATTTTCCCTGTGGGGTATAAGCCCATCCCTCTTCATTATATGACCCTTCTAAGTCTGAAATAAGTTTCTGATCTTCCCTAGTGTGAGAAACTATGGACTAGGGTATTGTTTATTAAGATTTATGTTAAGCCCAATGTAAAGGTCAGACAGCAAAAGATATAAACAGCCACCAGATACCGCTTGTGCAAGATAAGATAACCACCAGATGTCCAGGAACCGACAGAAACAGGACAAACTACCCCATATAAGGACATATGAGTGAGGGGTCAACTATGGGACAAAGGAGGAAGACTTCTTACTTCGGCCTCAACGACCACCAGAAGGCAGAAAACGACCCCCTAACAACAACTGAAGCATGCGCAGGGTACCTCCACTACCTCATGAACACGGGAGTAAAGATGTATAAAAAGGGACTGTTTGAACTGCTCAGGACGGCAGTTGGCGGAGCGCAGACTCCCCTGCCGTCCAGCGCTGTCTTTGCTCGTATTCTACTTGCTATAATTAATAAAATTTTAATTGGATTATGATCCGTTGTGGTCTCAATTTATAACAATTCTGGTGCCGTGACTCGGATAAGGAACGGTGGGCTTTGGTCCTCCGGGGAGGCGCCCCGCGACATTTCGCGGCCCCGCGACCAACAGCTTACTCCAACCTTACCGACGAACCTAAATTCTAGAATAATGAGCAAAGGAGAAACCGGTAAAATCCCATAGAAATTCTGTGCACGGGAGTCCGGACGAAGACGCAGGACGCGTAAGTATATTGCGAATTTGTTCGCGGGTTTGCCGTTCGGGCGGGATTGGGTTTCCTGGAATATAACGAGTGAGAGGTTCGATATACTGAACCAAGCGAGTGCGGACTCTTAAGTACTGCGTTTCCCATCTCCCGCGAGGGACTGGGCCAGGAACAAGGGGAGCGAGTGAGTGTATGTTTGTGGATATTCCAGAAGATGGGGGCGAAGGGCAGCAAGCCTTCGACTCCCATGGGAAGGGTACCCACTGTACCTAAGAATACCCCTCTGGCATATATCTTAGACAATTGGAGATATTTCCCTGGAACTCTAGGGAAAGATAAGCAGAAGATGATAGAACATTGTACTAAGATATGGGGAGGGAAGAAAATTTCTAAAAATGTCTTTTGGCCAGTCTATGGGTCAGAAGAAGATTGGGTAAGACAGCAATTAAACCTCTGGGTTAATAATAAAAAACCCCTTAACCTGGAGGAGAGTCAATACGCGGAAGTGTGGCTAGAAAGACCGGGAGCTAGACTTTACCCACTGAATGAAATAAAAACTAAACAAAAGAAAAAGCAGGAAGAGTTGGACGAAACCCTTCTAACCCCCCCTCCTTACATACCTCCTCCTGCTCCTGCAGAGGTCCCCAGAGCGCCCACTCCCCCACCAGAGTCGGAACAAGGGTCTCCCCCTCTTCCTAGACGCGTAACTAGAAGTCAGAAAGGGGCAGCTCAGATGTACCCCCTAAGGGAAATACCCATGGGGGGACCTCAACCTGTGATCGGATATATTTCCGTACCCCTAAACTCGGCTGACCTACGAGATTTTAAAAGAACCGAGATGGGAAACTTAATTGAGGACCCACTCGGAGTGGCAGAAAGATTAAATCAATTTTTGGGACCAAACCTATATACTTGGGATGAGATGCAATCTATCCTTGGTCAATTATTTACTACCGAGGAAAGAGATATGATTAGATGAGCAGGAATGAGACTGTGGGATGCTCAGCATGCCCAGGGACCCCAAGCAGATATTAAATGGCCACTCCAAAGACCTAATTGGGATAATCAGGATCCAGTGCATAGAACTCATATGCAGGACCTGAGAACTATAGTAATTCAGGGGATTAGGGAAGCAGTACCCCGTGGCCAGAATATCAATAAAGCATTTAATGAAATGCAAAAGAAAGATGAAAGCCCTACTGAGTGGCTGGAACGACTGAGGAAAGCCCTTCAGCTGTACTCTGGGGTAAATCCAGACGACCCTTTAGGGCAAGCGCTCCTCAAAACTCAGTTTGTGGCAAAATCATGGGAAGATATCAGAAAGAAGATTGAAAAGTTAGAAGACTGGCAGAATAGAGGGTTGGATGAATTATTGAGGGAAGCTCAGAAAGTCTACGTAAGGCGGGAAGAAGAGAGCAGCAAGCGACAAGTAAAAATGATGGTAGCAGCGGTCAGAGAGGATCGCAAAGAGCGAACTGGTGAACACAGAACTGCTGGAACGAAACAAGGGAACGTAGTAGTAAAGAAGGAACAGAGATGTTGTTTTTACTGTGGAAAAGGGGACATATAAAACAGAATTGCAGAGAAAGGATCAGGGATGAGGAAATATTGAAAACGGAATAGGAGAGTCAGGGGCTCTATATCTTAGGGGACCGGAGTCATCATGAGCCCTTGATAAAATTAAAAATAGGTCCCCATAAACAAGAGTTCACCTTTTTAGTAGACACTGGGGCTGAGAAATCAACTATTAAGCAAATACCTGAGGGATGTAAAGTTTCCCCTGAAAAAGTACAAGTAATTGGGGCAAAAGGAGAACCCTTTAAAGTAAGCAAAATCAAAAATGTGGTATTCGAAACTGAAAATAAATTTGGAATGGGTGAACTCTTGCTCGTCCCTGAAGCAGAATTTAATCTGTTAGGACGAGATTTAATTGTTGAATTGCAATTAGAAATTAAAGTGAAAAATCAAGAGCTAACAGTGTCTGCTTATCCTTTGACCGTGGATGATCAAAAACAAATTAACCCCGATGTCTGGTACTCTCCGGACACAATTAGTAGACTGGAAATCCCACCGATTAAAATCCAAATTTCCGAACCCCACATACCTGTGAGGGTAAGGCAATATCCCATATCCCTAGAAGGACGGAGGGGATTAAAACCAGAAATGGATCGATTGTTAGCACAAGGAATCTTAGAGCCTTGTATGTCACCCTTTAACACCCCCATTCTGCCTGTGAAGAAACCAAATGGGAAATATCGCCTCGTACATGATTTAAGGGAAATAAACAAAAGAACTATCACCCGGTTCCCTGTAGTAGCAAATCCATACACACTGCTAAGCAAGCTAGGACCCCATAACTCCTGGTATAGTGTGGCTGATTTAAAGGATGCCTTTTGGGCCTGCCCACTGGCAGAAGAATGCCGTGATTATTTTGCCTTTGAATTGGAAGACATAGAGACAGGCCGTAGACAGCAATTGAGATGGACCGTGCTCCCCCAAGGGTTCACTGAGTCCCCTAATCTGTTTGGACAGGCCCTGGAAGAGCTCTTAAAAGAATACCAAGTACAAACGGGAAACGTGCTGTTACAGTATGTTGATGATCTGCTCATAGCAGGGAATAATAAGGAGGATGTAAGGAAAGAAAGCATTTGACTCCTAAACTTTCTTGCACAAAAGGGACTATGGGTATCACAAGAAAAGTTACAATTTGTGGAGGAAAAAGTGAAATACTTGGGGCATTATTTGTTTAACGGCGAGAAGATATTGGATCCAGAGCGCATTAAAGGAATTCTGGAATTACCTATGCCTGTCACTAAGAGGCAAATTCGGCAGGCATTAGGGCTATTTGGGTATTGTAGGCAATGGATAGAGAACTACAGCTTTAAAGTTAAATTCTTATATGAACAACTGTCTAAAGACAAAATGCCCATGTGGACCCCTCAGGATCAAGAGC
The DNA here is from genome assembly GCF_023634085.1 of Falco cherrug. Lineage (NCBI taxonomy): Eukaryota > Metazoa > Chordata > Aves > Falconiformes > Falconidae > Falco > Falco cherrug. Next base: position 18,412,645 of record NC_073719.1, on the reverse strand, counting down.
AGTTTGCCAGTCTCAAAAGGGAGCTAAGCCAAGCACCGGTTTTAAGCCTCCCAGATTTAAAGCGGCCGTTCCATTTATTTGTTAACATATATGAAGGAACGGCATTCGGAGTATTAACTCAGGAATGGGCCGGACGAAAGAAACCGGTGGCATACCTATCAAAGCTGTTGGACCCTGTGAGCAGGGGTTGGCCGAGTTGTTTACAAATCATTGTTGCTGCTGCCTTATTACTTGAGGAAACGAATCGCATTACCTTTAATGGAGAAGTTGTCTTATATGCGCCTCATAATATCAGGGGAGTGTTACAACAAAAAGCAGAAAAATGGCTTACAGATAGCCGATTATTAAAGTATGAGGGAATACTTATAGAATCCCCTAAACTATCTTTGAAAACTATTGGAGCAGTTAACCCCGCTGAATTTTTGTACCCAGGAGAAGGTAATGAACTATTGCACAATTGTTTTCAAACAATTGAACAGCAGACACGCCATTAGGCCAGACTTAGAAGAAGAAGAACTACAATGTGGAGAAGTATTATTTATAGATGGGTCATCACGAATAGTGGAAGGTAAACGATTGTCCGGATATGCCATCGTTAAGTTGGAAAAAGGAGAATTTAAGACAATAGAATCAGGCCCCCTGAGTGCCAGCTGGTCGGCTCAAGCCTGTGAGCTGTATGCATTGTGGAAAGCATTAGTGTCACTGAAGGGAAAGGATGGAACTATATATACAGACTCACGCTATGCGTTCGGAGTAGTGCACACTTTTGGGAAAATATGGGAAGAAAGAGGATTCGTTCACTCACAGGGAAAAGAACTGATACACCCGGAATTAATTCGGCGAGTTCTGGAGGCATCAAAAATGCCGAATAAAATAGCAGTTGTACATATAAAGGGACACCAGCGAGGTACAAGTTACCAAGTTAGGGGAAATAATGCAGCTGATACAGAAGCAAAACGAGTGGCAGGCAATTATAGTACGATTTTAACTATACAACAAATACCTGTTAGTAAAAATTTGAGTTTTGAGTCTGCAGAAAAGGAAAAACTAGAACAAATGGGAGCTAAGGAACAGGCTGGTAAGTACATATTGCCAGATGGGAGAGAAGTTTTGCCGAAGGGCATAGCACTTGAAATATTTTCAAAAATACATAGTAAAACACACTGGGGAACCCAGGCGTTAGTTGATCATTTCAATCAACAGTTTGCCTGTATAGGCGTATATAACATAGCAAAGACAGTCACGGCAGCCTGCGAGACCTGTCAAAAGGTTAATCGAAACAACATGAGACAAAAGCCTCTTGGAGGACGTTCCCCAGCATACAGACCTTTCTCACACATACAAGTGGATTTTACTGAACTACCCAGGGTAGGGCGTTACAAATATTTATTAGTAATGGTGGATCATTTAACACATTATGTTGAGGCTTTTCCTACCTCCAAGGCAACTGCTAACCAAGTTACTAAAGTGTAACTTGAAGACATTATACCTCGATATGGAGTACCTGAAGTAATCGACTCGGACAGAGGAACACACTTTGTGTCAAAAATTGTTAGAGATCTAACAGAAAGCTTGGGTATTAAGTGGGAATACCATACGCCATGGCATCCACAAAGTTGGGGAAAAGTTGAAAGGATGAATGGAGAAATCAAAACTATTTTGACTAAATTAATGATAGAAACCAAATTATCATGGATTAAGTGCCTACCCATGGCACTATTAATTCTCAGAACCAGACCCCGAGCAGATGTAGGAATATCAGCGTTTGAAATGGTGTATGGAATGTCCTATAGAATTGAAAGTCCACAAACAAATGTTTTAATTCAAGACCGTGTGATTAATGAATATGTTTCACAATTAGCAGAACATCGTAACAAGCTTTGGGAACATGGACTGATTGTACAACGACCACCGTTGGACTTAAAAATTCATAATCTTAAACCTGGGGACTGGGTATTGGTTAAAACGTGGAAAGAAGAAACCCTAAAACCCAATTGGGAGGGACCTTATCTTGTTCTGCTTACAACGGAAACAGCTGTCCGGACTGCTGAGCGTGGATGGACTCATGCCAGTCGCATTAAAGGCCCAGTGACGAGACCCCACTGGAAAGTAATCAGTACTCCAGGTGACACCAAGATAACCCTGAAAAGATAACGTAATGATAGAGACTTTATTTGATTATTTTGCCGCATTACCTTTTGGTATAAAGTGTGTATTGTTGTTTATATTTGCTATAATTATTTCTTTTTTTATCTATTATATATGGAAGCGTACAAAGTGTGTTGAAGGAAATTGCTAAACTTATGCAACCACACAATATCAAGTATAGAAGATATGCTGATGTAAATAATATATGCACTCTAGATATATGAATTAGATGTAATAATTTGAACTGCAATTGTTATCCATTTGCTTGTTTCAGGTGTAAGGTATGCCAGAATAAATGGTGGACACACTGTGAATGTGGATACCCTCCAATAGGAGTTTGCACAGAGTGTTGGAAAATCCAAAGAACTCTTACTGAGTGGAAATTAAAACAATTAGAGTCTAACCAAGAAATTATTCGAGAATCCCATGAGTGGTGGGAAATTTTTGCCAAAGGAATAAACCCTCAATATTATTGTTACCACTCCACCGAACCAGTCCCCTTTGTAGCTGAAATCTTGGCTATAAAGTGCAGAAGGGAAGTACTAACCGTGTCTTGCTTTGCCCCATTAGTTAAAGCTGCAAAGTGGGAAGCCTATGTAAACAGGCAGAAAGCCCGAAGCAGCTGTTCTCCTGAAGAATTCCCTTGCTGCCGAGAAGATGGTACACCCCGTGGCTCGAAGCAACCGAGTCGACGGGCAAGGCAGAGGAGGAACAAACTGTGGAGAACAGAACCAGAACAATGGGACACTAAAGCAACAATGGCCGAACTTCCCCAGGACTGGTAAAAATATACTTAAATTAGCAAAATTGACAGACACCCTTTTTCCTGGTATACCGTTAGTTTTGTTATTGATAATAACCCAAGCAAATGGAAACCCTCATGAACCTATGAACTGGACAATAACAAACATAAAATATCCAAGTAATCCAATCCAAGCACGAACTACACCGGGCACAGTTAGTTTCAATGTGAGTTTGCATGATCTAGTTACTGAAGAAGATCGTAGAGATGAAGCGGATATATGTAAACCAATTTATATATGTCCAGCATCAAACCCTGGTAAAGGATACTGTAATTCTGCAGGTCATTATTACTGTGCATATTGGGGGTGCGAAACATGGGCCTCTGAGTGGTCCGCACCTGGAGACCAATATCTAGAAATAAAGTGGTCACCGGAAGGATGCGAGAGACCTAAATTACACGGAGACCGGTGGGGTCATTGCTTAAGTAAACCGATTCCTTGTGTGGGCATCAATATAACTATAAAAAATCCTGCTCAGGACTTTTGGCTGGCAGGGAAATATTGGGGAATTAGATACTGGGAAACAGGTGCAGACAGAGGAGGAATTTTTCAAATAATGAAGAGACCGATGCCCCACGATCCTTTACCAGTAGGACTAAACCTGGTCCTGAATCCACCTACTTTCTTTGAAAAAAAGGTTGCCCCCGTAATTGTCGTAACCCCTCCTCCAGACTCCCTTTCGGAAACAGCTAATGACACTGTGACTGAATTCTCCTTATCCAGGGATCTAGAGTTGTCAGAATCCAACGACCCCTTATGGAATCTCATGCAAGCCTCTTATCGTGCCCTCAATGAAAGCAAACCAAATTTAACTGAGGAATGCTGGTTATGTTATAATGTTAGACCACCATATTTTGAGGCAATTGGAAAACCAGGAAGGATTCAATGGTCTAATGGTTCAAACCCACGAGAATGCCCATGGAATGACCAGAGGAACCATACGCAAGGAATTACTATTCAATTGGTAACAGGTCAAGGAAAATGTATAGGTACAGTGCCCGAAAAGTATCAGCCTTTGTGCAACCGAACAGTCACTAACACCAATATAGAGAAACACAAGAACCAAAATGACAAATGGGCTATCCCGACACCAGGAGCTAAATGGGTTTGTTCAGACATCGGAGTAACGCCTTGCCTATCCCTAAACGTGTTTAATCAATCTCAGTTTTGTGTACAGGTGATTATTGTTCCTCGCCTGATCTATCACACCTCCGAGGAGGTGTTACGCCACTTTGAAGGAGACCTGAATAGACAAAAACGAGAGCCAATTACAGTGGTAACCCTAGCTACACTGCTGATAGCGGGCGGAGTTGGAGCAGGTACAGGCATAGCCTCCCTAGTAAAAGGTCAGGAATTACAAAGTTTGCAGATGGCTGTAGATGAGGATTTAGCAAAAATAGAACAATCTATCCAAAATTTAGCCACTTCAGTAAAGTCTTTATCAGAAGTAGTGCTGCAAAATAGAAGAGGATTAGATCTATTGTTCTTAAAGGAAGGAGGGTTATGTGTAGCTCTCAATGAAGAATGTTGTTCTTTTGCTGACCATACGGGAGTAGTCCAGGACACCATGTCTGAACTCCGGAAAAGGTTAGATCAACGTAAGAAAGATCGTGAGGCGGGCAGGTCATGGGATGAAAACTGGTTTAATATCTCACCTTGGCTAACCACTTTGTTGTCTGCTTTAGCAGGACCACTTATTATGTTGATTCTGGGACTTATATTTGGGCCTTGTATATTACGCTATATTTTACATTTTATTAAAGAACGGTTTGACATAGCTAAATTGCTTATTGTAACTACGAGGTCTGGGGCAAAGTATAAGAGTGTATCTATTAATGAGGATGAAGATTGTTGTGAATGCGTTATGCCACGTGAGAACTATGCCTATTGTAATTGTGAGGTATTACCTTGTGAGTGTTATGATAAATGTTGGGATTGTGGAAAAAGGTTTGCTTGCAGTGCCGAGAATGAAAGCAGCGTCTAATAAACAATAATAGGATAAAAAGAAAAAGGGGGGATTGTGAGAAACTGTGGACTAGGGTATTGTTTATTAAGATTTATGTTAAGCCCAATGTAAAGGTCAGACAGTGTGAGAAACTATGGACTAGGGTATTGTTTATTAAGATTTATGTTAAGCCCAATGTAAAGGTCAGACAGCAAAAGATATAAACAGCCACCAGATACCGCTTGTGCAAGATAAGATAACCACCAGATGTCCAGGAACCGACAGAAACAGGACAAACTACCCCATATAAGGACATATGAGTGAGGGGTCAACTATGGGACAACTATGGGAAGACTTCTTACTTCGGCCTCAACGACCACCAGAAGGCAGAAAACGACCCCCTAACAACAACTGAAGCATGCGCAGGGTACCTCCACTACCTCATGAACACGGGAGTAAAGATGTATAAAAAGGGACTGTTTGAACTGCTCAGGACGGCAGTTGGCGGAGCGCAGACTCCCCTGTCGTCCAGCGCTGTCTTTGCTCGTATTCTACTTGCTATAATTAATAAAATTTTAATTGGATTATGATCCGTTGTGGTCTCAATTTATAACACTAGTGTATTTTGGTTTATCTTGTAGGGAAATATGTCTATCGGGGATTAAAGCCCCTGCTACTTTTATTTTCGTTTTGGCCACTTTTTTTGCCTCTCTGTCTGCCAGTTCATTCCCTTTTTCCAAATCTGAGCTCGCTTTCTGGTGTGCCTTAATATGCATAATTGCCACTTTCTCAGGGAGTTGGACAGCTTCTAGTAACTTCAGAATTTCTTCTGCATGTTTGATATTTTTCCCTTGGGAGTTCAATAAACCTCTTTCTTTCCAAATTGCTCCATGTGCGTGTACAACTCCAAAGGCATATTTTGAGTCTGTGTAAATGTTTACAGTTTTGCTCTGAGCCAATTCCAGGGCTCGAGTTAGGGCAATTATTTCTGCCTTTTGTGCGGAGGTGTTCATGGACAAAGGTCCTGACTCTATTACCTCTTGACTGGTGGTGATGGCGTATCCTGCGTGCCGATTGCCATTCAGGACATAGCTGCTCCTGTCTGTGAACCAGTTTTCCCCGTTTTCTATGGGGCTATCCTTTAAGTCTGGGCGACTTGCGTATGTCGCTTCAATAGTTTCTAAGCAGTCATGATGCACTGGTTCTCCTGTGTTTCCGCTGAGAAAAGAAGCTGGGTTGGCAATGTTAGTAACCACGATTTCCACATCATCCTGTTCCACTATTACAGCTTGATATCGCAGGAACCTTTGTGGAGATAGCCAGTGTCCACCCTTTGCTTCCAATACTGCCGACACTGTATGGGACACAAAAACGGTCATTTTCTGGCCCAGGGTGAATTTTCGGGCTTCCTGTATATTTAGTATCACAGCCGCAACTGCCCTTAGGCATCCAGGCCAGCCCTTTGCAGTCGCGTCTAACTGTTTAGAGAGGTAGCCAACTGCCCGACGGTACGGACCTAGCTCCTGTGCCAATATTCCTAGGGCAATGCCCTGTTTCTCGTGAGAAAAAAGGAGAAACGGCTTACCCACATCCAGGAGTCCTAAGGCCGGGGCTGACATCAGGGCCTTCTTTAGTTGTTCAAAAACTTGTTCAGCCTCTTTTATCCCATTCGAGGTGTTTCTGTTCAGTCGCTGTCAGCGCATATAATGGTTTAACAAGCAGTCCATAATTGTAGATCCACAATCGACACCACCCTGTCATTCCCAGAAAGGTTCGCAATTCCTTTACCGTCTGGGGTTTTTTAGTTTGGCATATCACCTCTTTGCGGGCCTGTCCCAAAGTTCTTTGTCCCGCACTGATCTCATAGCCCAAATAATTCACTTTACGCTGCATTACCTGGGCCTTCTTCTTGGACACCCTATATCCTTGAAGCCCTAAGAAATTCAACAGACTCACCGTCCACTCCATACAATCTTCCTCTGTGTTGGTAGCGATCAGGATGTCATCCAAGTACTGCAACAATTTTCCTTTCTCGGATGGGGCTTCCCAGGATTCCAGGTCTCTCGCAAGCTGATTGCCAAAAATGGTAGGACTATTCTTAAATCCTTGCGGCAACACCGTCCAAGTGAGCTGGGTCCTTCGACCACTTTTAGGATTTTCCCACTGGAATGCAAACAACTTTTGACTGGCTTCGTGGAGAGGGAGGCAAAAGAAAGCATCCTTTAAATCTAGAACAGTAAACCAGATTAATTCAGGTGCCAATGCAGTCAGTAGGGTATACGGGTTTGCCACGACTGGGTAGAGATCCTCAGTAATCCTGTTCACTGCACGCAAGTCTTGAACCACCCTATATGACCCATCGGACTTCCGAATAGGTAATATAGGAGTATTGAATTCAGACTCACATTCCTTTAATAGTCCTAGCTGCAAAAATTTTTCTATCACCGGCCGGATTCCTTCCCTGTCCTCTTTCTTTAGAGGATATTGTTTAATTCTTACCGGTCGTTGACCTTCCTTTATCTTAACTTCAACAGGTGGAGCATTTTTCGCTCTTCCAGGCACATCAGTAGCCCAGACTCCTGGATACACTTGGTTCAGAATTTCCTCATTGATTTTCCCTTCTGAGGGGAGACTAGTTAGGACTAGACTTAATGCCTGTGTATATCGTTGATCCTTTACCTCCAAAGTAATTTCCCCTTTTTCAAACGTGATCTTTGCTCTTAATTGTTCCAACAAATCTCTCCCCAAAAGTGCCTTTGGGGAGTTGGGCATATATAAAAACTTGTGGATACCCCATTGCTTTCCCAATTTATACTTTAAAGGTTTGCAAAAATACGCCTTTTCACTTTGGCCAGTTGCTCCCTGGACTACAACGTAATCATCTCCTAAAGGCATTAAGGCTTGATTCAAAACCGAATATGTCGCTCCTGTATCTATCAAAAACTCCACTTGCTGCTGCTTTTCCCCTAGCTTAATTATAACCAGTGGATCCGCTAGGGTAGATTCCCCAGGTTCCCGTCAGTCTTCTATCACATTGGCTATCTTCACGTTCGCCGAGGTTTTTCGACCCCCTTCCTTGTTTCTAGGACATTCCCTTTTCCAATGACCAAAGCCCCTGCACATAGCACACTGATCCCTTTCCAATCGAGACGAATCTCGCCTACCACCTCTCCGTTCCCCTTTTTCTTGAATGGCAGCTATCAATTTCCTTTGTCCCCGCCGATATTCTTCCTCTCTATTACTAAACACCCTCCACGCTTCATCCAACAATATCTCTAAGTTTCTACCTTCTGTAGAACGCAGCTTTTGAAGTTTTCGCCTTATGTCCCCTGTAGATTGACCCAGGAATAAAGAAATTAATTGCTGGATCCCTACCTCAGACCCAGGGTCCAGCGGCGTGTTACGGCGCATCACATCCCTCAGCCTATCCAGGAACTCAGACAGGGACTCAGAAGGAGTTTGCTTAACTGCATATAAAGCTGACCAGTTTATAGTTTTGGTAATTGCTTTCTCCATTCCCTTCACAATCCATTCCTGATATTCCCGTAATCTTTGCATATGTGCCGATCTATTAGCATCCCACTTTGGGTCTTGGAGGGGGAAATATTCCTTAACATCCCCTCCTGTAATTTTATAATAGTCTTCAGCCAGATTTCCTGCTGTTTTCAAAACTAGCTGTTTTTCAGTTTCAGTCAAATATTCCAATAATAATTGTATATCGTTCCAATCGGGATTGTGTTGTTTCACGATAAATTGGAACTGCCTGGTTACACTTATCGGGTCTCTTCTATAATCCTTTGCAATCTTTCTCCACTCTCCCAAATCAGCAGTGGAGAAAGGCACTTTAATTAGCATTGTTCCACCGTCTGGCCCCACCGCCTCTCGGAGGGGTGCTTGTAAAATAGTCAGGGCAGACTTCTGCCGAGTGTGGGAAGATACAGGGCTATCAGGAGGATTAAAAGCTCCTTCCGAACCCGCATCCTTGTCCCGTGCCCGGGGGGGAGGTTTAAACAAGTCATCTAAGTCCTGTTCTGGGGCTTGGTGAACCTTGTCTGCCTTTGTACACCTCTGCCCAATGCTGCAGGAAGAACAGCATCTTTTCAATTTACTTCTACCCTCCTTATTTTCCCGCTCCAATGCGAGTACCATAGGGTCCTGTGGGGGTATTATCCCACAGTCCCTTTGCCACTCCGGATGGTTTCGCAGAGTGAAAAACATATCTGCATATGATACTTCATCCCATTTCCCTTCTCTTCTCAAGAACAGCATAAGCTGTAACAAAGTATTATAATCCAATGTTCCATTAAACGGCCACTGAACTTCGCCCTCTAACTTATACAATGGCCACCATTGATTACAATACTTAATGAGGGTCTTTTTGCTTTCTGTGCTTCCCTTCCCTACAATATCCTTCCAATGGGCGAGTATACAACCCAGAGGACTCTTTTTCAGTATCCCTCCTTGGGTGTTACCCATTTTCAATATACTCTTAAGGGATTCAAACTGACTTTTAAATTCTCTCTTTCTACGCCTATCAGCCACACTCTCACTTATTCTCACTCAATTCCACTCTCACGGACGTCCATGCACTCAGAGAAAATCACACACACATCACTTTACACAAACACTATGGTTCGACAAATTCAAATCGATAGTCTATTCCAAATGTCTTATTGCCATAACCAAAATCAATACCAAGAGAAATTTAACACAGCATCGCTCCAGTTAACAACCTTTTAGCAGCTGCAAATATCTTGTGAATTACAAGAGGCCCGCTTACCCCTCTCCTGTTTGTCCTGGCTCCCAACAACAGGATACAGCAGTTACCTTAAACTCAGTCGATCTATCCCCGAGATCGCTACCGGCCGCTCTATCGGCCAGCGAGTTTCTCAGTTACAGTCCCAAACCCAATAGGTACCTAACCAACGGGCACTATGCTGCACGCCAGACGTCTCTGCGCGATTTATCAGCAGTCCGAATATGCGTACGCTCAAGTCCCTTTGTTAAACATACCGTTAAATCCGCAGCTCCAAGAGGCTGTTGTCCACTCCCGCGGTGATCGGCCGGCAGCGGAGACTCCTCCGAGCAAAACGCTCGGGGCGCGCCTAGGAGCGTCCGCTCCGCAGTCGGTCCCGCAGCCGAGTGGAGATCCTCCTGGCTGGCTCGCCAAAACTGACGCGCGGAAAACGGACTCCACAATCCGTAAGATTGTAAAGTAGGTATGTTTAATCAGCGCTGGGCAGCACGGGGGTAGTCCCGCCAAAAATCGTGCGTGCCTGGCGCGAAAACTTGCACAATTTTATAAGGCAACTCATTACATATTCATAACTATGTCGTAATACGCCTATACATATGCATTACCTATCCCCGCTTTGTATTAAAATTAGCTCTGCGAGTCATTTCCATATTTTTCTCTCAACTGAGTTTGCGCAGTGTCCCCTGGTGGTGGTCGTCAGGGGTCCTGAGGATGAAGGCAGGTGAGTCTTCCTCGTGACCGCTAGTTGCCCCCACACCTGGGGCAGGCTCAGTAACGTCCTGCTCTTTGTCCAAACCGCAGAACCGGCTTTGGCTTGTTCTTGCAAGGCTGTAATCTTTCTTTGGACTTATATGGTCATAAAGCTGGACTTATATGGTCATGAAGCCCTTTACTCCCGTACACCTTGTCACAGCACCCAAGCAAACCCTGTAAGATTTGGCAAACAGCTAAACAGACTATCATAGTCATTAAACTTTACAACTTTTACCCTAAACAGCTAAACAGACTATCATAGTCATTAAACTTTACAACTTTACCCTAAACAGCTAAGCAGACTATTACAATTGTTAAATCTTACAACTTTACCCTAAACAGCTAAGCAAACTATCATAATGGTTAAACTCTACCCTATCTCTTACCCCCCCCCTCTCTCTCACTTAAGCTAAGCATTACATGCCAGGCAATCCCTGTTTGGTTAACTACAAACAAAGGACACTTTAAGTAAATTTTTACACTCATCAATTAACAGCAAAGTGTTACTTCCCCTTGGCACCATCTGTTCCTCATCTTCTTACCTTTTCTCGGCCAGACTCATTCTGTTGGTTGTTATCTATTCACCCTCCTTATCCTCCCAGGGTCTTCATGTAAGACAGAACAATGAAAACAAAACACCCAAAGAATAAAGAGGCACCAGCCACAATTAGCCCCACTTCCCTGAGGTAGGTGTGTGAGCAGGAGAGCTTGAGGATCTGTGGGATTTCACAGAAGACCTGTCCCAGGGCATTGCCTTGGCAGAGCGGCAGTGACAGTGTATTGGCCGTGTGCAGCGCAGCACAGAGAAACCCACTGGCCCAGGCAGCTGCTGCCATGTGGACACAAGCTCTGCTGCCCAGCAGGGCCCCGTAGTGCAGGGGCTGGCAGATGGCCACGTAGCGGTCATAGGCCATGACGGTGAGGAGAGAACACTCTGCTGAAAGGAAAAAGACAATCAGGAAGAGCTGTGCAGCACATCCTGAGTAGGAGATGTCCCTGGTGTCCCAGAGGGAGTTGGCCATGGCTTTGGGGAGAGTGGTGGAGATGGAGCCCAGGTCGAGGAGGGAGAGGTTGAGGAGGAAGAAGTACATGGGGGTGTGCAGGTGGTGGTCACACACTACAGCAGTGATGATGAGGCCATTGGCCATGAGGGAGGCCAGGTAGATGCCCAGGGAGAGCCAGAAGTGCAAGAGCTGCAGCTCCCGCGTGTCTGCCAATGCCAAGAGGAGGAACTGGGTGATGGAGCTGCTGTTGGACATCTGCTGCCTCTGGGCATGGGAACCTGCTCAAGGAGGAAAAGTAGTGACAAGTCAGGCAATTCTTCTGTTAAGCCAAGTGAAAGCCGTTTCTCCTAGATGCGCCCCCGCTGCCCCATGTCCCCCCCTCTGCCGTTCCTAGGAGAGCTCCCTTCCGAGCCGTGGCTGGAGCTGTGCTGAGTGCTGGCCGAGTGTGCTGTGAGGAGCAGGGGCTGTGCCCGCTGGCTGCCCAGCAGTGAGCCCTGCTCTGCAGCAGGGGCTTCATGGGAACCGTGGGGGCAGGGGCCAGTCCTGGCCTTGCACTGGCTCAGCCCAAACTGCTCCCAGCGCAGAAGGGCCTGTCAGCATCGGCTCTGCCCGTGCTGAGCAACGGCCATGGCCAGAGTCAGGTCAGGAGGGCTTTGTGCCGTGCTCAGGGAGAGCAGAGTGAGTGCTGAGAGGCAAGGGCACTGTCTGTGCCTGAGGGCAGAGGCAGGGACTCTGCTCTCTCCATCCCTCTCCTTCCCAGCTGCCCGGCAATTGCTCCTTTCTTAGATGGAGAGTGATCACACTGCCATGTTACCCTGACAAGCAGCGAGAAATGGCACTGCTGAGAGCAGAGGGATCCACTGCAGAGAACAGAATGCCTCATCCCTTACCAAAGGCTCAGCACCACACTGCTATCCAAGGACACCCAGGGCTCACTGTGTGCCCTGGCAGGCACATACAGCTTGGGTGGACACCCGAAGTAGGTAGTCAGGTGTCTTGACCATGGCAAGTTCTTGCAGGAGACTCAGCTCCTTCCCCAGCCTCACAGACTGCATTGCCCACAGCATCACAGGTTTGGGGAAAGCTGGGACACCTCCTTGCTGAGGACATGTCTGCACAGGAGGACCCACAAGGTCTGCGCCTGAGCCGGCAGCTGAAACCCCTCTTGCCAGAGAGCCTGTCTGCAATGCCAATAGCATCTGAGCAAGGCCAGGAGAGAGACAAAGGGACACTCGGGAACTCCTTCCCCTTCCCCAGCCCGGCACACCACCTCCCACACAGCAGCAGTGCAGGACAGTCACCCTCAGGCTGTGCTCAGTGAGAAATGGCACCGTGGCAGCAGGAGAGATGCACTTCATCCCTCCTGCTGCTCTGCTGGACCCGGAGCTGTTGAAACACATGGAACCAACGGTCTAAAGGCTGTGCTGGGTGGGAGAGGAGAGCAGAGGTGTGTTGCTCAGGGAAGGCACCTGCACGGCAGACCATGGCCAGGAGGTGCCCCTATCTGCCCTGCATCAGGGTCCCCCTCAGCATCTCCCCCCCTCCCTGCCCAGGGCTCTGCTGCCTGCAGCTGTCCCTGCCAGCTGCTCTTTCTCTGGCCCCAGGGCTCTTCCCTGCCAGCGCTCACAGAGCCCAGCTCAGCCCCTCTGTGCTTTTGATTGTGTCCTTGACCATGGACATCCCGTGAGGCAGGGACACTCTGAAAATCATTGGTCTGTTTCTCTATTGCCTCACCACAGCGATGACTTTCAACAGTGCTGGCTAACTGGGGAGGTCCAAGAAGGCTGAATGTTAGTCACGTGCTGCCCACCTACAAGAAGGGTAGGAGGGAGGTTCGGGATAACCAGGAGGTCAGGACCAGCCAGCATGGATGTATGAAAGGCAGGTCCTTTGTGAGGAATCTGATCTCCTGCTGGGACAAGGTGACCTGCCTAGTGGATGAGGGAAAGGCTGTGGATGCTGTCTAACTGGACCTTAGGAAAGCCTTTTGGCTGCATCTCCCACTGCATTCTCCTGGAGAAACTGGCTGCTCATGGCTTCGGTGGGTGTTCTGCACGCTGGGTTCGAGCTGGCTGGACAGCCAAGCCCCAAGAGGGGGAGTAAATGGAGTGAATTCGGCTGACGACGGCCCATAAGGAGTGGTGTTCCCCAGGGCTCAGTGTTGGGGCCAGTCCTGCTTCAGAACTTTATTAACGATCTGGCTTGAGTGCACCCTCAGTGAGTTTGCATACAACACCAAATTGGGTGGCAGTGTTGATCTCCATGAGGGCAGTAAACCTCTGCAGAGGGATCTGCACGGGTTGGATCATTTGGATGAGTCCAGTTGTATGAAGTTCAACCAGGAGAAGTGCCAGTTCTGTACGTGGGTCACAACAGCCCCCCACAACGCTACAGGCTTGGGCCAGAGTGGCTGGAAGGCAGCCTGGTGGGGAAGTACCCTGAGGGTGCGGGTTGACAGATGGTTGAGCATGAGCCAGCAGTGTGCCCGGGTGGCCAAGAAGGCCCATATCATCGTGTCTGCTATCAGAAACAGTGTGGCCAGCAGGACCAGGGCAGTGATGGACCCCCTGTACTCGGCACTGCTGAAGCCACACCTTGAACACTGTGTTTCCATTTTGGGCCCCTCACTTCAACAGTAATGTTGAGGTGTTTTAGTATGTCCAGAGAAGGGCAACAAAGGTGGTGAAGGGTCTGGAGCCCTGCACTGTTGAAGAGCACCTGAGGGGACTTAGGTTGTACAGTGTGGAGAAGAGGAACCACAGGGGGGATCTTTCTGCCTGAAAGGATGTTGTAGACTTGAAAGGTTGGGTTGTAGACCTGAAAGGTGGGGTAGGTCTCTTCTCCCAGGTAAGAAGTGACAGAACAAGAGGAATATGCCTCAATTTACACCAAGAGAGCTTTAGATTGGATATGAGGAAAAACATCTTCACTGCAAGGATGGTCAGGCATTGGAACAGGCTGTCCAGGGAGCTGGGGGAATCAGCAGCCCTGGAGGTGTTTCAAAAGTACATAGATGCAGTGCTTCGGGACATGATTTAGTGATGGGATTGGCCGTCCTGTGGTAACGGTTGGATTTGATTATCATTAAGGTCTTTTTCAACCTAAATGATTCTCTGTTCCTATGCTTCTATGATATTGCAAGCCTACCTAGACCAGTTACTGAGCAAGTTGCTCTAGCTGACCCTGCCTCAGTTGGAGGGCTGGATTCGATGATCTCCAGCGGTCAGTCCAACCTGGAAAAAAAAGCCATATATATGAAAGATCATATATCATGTGTATGTCAACACAACTACGGAAGTTCATGTGAAGAATGTTTCTCCACTCAAATGGCTTGTGGGAAATGCATTTGAAAAATCTGAAAGAAACAAGGCTGCTTTTCTGTGGCCAGGTCATGGGTTAGAATGAGGGTGACAGAGGGGTGTGTTATGAGGAGGACAGCTGATTCTCAGGAACTCCTCATGCAGGAGGACATGCCTGGCTGTGAAGGGGCCTGTGAGGTCAGTTCTGTCTCTGGAGGTGACAGGCCAGCATCAGGAACGTGGCTGGGACAGTCCCTCTGCCAAGGGACCCCATAGGCCCCATCCAGGACAAGGGCTGGGGTACAGGCTGTCATGTCCATTTTGCCTGTGGACATGAGAGGACAGCAGCAGGCATGTGGCTTGGTCACGTCTCTGGGAGAAGCTAAAAGGCCAGCAGCAGCCATGTGGTTTAGAAGACCATGTGGAGGTGACTTCACTTTTTTGAGGGGAAAGACCACCAAAAATAGCTATTGAGTTATGTTCCCTGCTTGGAAGGCAGTTCCTGAGGTGGTAAAGCCTTTCTGGGTAGTGGGAAGAAAGAGGAGAGGGGAAAAGATTTCACAAAGTGTAATGTTGCAAATGGAGAGTGGCTATCGGGAGGAAGAACTGTCACTGCAAGGGTCCTGCTGCGGTGCCAGAGCTCAGCCAGAGGGAGCCTGGATCAGCCCATGGTTTGTGTTTCAAGGAACAGCCGGTGAGAGTGGAGGTACCTCAGCGAAGGTATGGCAATGTTGGGGTGAGAGCAAGGCAGGGCAGCGAGATGGTGCCTACAGCCTGCAGGGCAACAGGGGCAGGGCTCCAACCATGTAGGACAGCCTGTGGCGGAGAGGGCAAAGGGTGCTGTCAAGGCTGGAAGGCACCAGTAGAACCCAGGTCTGTGTCCCCTTGGCTGTGGCAGCTGTCTCTGCCTCTGAGGGTCATGTCAAGACATGATGTCCTCACGGCACGGGGGCATCGTTGCCTCCTTGCAGCCCCATGGGGAAGCTGGAAGTCGCTGTGCCATTGCTGTCCTTCACTGGGCATTGGATGCCCACCTTCCATGGTCCCCAGGAAGAGCCCTGAGCCCTCTGTGAGGGACAGCACCAACCTCCCCACAGGCTGCAGGTCACGGCTTGGCCTTTCTGCTTCATCAAGCAAGCCAAGGCTTTGCTCAGCAGCAGAGCTGCCTGCACAGCGCCTTTGCCTTCCTGCACTCACAGCCCCCAAGGACGGGCTCTAACAAGGCCATGGGGCGGCTTTCTCAGCCATGGCCCTCAGTGGGGCCCATTAACGCTTCCAGGGACTGTGGGCTTTGCTCCGGACTTGGTGATCTTGAGAGGTTTCTTCAGGCTCCTCTGAACACCTGAAGTCCAGAGCACCACAGACACCCTGGGCTCATGACGAGGGAGAACGCCCTGACGAGCCCTGTCTCCTCCATCAGGGACATCTGGTCTTCAAGTTTGGCTCCTACACTTAATGAGATAAGTTTCAGCCGTACAGTGAAAGAGAAAGGCAGGTAATGAGCACTTTGGGGAAAGGATAGAAGGCTTTTCCAATTACTATTGATGCACAGTGTCTCCTGAGGAGGTGCGGACAAGTAGGAAAAGCAGTCCCTGGAGCTAATCACTGCATGGACAGCCTTGCTCCCCAGCTCTCCAGCCTCAATATTTTTGTCTTCAGCCCCATGAGACTTACATCACTTTACATCAGATCTTCAACCAACTCTGCAGCTGAATATAGCAAATTCTTGGCAGTAATTATTGCCTGCTTTTCTTAGAGAACAGGGTGTAAGCAGGAATAAAAGAGGGATTAATTATCGTGTGTGTGTGTGGGGGGGGGAGTGGGATAGAAATTAATAAATAAAAAATACATTTCTCAGCTGTATAATTGTTAGTTCAAGCAAATCCCCATGAGGTCTATTGCCACTACTGAAGAGTTGCCCATAGGGAATATTAGAGACACTACTGAAAGACAGTCCAAATTTTCCTCTCTGAACCTTAAAGCACAAGCTACATAGGTAAAATGGATTGGAGCGATCAAAGAGAAAGAGGAGAAAGGTATCTGGAGATGAACTTCTTAATCCATAGCTGTAAATCAGGAAACCAAAACGTCAGGCTATTCCAAATGTCTTCAATTTCATAGAAGGTGCAAACTTTCTGGAACTCACGACAAATAATAGCATGTGTCCAAATTTTTTTTACACATATATCTGTAGAATTTCTCCCACTTTGATCTACGTATATGCAACAACTGGTATTAAGAACAGCACAGACTCTGCCTTCAGACACCACCTTCATATCTAACGCCATTCCATTTTGCACAGCTATAGGGGCTATTTCTCACACTTCTTCCTGCAAAGCCTTCATGGCACCTGCAGGGTCCTTGGCCATCTCTTCCATTGCTGTGCATCTCTTTATCACTGCCTTCTCCAATTCAGGAACCGCTGACCAAGGAGTAACCGAGGCCACAAGCAGGCTGATGATCTGGGCTATCATTATGACACCCATTACATCTGAGAAGCTCATAGGAGGCACGTGGCCATGAAGGCGAGTTTGAGGTCCCTGGAGTCTCCAGTTTCCTTGGGGGATTGGCCATCAGCAGCCCAGCTGGTTATGGCTGCAGTAAGAAAGGCACTTGGACTCTGAGACAAAGTGTCATTTCAATTGTCCTTGGCTAGAGCCAACTCTCTACACACAGAGACAATCGTGTCAGCTGTATGCCGTCCCTTCCGAGGCCGGGAACACGGAGTTTCCAGCGTTGGGAGAGCGGTGCAGCAAGTTGTGCAGATCCTGCCTGCAGAAGGGTTATCCCACACTGCTCCTGTCAGCTCTTGAAGTGTTTTCTGCCAGGGAAACCCATTCTAGTCATCACTTCTCGTGTTCTAAGAGGAGATGTTCACTTGGGAGTTGGTAACTGCAGCCTCAGACAACGGTAAGGGCGTGCGGTTGGCCATTCACCAGCAGCTTCCTGCAGATTTCTTCTTCCAATATGGCTTGTTCTGCAACCCAGGGACACACTCAGCACAGCTCAGCCTGAAGGCCAAGAGGTACGTGGAGCACAGCACAGGCCTGCTCAGGTTTTCTGTGACACTCATCACTAACTCCTCCATGTGCAAAGGGCTTCTGCTCAGATTCTCTCAACCTCCTGATGAAGGTTAGAAGGAGAACGACATCTCCTTTAGACCGCTAGAGAAAGGGACCTTTACTTGAAGGCCTTGGTTGAAGGGAAACTGGAAGATGATCTGCAGGAGCGGGCTGGAAATCAGGACCATGCGTGGCAATCAGTTAGCTGAAGGGAATGTGCTCGAGCTTGTAGGTCACTAACCCTGGGAAGACAAGGAGTGTGAATAGACACAAAAACTAACATGATGAGCCATGCTGAGAGAGCACAGGGGAGTGGGGGACGGATGCCGTGAAGGAAGGGTAACACCTTGCTGTTAATTGCTGGTAGTTAACCACCAGTCGGGGATTGCCTAGTATGCAAGGCTTAGCTTCAGGAACCAATCTGTTTAAAACGCGCAGCTTCAGGAACCAACTGTTTAAAACGTGCAGCTTCAAGAACCAATCTTTTTAAAACGCGCAGCTTCTGAAAGTGTATATAAACTCGTGCTTCTGTACAATAAATTGGCATTTGCTTGTATCACCCTGCGTCCCGTCTCTCCATCGCAGCAATGATCCCTGACCAACATGGCACAAATGCTTTGCTGGACTTGTTTTGAACAAAAGACAAGGCAGGAATGGTGAAAAATGTGGACAGCACCTTTCTGTCAAGTATGGGTGACACTGGTAAAGTAGAATTCAAGAGCAAGTCAACAAGACAAACTGTAGCAGGGCTGAGTAGAGAGGAAAGATCACCTCCACCAATCCTTGGGCAGTGCTCTTCCTAATGCAGCCCAGGATGCCATGGGCCTTATTTGAAAGGTGCAAAGCCAGGAGAAGAGGAGGCTTTGGGGACACCTAATAGCAGCCTTCCCAGATCTTCTTGGGCCATATCAGCAAGAAAAGGCAGCCAGGTTCTTGCCTGTTGTGCATGATGGGAGTGTGGGGGCCAATGGGCATCAGCTGAAGCAAGGGAAGACAATGTCCTTCCCCATGAAGAACAGTCAAGCAGTGGAGCAGATGTCCCACAGAGCTTGTGCCATGTCCATCCTTGGAGCTTTTCAAGCCCCACTTGAAGGAAAGCCTGAGCTACTTGCTTCAACCCCATAACTGATCGTTCTCTGAGCAGCATGTAGGCCTGGACACCTCCGGAGGTCCCTTCCAGCATGAATGACTCTGGATCTCCATCCACCATGGATCTTGCCTTCATGATGGCAGGGAAATCACTCAGGTTTCCAGCGGCTGTTGAAGCCAATCAGAAAGTTGGTCAGATGACCTGCGATGTTCTTTTCCCACTCCAAGCTCTGCTGCTCAGATGCAGGGCTGCTTGGCTGGTTCCTATGGATTCCTATCCTTCACCCTTTCCCAACTTTTCCCTCCTTTCCCACGCACAATTGCTTCTCCTTGACCACCCCTGTATCCTCCCATGCAAGCAGCTCACCTCTCCTTTCCCTTTCCTCCCTGGCCATTGACTGTCCTCCTTTGGTGATTCTTTGGAGCTTTTCACCATAGGTGGCCACCCAGACAAGGGATTCATCATCCCCCTTGACTCAGCATCATCCCCCTTGACACAGCACTGTTGTGGCCACATCCAGGTTATCTGTGCCTGGGCTTTGAGGTTTCTCATTCTGGAGGAATGGGGGAAAAGTGGAGAGGCTGTGGAGGATACCTGCCTGGATTGAGTTTGGTGCCTGTGGAGAGAGACTGAAGGTCCTGGGCTTCTTGATACTGGCAAAGTGGAGCCTCAGGGCACCACAGTAACAGCATGCACCTGCTTGAAGGGGGGTGTCAGAGATAAGGGAGTGATTCCTGATAGCGACAGGAAGAGAAAACCTCCGCAAAGTGCTGCTTGGAAGGGTAAGATTGGATGTGAGGAAAAAGAAATGTCCCTCGGAGGGTTGCCCTCTGATGCCAGAGTTCACCCAGAGGCAGCCTGGCTTGTCCCATGGCTTTAAGTCTCAAGGAAGAAGCAGGGATGAGGGGAGAAACTTCAGAAAAGTCAGGAAAATGCAGGTGTGAGGGCTGGGTGGGAAAGCAAGGAAGATGCCAACCCCCAGAGTGGAAAGAGGTGCCACATGGACAGTGTAGGGCAACTTGCAGTGGAGATGGCCCAGGGCTGCAGCGAGGCTGAATGGCCCCACAGGGGGCTGAGGCCTCTGTCCCCCTGGCAATGGCAGCTGCCTCTCCCACCAAGGCCTGTGACATAGAACTCGATTTGGAGGCTCTTATGTTCTGCCCTCCAAGAGCCTGGGGGTCAGGGCTTGGTCTTTCTGCTTCATAAAAAAATCTAAATGTGTTTTGCAGCATTACAGCCACCGACACAGTACCTTTGGCTACCTGCAGTTCTGGCTTCTAATTAGCTACTCTAACGAGTCCATGGGGACGCTTTGTCAGCAATGGCCCTCAGCGGGACCCATCAATGTTTGAAGGTATTTTCAGTGCTGCTTCTGACTTACATTCCTTGAGTGGTTGGTTCAGTCTGCTCTCAGTAGCTCAGGTTCATGGCAGGAGCCCCCAAGGCCCTAATGAGGTATTTGCTTTTCTCATTTCCTTCAAGTCTTGAAGACCTGTGCAGCTAATTGAATCTGTTCCATTCATGTAGGTAAGAGAGAGGATTTCAAAGTGCACTTCAAAATAAGTATTTTTTATTTCATAGGTTATATTTTGCTACTTTTTAGGTTAGAGAGGAGGTTCTAGCAGCAATCTCCAAGTGATAATGATGCAGAGGATCTCCTCAGGATATCTGGACTGGTAGGAAACGCAGTTCTTTGAGGTCTGACACCGGATGGACAACCTTGCTCTGACTGTCCCCAAGACCACCCTTTTTCTCATTGTCCCCTGGGACTCACATCCCTTCTCTTACGTCAGACTTCTCCCCTCAATTCTGCAGGTGGGTGCTGCAGCTCCTCTGCACCATCCCCACCAATTTGCCTTAGAGGACTGGCTGCACACCGGTACAGAAGAATTATTCAAATCTGCAAGCAATGTGAAGAATGATCAAGTGGCATAAATAAGCCAACACCCTCCACAAGCATATGCCGAGTCCAAGCTGTCTCTGATGAGGTGCCTTTCCGCAAGGGACACTCTCATGAGAAATCTTTTAGGTGCTAGATAGAGAAATATAGATCTAAACACAAGGGGAGAGTTGGGTAAGGAGACAGTTCGGCTGCAGGAAGACATGCAAGCTTTTCCTTCCTGAAGTAAAAACAGCAGCACAGGTGAGAGGTACCGAAAAGACCAAAGAGTAAAGGGAGGAGAAAACAGGTGAATAACTGAAAGAGCCTTTCTGAGACAGTCTGCTGAAAAGATGACTTCAGAAGCCGTCACTGTCTCCTGCTCAGGTGCAAATATGTTAAAGATGAGAGAAAATAAGGGCGTAGTATAACTAATAATAATGGTGAAGTTCTGGTATAAAATCAATATTTCCTTGAGGTATCGCTTTTGAAAGCTCCTTGAATTGGCAGAGATCACTTGTGAGAAAGGACAAGTAAGTGTTGCATCTGTCTTGGAAGGAGTCCATAAGTGCAGCTCGGGGAACCACAGGCTGCTCAAACCCCCATGGTGAGGGGTGTGCCACCAGTTAGAGTCGCCTTGGGTGACATTTCTGGCACCTGAGCGGGTAACTGTCCAGGTGGATTTTCCAAGGGTAACTCCTGCCTCACCAACCTGACAGCCTGCAGTTGTGCGTGAGGAGCTCCACAGTGGATGTCATTTCCCTCAGCTTCAGCAAAACTGTTGTCATGGTCTCCCTCAGTGTTCTGCCCGAGTGAGGCCATGCCACTCTGGGTGCGAACAGAAAGAGATGAGTAAAACACCAGCTGGATGGTCAGGCTGAGAGAGCAGTGGGGAAGGGCTCACACCCCACCTGGAGGCCACTGGGACATACTGGGGCAGTGTGGGCAGCACAGGGGACTCTCCTGCTTACAGTTTAAGAGCTGTACACATGACCCAGTGGAGGCAACTCTCACAGTGTCTGTCGGTGGCACCAAACTGAGAGGAGCATCCCTGTGCCCTAGGGATGCCATGGAGGGGAACCCTGGCAGGTGGGGTGGCCGCCCTGGCAGGAGCTGCACAGATGCAGGACGGACCAAGGGCAGAGCCTGCACCTCCCTCGCATGGACTAACACCCTGCAGCTGCAGGGCCTGGGACCTGCCTGGCTGGGCAGTGTCTGTGCAGAAAAGGCCCTGGTGGTGCTGGGGGACAGAAGGCAAAACACAATCCCAGCCCGTGACCTGGTAGCAGAGGCAGCCAGCAGGGCCCTGGAGCGTACGAAGAGGTGCCTTGCCAAGGGAGTGAGGGAAGTGATTGTGTCCCCACGCTCATCCCTCGTTAGACCCCCTGTCCGTGACTGTGTTCATTTTTGGGCCCTGACTGTGGAGGGAAGCGGGGAGGGAGCGGCTGGGTGGCTGCTGGGCTTTTGGCCAGAGACAAGCCTTGACAGCAAGGAAGATGTGTATAATTCGGAGGGAGTTGAGGAAGGAAGGGAGGCAACAGAAAGTCCCCAGGACTTGGAGGGCCACGGTTTCATATCTTTGGCAAACCCCATTCAGAATATGCTGGGAAGTGATGCTGACATTCCGAACCAACAAGGTCCATGGGCAGGCAAAGCTGTGCCTGCTGTTGTGACCCTAAGGAGACCCACACGCCTCTCTAAGGTGACCCGCACACCTACGGCATAGATCATGCTGGGGCTGAATCTCTTGCCTGGCTTCAATGGCCCCCCGAAGCCATGGACAAAGCTTTGGGTGGAGGCCCCAGGTGAGGCTGGTCAGGGCCAGGAAGGCCTAGGGATGCTCTCAGGGCCCTGCCCCCATGGGATCCCACCTGCCAGTGCCCTCAGCAGGCCAGGTTCTCCTTCCCTTCTGCCTCAGGGCTTTGCTCTGCTGCTCTCCTTCCCCACTTACCTGGGCATCAGAGACTCCACAATTTCATAGTCACTACAACCAAGACTGGCACTGCTCTTCACATCCCTGAGCAGCTTGTCCTCTTTAGGGACTCCAGGTGCAGGTGAACATCAGAGTGGGCAAACTGTTTAGTCTGGGGAACTTGCCCACAAGCCCCTGGACTTCTGGCATCCCTGCTTACATATCCAGTGGACACCAAGGACACTGATTCCCCCAGAAAAGCCAGGTTTTCTCTGCCATTGTTTCTCCTGCATAGTATTTCACAATCCAAACACTTTTTAATTGGCAATAAATTGATCTTTGCCACACATCTTTGTGTGGCATGTGGAAAAGACGACGCTTCTTTGGCCATGAAAAGAATCGTTAAGAGATCTCTTTGTCTTTATCTTGACCCATGAGCATTGCTGGTTTAACTTCTCCCTTTGTCCTGTTGAGTCAGTGCAGCTGACAACAAGTGATGTTTGTCTCACCACTGGCTCAGGTTAACCCACCACAGGACCACATCAGGACTGCTGAGCCCACAATGGGGCTCCCAGCAGATGAAAGACCCTGACACATCACAGCAAGTCCTACAGAGCCCAGAAGGATGGTTGGGACCTGGAGCATATTATGGGCAAAGGGAGGCTGAGAGAGCAAGAGTATTATTTGAGAAATGGTTCTGAGTGAAAGACTGGAGCGCTGGACCCAGGCCAGCTGGTGGGATCTCAATCAATATTTGTTAGAACACCATGCCATGAGAACATGATCTTGTTGGAGGTGTCTGACTATGGCCTTCACTGAGAGACCAACTGTGGTAAGAGCTATGGGACTTGTGTGTAACAAGTGTCAGTAGGAAAGTGGCTCCCTTTATATTTAGAAATGGTGATGGAGTTGGGTATCACTGGGCAACGGAGGAGGACAGAGGTGGCCATGCAGCAGTGGTCCCTAATGAGGGCTGGGGTATATGACCAGGCTTGGAAATGAGTAGTGTTTGGGAATTTGTGGGGAAAATTTCCCTTCTGCAGCTTTCTGAGGGTGTGCAGGGAACACGGCACAGATCTGGCCCCTCAGTCCCGCTCCTTTGGTGCCTTGCTTGCTTCACCATGACCCCTGGGTCTGCACCAGGACCACCCTGCTGTGTGCCCCCACCCTGCACACCCACACAGCTGAGCTCTCACTGGTGTTTCCCTCTCCCTGGCCCTTCCCAGCCCAGCCCCCCCCCCAGCTCTGCCCACTCCCCTGCCCTCTCCCCAGCCCAGGCAGACACAGCAGCCCACGCTGGGCTGGCCCCATGCAAGTGCCCACCCAAAGGGGGCTGCAGAGCTCTGGGCACTCACCCCATGGCCATAGACCATCACAAGGGCACAGGAGATGCTGGTGGGCAGAGAGGGGTCTCCTCCTGCCAGTCAGCCCCAGGGCTGGCACCAGCCATGGCATGAGGACACAGAGGCCATTGCCTCCCTCTGTCTGCTGCTCCTCTCTCACAGGGACCCTGCTTGCCCACTCCTGGCAGCCCCTCGGGGCCAGTCCCTGTCCCCAGCACCAGGCTGCTGGCCTGGGGGCTCCCCAGGCACCTCCTGCGGCACCAGGGACACAGCAGCCTGCCCCAGCTGGGGCATCCACAGAGACACCTGCTCTTGCCCAGGGATGTGGTCTCAGGCATGGCCCTGAGCAGGCGGTGCTGCTGTGCAGGGCAGCGGTGCCTGAAAGCCCAGGGAGATGGTCCCAGGCACATCCCTCTTGGTCACCCACCATTCCCATGGGCACTGGGCCCCCACACGCCAAGGCTCAACACAGGCCCATGCCCTAACGCGTTGCCCCATGCCCTCCTCCCCTGAGCCATGGGGAACCCAAGCTCACAGATGTTATTCAGGGAAGAATTCCTGCAGCCTGTTCCTGAGCTTCGCTTTGGGAGGAGAGCCCAACCTGCAGGCATGGGCACTGAGAAAAAACCCTTTTATTTTGCTTATACTTGCAAAGGCAAAACCAACCATTCAAGTGCATGCAGTGGATCTTCCCAAGCCTGGTTCCACTGGGCCAACATAGCATAAGGAGAAGATTGGTCCTTTAAAAGAAAAGCACTTAAAGGAAGCGTGCGATCTATATGCAACACATCGTGCAGAGATCAGCTGTTTGACTTCTTTCACAAGTGCCAAGGCTGCAGGCGTTAAAGGCCTTGGGGCTAAAAGATCTGTGTCTCCTTTTCAAAGTTGCAACAGAGGTGGCATTTGTTCATTACTAAGGCCTAAATAAGGCTGTAGCCAATTCAGCATTCCTGAAAGCTTTTGGACATCATTCAAGGTCTTTACGTCCAGTTTCAGTTTGATAGCTTGTGGAGACATGGTTCTCTTCAGCACATTCATGCGCAGATACTTCCAGGGCTCTTGTCTCTGAACTTTTTCAGGAGCTACAATCAACCCAAACTCTGCTAAACTGTGCCTGGCATCCTTCTCAGCTGTCTCCAGCAGCTCTTTTGATGGTGCTGCTAGCAAAATGTCATCCATGCCATGATAACCGTAAACATCTTGGTATTTGTCTGTCACTGAGCTCAGGGCTTGGGCTACAAACCACTGACAAATGCTTGGTGAGTTTCTCGTGCCTTGAGGCAGCACGGTCCAGTGGTACCTTTTTGTGGGCTCAGAGTTATTTCTAGTTGCTACTGTAAAGGCAAACTTGGCTTTGTCTTCTGGATCTAAAGGAATGGTAAAAAACCCAGTCTTTCAGATCAATAACTACAATGTCCCACTCCATTGGTATCACGGTGGCAGACGGCAATCCCGGCTGCAAGGCCCCCACAGGGGCCATCACTGCATTGACTTTACGCAGGTCAAGCAGCAATCGCCATTTACCTGAAATCATTTTCATCACAAGTACAGGGCTGTTCCACGGGCTATGTGACTCTTCAGCGTGGCCCGTGTTTAATTTTTCCTTAAGTAACTCATGCCGGGCACACAGCTTTTCCTGGGGCAGGGGCCACTGACCTACCCATACTGGTCTGTCGGTCAGCCAAGTAGACCAAGGGGAGGCTGTTTCACTGCCTGCAGTACAGTGGCCCCAGTTAAAAACCCGTAGTGATCCAAACTCCCCACTGTCCTAGACAATCTCGGCCCCACAGAGTGAGTGCTGTGGTGGTAACGTATGGCCGGACGGAGGCAGTCTGTCCTTCTTGTGTTTTGATCTGTATAGGTTTTACAGACAAGTAGCTTGTAGTCACGCCCCCCCGACCTACATCTCCCGCTGCGTTATTTACCAAAGGCCAATGAGGTGGCCAGTCCTTTCTCGATATGACAGTTGCGTCTGCTCGGGTATCCAGAAGACCGCTCAACTTCACTTGTGCAGGAGTGCCTCCCGACAACGCCAGAGTGCAGGTCATGTTGGGTCCTTGTGGAGATGGTTCTTGTGTCCAAGACACTTGGGGTATTCCAGGGGAGGTGAATCCTTCATCACCCTGCTGTCTAGGCTCTGTTTGGGGAACAAAACTCTCAAAAGGCACAAGCTGAGCAAGGCGTGTATTTTTTGGAATGTTCCCAGGAGGCACAGTTGCAGAAACTCAGGCACATATTTGACCTGCACAGTCTGCATCAAAAACACCAACATGGACTTGGTTATTTTGGACTTGATCTAACACTAGGGTGGACCACTGAGCCTGATGTTGAGGGCTGGCATACTGCCCAGTACCCATCAACACGTCAGGCCCATTACCAACCCGGGGATCATCCTGTGGAAGGTTCATATTCTGCAGCCCTTGCTGTTCCACCGCTGCCCGCCATGTGCCGTGGAAGACCGCTAGTGGCACAGGTTGGAAAATGATCTGCGCCATCTGAGAAATATCGAAAGGAGTCCAAGTGTCCATGGTAAGCAAATGTAACGATTGCTTTGTAGCCGGCAAATTCACCCCGTACTGAGAAACAGGTTTTTGCAAGTCCTGCACTATTTTCCAAGCAGGTGCTGTATGAACCTTGGGATTACCAGCAGCCACGTCTCCTGTTATAACAGGACATGCATGCAGTGCAACAGTGGAAGGAGTAGTAGCATCAAGGAGCGGTCTACCTGTATGTCCTACTAAATTCCAGTTTCCCTCTTTCTGTAACCCATCTTTTAGAGCCTGCCAAAATTGCCGAGGGCCGCGCGGCATTACCATTACACTGGATACTGGATTTCTACCACCACCACATTCATCACTGCCTCTGACTGATAACCTTGTCGTAGCTGGACATGATTCCCAATTTTTGGCATTTCCACCCTGCGTAGGCAGGGGAGGAGCAGAGGGGGCAGGCGGGAGGGGAGAAGAGGCTGTGGGAGGAGGGAGTGTGGGCTGCCATAAATGTCGGTGGGACTCAGGGGGGCAGGGATCAGTCCGCCGAGGTTTCTGCTTGCCGTCCTCATCCTCGGAATCACTACTGAACATAGGTCGACACTGTTGGGCGGATCTGGGGGCTTTGGGACATTGAGGAGTGGTGACTGGTAAGGGGCCTGGATTCACCCCTCCCCCACGACCTCACCCTCTTGTCTGTTGACTGAAGGGTGATCCAGGGGAGGTCTGGCTGATACACCCCCACTGACGTCTTGCTGACTTTTCAAACCCCCCACAGCATCACTAAGCAGTGCCCATGTAGCCAAAAGCCCCGACACCTCTTTGTCCCCTTTCGCCACAGCTTCTAACAGTGTCGATCCTAAATTCTCCCAGGTCGACACACTAAAAGCAGTCATGGCGGATGCTTCTACTCCTTGTCTCTTGGCCCACAATAGCATACATCTTAACCACAGCCCATCTAAAGTAGTTCCATGCTTCTGTAACATTTAACTTCCACACTGACAGCACCATGGTATCTTCCTTAAATTTGTCCCCGTGATGTCCCTGGTGGCTCACCTTTCTGGTGTCAGGGTCTCCCAGGACCTTGCAGCCGTCCCGTTGCGCTATTCCACTTCACCAGGCTCCATCTCCCCAGCAACCCGCTGGTCACAGTCTCACGGTCTCCTTATGATACCCCTTATTGGGGTCACATCAGCACGTTGAGGTAACCAATTGTGGCGACGCAAGTCGAGTCAGACCCAAAATGTGGAGTGGCTGGAAGAAAACGGGCATATTATGAGCAACCCAGACCGAATAACTTGGTTGTAATAACAGGCCGCAGCTCTAACAAGCTGCAGGTGTTGTGAAGGACATGTGCAAGGCCAAGGGAGACAAAGAAACTGTGTATTCGCAGAGAGATAAGGGAGCTGGACAGAAAGATGATAAAAACAGGATGCCTGCACAAGGGGGGAGCAGCGTGTTGGCACCGCCCTGGGACCAACAACTTGGGAGGTGGGAGCGTGTGAACGAGCAGTTTTAACCGATCACCTTTTACATAACAAAGCGTGCGTAGTGTGTGCATTTTTAGCTGTAGAGTATAAATTGGTGTGAGTCTATTAATAACGTGGCACTAACTTGATCACATTGGTCGTATAAGTTGTGCCTGAGCCTACTGCGTCAACAAGTGGCGCCCGAACAGGGACCCTCTTGTCCATGCTTGCTGGAGCACAGAGGTGGCTTTGAGGGGGCAGAAGAAGCTGGCCGTAGCAGGTGCTGCCCCATTGCATGGGAAGATGCGTGCGCACAGCCGTTGGAATCTTGCCCTGATCAGGTGAGCGGTCGGGGAGGAGATGGGGTCCACACTGAGCAAAGAGGAAGCAGCAGTGGTGAAGCTCCTCCAACATATCCTCTCTCAGAGAGGGTTATCTTGTGATGAGGGAAGCCTGAAGAGGTTGCTGTCGTGGGCTCGGCAGCGTGGATGAATCCGATCCGTGAGTGCAGGCTTTGAACTAGACACTTAGGAAAAGGTTGGCGCAGCACTGTGGGAGGACATTAGCTCAGGCTCTAAAGGCAGGGGGAAGCTCTCCACAGTGTGGAGGCTGATCCCAGAGACTCTGTGCGGCGAATGAAGAGACGGGACGCAGCTTGATGCAAGCAAATGTCAATTTATTGTACAGAAGCACGCGTTTTTATACACTTTCAGAAGCTGCGCGTTTTAAACTAATTGGTTCTTGAAGCTAAGCCTTGCATACTAGGCAATCCCTGATTGGTGGTTAACTACCAGCAATTAACCGCAAGGTGTTACCTTTCCTTGGCGCCATCCGTCTCCCGCTCCCCTGTGCTCTGCAAACATGCCTCATCATGTTAATTGTTGTCTAGACAAGCTCGAGCACATTCCCCTCAGCTAACTGATTGCCACGCATGGTCCTAGTTTCCAGACCGCTCCTGCAACTCTGAAAGAGATGAAAGCAGAATGACAAACTACCACTTCTGCTTTTGCTGCCCTGTCGGCAGAAGTTGAAGGCGCTAGAGCAAAAGACTCTGCTACTGCTATGACATTCTCGGGAGCCTTGTTCCCAAAAGCCAAAAGAAAGGACAGGGATGCATGGTGTGTAGCAGCAGTGCGGCTAAAGCGCCAAGAGCCAAAGGAAATGAATCTGCCACCGCTTGAATCTCCCGGTCCATGTTGGAGAGAGAAATACCCGGAACGCACGCATAACGTCTCGACAGAGGACAGCTTCTATCCACCTCTGCCTCTGTCCACGCCTCCATCACCCCAATCGGCATCTGCAGAACGTCACTGTGGTTTGGAGAATGTACAGCTGCAAGATCTCATGAAAAAATTGGAGCAACTTGAGACATGGATGCTAGAATTGGCACAGCCTGCTCCTATAGCACTGCCACTATCTCCCTTCTCTATTAATCCTTTTTCACAGGGTGGAGGAGGGGAGAGTGGCTCTGGGGAGACATTAGCAGCGGGACCGTTACCACCGCTGGTTCCAATGGGAGGCATGGGGGGTAATTGTAATCCAACACGTCGATGGTGGGGAGTCATTTGGGATGCAATTATAGAGGGGCAATTTGGGCCGATGGCATTTGCTGTGATAGTAACACCACAGGGTAACGAGTGGGAACCTTTAGACGGGAAAGTAATCAAAGAAGCGGAATTAGCAGTAACACAATATGGGTTTAAATCTCCATATACTAACTCAATAATTCAGCATATTTTCACAGCAAATTTATTAACTCCATATGATGTGCGTATGGTTGCACAAGCTTTGTTAACGGCTTCTCAGCAGATACAGTTTTTTCAACGCTGGCAGGCAGCGAGTCATGCTGCTGCGGCCACGCCACGTCAGCAGGGGGATCCGCTGTTTGGAGTGAATGCCCAAATGCTTTACAGGTGCCCGCCCCTTCGCTAACCCTGAGTGGCAAGTGGGATTCCAACCCAAGGTGTTACGATTAATGCAGGAACTAGCTCTGAAAATGATTTTTGCCCTCCATCATGACAAAACAGCACCAGCATTTACGGGGATAGAACAGGGACCTATAGAATCTTATCCAAAATTTATAGACAGACTGCATGCCGCTCTCATGATTAATCCTGATCTGAATGAGGATATGAAAGCAAAGTTTCTTGATATGCTTGCTTATGATAATGCTAATGAGAGAACTAAGAAAGCTTTAAGCCTCCTGCCACGTGGGTCATCAGCTGTCCAGCTGTTGGAGGTGGCAGAAAGAATGATTGATTGATCAGGAAAAAACTGCCTTTATGGCTGCCGCGGTAGGAGCTGCAGTGAAGCCGCTTGTGCAAGGTAAAAATAGTAACGGGAGGCAAGCTAGGAGATGTTTCAATTGTGGCAGGATGGGACATATTAAATCACAATGTCATGTTCCAGGCTCACAGCAAAAGAAATGGTGTGTGCAGTGTTGGGAAGATAATCATAACACCAGTGATTGTCGGAAAAAGGGGAACGAGACACGGAGCACGTCTCGCCCTTGTGGTACGACACAAGTCCAGGGTGCTTGGACCGCTGCTCCACCGCCACCTCCGGAAGCACCAGAGTGGACCTGACAAGAGCAGTAGCTATTACTCTTACCGACACCACAGTTCAATTGGTTGATTCAAATCTTGTGGGACCTTTGGGACATGGTGTGAGTGCCTTATTAATCGGATGTTCTTCAGTATCTAGGAAAGGTATTTTTGTAGTCCCAGGACCTATTGAAGGACGGATTAAAATAATGGTTTACACACTAACTCCCCCTATAACTATTAAGGAGGGATCAAAAATTGCTCAATTAATTCCTTTTGAGGCAGAAGTGCCTAAGGCAGAACAAAAGACAAGGGCTGTAGAAGGTATTGGATCCTCCGGTCAGCCTGGTGTTTTGCTAGCCATGCACATCAGTCGGGGAAAACCGGAGGAAGAAACATAACTGAGACACCCTAGTGGACAAGTGTGCAAATTGCAGATGATTATAGACAGTGGAGGTGATGTAACGATTGTACCTTTTCTTAAGTGGTCTAGGCGGTGGCCTCTAATGCCAGCGGGTACCGGCATTGTAGGGGTTGGTGGGACTCAAGCTACCTTTATCAGTAGAGGCGTAATTGCATTTATGTTCTCTGATGGTAGGGTAGTAACTACATGTCCCTACATAATGCACCTGCCTGTGGCACTAATTGGAAGAGATCAGCTGAAAATCTGATGATCCAATTTGGATTGATCAGTGGCCGCTAAAGCAAGACCGGCTGCAGATTGTCAATAATTTGGTGCAGGAACAATTAGATGCTGGGCACATCGTGCCTTCACCTAGTCCATGGAACACCCCAGTTTTTACAATCCCAAAGAAGTCTGGGAAATGGCAGCTGTTACATGACTACGAGCAATCAGTGCCGTTATGTGTGATATGGGCGCCTTACAACGCGGGCTACCCTCTCCGGTTATGCTACCGGAGGATTGGGATTTGGTGATTATCGATTCAAAAGACTGTTTCTTTACAATTCCTTTACATCCACAGGATGCTGAAAGGTTTGCTTTTACAGTGCCATCGATAAATAAAGCAGAGCCAGCGAAAAGATATCACTGGGTGGTGTTGCCGCAGGGAATGAAAAACTCACCTACGACGTGCCAATTGTTTGTTGCCTGGGCTTTAGAACCCATTTGTAAGCAGTATCCTCATTTACTTATCTAGCCTTACATGGATGATATTTCGGTTGCAGGAAAACAGCTGGATTCTGAGCTGTTTTCTCAGCTGAATTTTGTGTCAGCTCACGCATAGTCTTGGAAAAAGGGGGTTGAAGATAGCCCCAGAGAAAATTCAGAAGAAAGGGAGGTGGTTGTACCTGGGCTGGATCATTACAAATGGAATGATTCGACCTCAGAAAGGGAAAATTGACACAGCAATAGAAACATTGTCTGATGTGCAAAAATGAATGGGAGATGTCCAGTGGGTTCGTAATATCTGCGGAATTACGAACGATGATCTGAAACCATTGATGCCGCTCCTGGGAACATCTGCACAGGCTCAGGAGCGCCGCCAATTGAATGAGGATCAGCAACAGGCGTTGCAGGTGATCACTAATAAGATGGTAACAACTTATGCTCACAGTCGACCAGACAACCAAGCTCTTTCGTTGATGATAATTAACTCAGGAGGTGAGCGAGAACACCCATTAGGGATTATTATTATCCAGCTGGGAGAAGGGAAACTGCATTTACGAATTTTGAAATGGGTTTTTCTCCCTTTCCAGCCCAGGAAGACAGGGGTTACACACCCTGAATTGTTTTCACAGCTTATTATCAAAGGGAGGCAGCGAATTGCAGATATCTCAGGCCTCGAGCCGACTATTACATATGTACCTGTGTCTCAACTTTATTTGGACTGGCCGTTGTCTGCTTCAACAGAATTTCAAATAGCAGCTGCTGATTTTTTGGGAACTCTCACTAGCACTTACCCTTCGGACAAACTTTTGCCGTTGTGATCTCATCAGCGCATTGAACATTTGCCTTTGCGATCGGAGGTTCCTTTAAAAGGGATAACTGTTTTTACTGATGCTGGGTGAAAATCTCAGAAAGCTGCAGTCACCTGGAAAGTAGGAGAAACCTGGGAACATAAACTGCTCCCTGGGGTGACCGGAGACTCTTTACAGACTTTAGAACTCCGAGCTGTTACTTGGGCATTTCAGCACTGGTTTCGAGAACCCGTTAATGTAGTATCAGACTCATTATATGTTGTGGGCACGGTACAGCGTTTGGAACATAGTATGGTGAAACCTGTGTGAAATCCTGTATTGTTTACTCTGTTGTTACAATTGTTAACGCTTTTGAACCAGCATCGGGATGAATATTTTATTGTGCATATTCGCAGTCATCAGAAATACGGAGGTCTCGCGTTAGGTAACGCTCGGGCTGAGCAGCTTGTCACTGCAGCCTGGACAGGTCCTGTTGTTAAAACCTTTGAACAAGCTAGGTTATCACATGAGTTTTTTCACCAGTCAGCAAAAGTGTTGGCCAGGCAATTTCACATTCCTGTGGCTGATGCTAGGGAAATTGTACAGTCCTGTCCTGATTGTCAGAAGGCAGGAGCTGGCCTTGGTTTGGGGGTGAACCCTCGGGGACTCCGACCCCTACAATTTTGGCAGATGGATGTAACTCGTATCCCAGAGTTTGGCAGGCTTAAATATGGGCATGTTTCAATTGATACCTTTTCCCTAGCGCTCTGAGCAACGGCGCAAGCTGGTGAAACAGCACGGCATGTAATTAAACATGTGCATGCTGCCATTATGGCACTTGGAGTGCCTGCACAAATCAAACCTGATAATGGCCCGGCCTACACTTCTTGGAACTTTACTCTTTTTTGCCAGCTTTGGGGTATATGTCATATCGCAGGCATACCACACTTTCCCACGGGACAGGCCATTGTGGAATGAGTACATCAAACACTGAAAGCGCTTTTGCAAAAACAAAAAGGGGAGAGGTACTGGGTCCGGCAGAGCATCTTGTAAAAGCGATATACGTATTGAACTATTTATGGTTTACAGGTGACAGAAATGAACCGCCAGTAATAATGCATAGTTTGTGTTTGAGATCTGGGGTAAACCAGTGTGGAAATAGTGTTTTTGGCCAATACCGAGATGTCGCTACAGGAGAATGGAAAGGACCTGCGGAACTAAAAATGACGGGGCAAGGAAATGCTTGCGTTTTTACAGATACCGGTGTTAGATGGATTCCGAGTCGCTGGGTGAGGCCCTGGCAAGGGGATCTTAAGAATAAAGAAGTACAGGATCCGGCTGAAGTAGAGGATCAGGTTAAAGTAGAAGATCAGGTTTGATTTCTTATGTTTTACAGGGCATGGGTCAATATCAATGGTAGCCTTATGTCCTGAGGCACTTCAACGACACCAGCATCGACTGAACTTGGTCTTGACCCCATGTGAACGCAGCTGCCCAGCTCAGAACAGGTCAAGAAAAACGACACAGCTTGTAGAGAGCGTGGTCTGAACTGTCAGCCTTGGGTTTTCATACATTGCACGTGGTGTGACAAGAAGACTTGGAGAGTCGCACGTGCATGTGATCGAGATAGCGTGTTTAAATGTCACTCATGTAATGATCGGGTTGTGTTTTGTTCTGAAGGGAGCGAGTTGTCTGACTTTCTAGGTGTGTTAGCATATTGGTAATGTGCTGTTAATATGGAAAGACAAGCGTGAATACTTTGAGAATAACAGTAGTTTTCTTGAGGTTTTAAGCTACATTAAGGACCTTGGGTGAAGGGTTTTTAGCAGAAATTAGTTTCCGGCTTTTAAGACGC
This sequence comes from Falco cherrug, assembly GCF_023634085.1. Classification (NCBI taxonomy): domain Eukaryota; kingdom Metazoa; phylum Chordata; class Aves; order Falconiformes; family Falconidae; genus Falco; species Falco cherrug. Next base: position 18,378,378 of record NC_073719.1, on the reverse strand, counting down.
TTAGCTTTGCAGTGTCTTAATCAGAATAATAAGATAGTTGACAGGATTTGTAGAATTAGAATAAACATTCCTCGAAGCTTGCAGGTGCATTGGAGCAGCTGGGAAAAGGAGGTAAAATGATGGCAACACCTCAGACGTAGAGCACAGCTATGTTGATTTGTTTTCCACCAGGTAGTGAGGGGATTTTTGACGTTTTACCCAGAACGAATATTTGGGTAACATGGGCAAATTCAGCTGGGGTAACAGATTTTTGTCTGAGCTTGCAACAAGCAGATAACCCTTTTTGAACCTGTGTGATTGGTATGCCTTTGCAGGAGAATGAAACCGACTTTGATGGGTATTGGAATCCATGGAGCGTAAACCTGGCTAACAGAGAAAGCGGTTCTTGTTTAAGCCCGAACAGCAGATATGTTTGGCCCTCTATGCGTGGCGCAGCTTGGCAGAAAGCGGTCATTGAAAATTTAAATCAATTACATCAGTTACCTTTACAGGAGTTAGACTTACTGGCTAGCATTGTGCCTGTCCAATATGATAATGTTACTGCAACCGCAATGCCAGGTTGTAAAAGCATGTCACCGCAGCTCCAACCAGTGAATGGTACAGGAGTGATCTGGTTTGATAAACCGCGGCATAGTTGGTTTACAAGGCAAGGGGAGCAGGGCCGGTATGTACGTTATCTAAATGTCACAGGGCATTCCCTTTGGAGTGACTTGAGAGCCGGAAGGTTACATGTAAGCACCACAGGGGGATTTAAACTTCCTCCAGGAGTGTTTCTGGTTTGGGGAGACAGAGCATGGCCCCGTATTCCCATGCGACCTGTTGGTGTGCCTTGTTACCTTGGACGGTTAACGTTGTTTGCTCCTCACGTGAAAGATTTATTAAATGTCAGTAGGGATCATGGGAGACCTATTTGAACTTTTGATGATACATGTAACGACAATGTACAGCTGCCATCAGTAGCACTGCTATAGCCACATCTATTTTTCTTCCAGGAGGAATGGCAGCCATGAATGCAAAAAATATACATAGATTAGCATGCTGGGGTCAGAAACAATTTAATTTGACTTCATGAATGGTAAGTGAGCTACTTACTGATGTAGAGGGTGTTAGACATACTACTTTGAAGAATCGAGCTGCCATAGATTTTTTATTGTTAGCACACGGACATGGCTGTGAAGATTTTGAAAGGGATGTGTTGTTCCGATTTGTCTGATCACTCAAAAGCATAACTCAGCAATTAGCAACACTGCACGAGAACATGAAGCATGTTACTGAAGGACATGATCCTTTTTCTGACCGGCTCAATAGCCTCGGGCTAAGGGGATGGTTGCAGATTGTAGTTAAAGGAGCATTGGTAGTGGTAATAGTGTTCTTGATTTGGATATTGCTACTTCCTTGTTTGTTTCAATGTTTGCAACGCATAATGAATGGGTTAATTAAACAGATGTCCAGAATGGGGTCTGGATTGCTCAAAAACAAAAAGGGGGATTTCTGGAGTGGCTGGAAGAAAACGGGCATATTATGAGCAACCCAGACCGAATAACTTGGTTGTAATAACAGGCCGCAGCTCTAACAAGCTGCAGGTGTTGTGAAGGACATGTGCAAGGCCAAGGGAGACAAAGAAACTGTGTATTCGCAGAGAGGTAAGAGAGTTGGACAGAAAGATGATAAAAACAGGATGCCTGCACAAGGGGGGAGCAGCGTGTTGGCACCGCCCTGGGACCAACAACTTGGGAGGTGGGAGCGTGTGAACGAGTAGTTTTAACCCATCACCTTTTACATAACAAAGCGTGCGTAGTGTGTGCATTTTTAGCTGTAGAGTATAAATTGGTGTGAGTCTATTAATAACGTGGCACTAACTTGATCACATTGGTCGTATAAGTTGTGCCTGAGCCTACTGCGTCAACAACTACCATCTTCTCAATTCCCCAGGGAGTTTCTTGGTGCTTCCTTTTAACCAATTCACACATAATTTCCTCTGTAAATGTTAGTTGATGCGAAGGAGTCACCCGCCATCCATGATTTGGGGTTGCTTCAGTATATTAGCCAATTAATTGTTTTCTGCTGGATCCTGTGGGCTCTTAGGTCCTAATTTCTGCCATTTCTCTGGCAGGACTAGCAATATTTGACTTTCAGCTGCTTCTTTCCTTGCTTGATCTGCCACTTGCTGTCCTATATGCACCGAGCTATCTCCAAGGTGCTGCACTTTACAATGCATAATTGCCAGCACCCTGGGTCAGCTGGTCACCTGAAATGATTGTGGGGTCTTTGCCTCATAATTTGACTGGGGATCCTTGAGAGGTTCAGAGTCCTCTTTCTTTCTTTCTTTCCAACAGCCCCATCGGCATGGTCTATTCCAAAGGCAAATTTCAAATATGTCCATACATTAAAAAAGCCTTGTCTGTTGATAATAATCCCAGTGCCCTTAGTGAGGCTGTGAGTTCTGCCTCTTGGGCCCACGTGTCAGATGAGAGGGCTTTGGCTTCTCTTCTCTCTCTGATAGTTACCACCACATGTCCTGCTCTTTGGGTCCCATTTCGCACAAAACTACTACCACCTACAAATAAGTCCCAGTCTCCATTTTCTGTTGGCGTGCCCTTTAATTCCACTCGGCTAGAATATACCTCTGCCATTGTCTTTAAACAATCATGAGTTACTTCTTCTTTTCCACCGAGATCATGTCATTTTTGCCCAGGTGTCAGTTCCTGGGCCTCTTGCATCGGTAATACTGTAGCTGCCACCGTGCGCGGACAGGTTGGCCGTCCTTTACTGACACTGTCCAGCTGTTTGGAAAAGCTCCCCACGGCTCTGCTCCATGGTTCCAGTCTCTGGGCCAACACTCCTAAGGCAACGTGTCACCTTTCATGCACAAAGAGTTCCAATGGGTTTTCTAGATTTGGGAGGCCTAGAGCTGGAGCACTCATTCCAGTCCGTTTCCATTCCGTAAATGCATCTCTGCACTCCTGAGTCCAGACGAGGAGGTTTCCCTTTCCTCCAACACCTTCATATAGAAGTTTGGCAATGAGTCCCAAATTCATTATCCGTAAGTGACACCACCCGGCCATTCCCAGGGATGCTCTGAGCTCTTGTTTTCATTTGGGTTCTGGGATTTGACAAATGGCCCTTTTCCTCCAGCTCCAAGACTCTGCTGGCCCAGGCAAATTGTAAATCCCCAATTGGTTGCGTCTTCTGGGGTGGTCTCTGCCCCCTGAGCCTCTCAGTGACTTTTCACTGAACTCACTCCCAGTCATACACATCTTCCTTGCTGTAATGGGTTCTGTCTCGAGCCATTAAGAAACTTCTTCTCTCCTTCCCTCCCCAGTCAAGATCCAAAAATTAACACAGCAGTCTACATGTGGTGTTATGAGTGATGAGCATGGGAACACGATCACTTCCCTCACTCTCTTGGCAAGGCACCTCTTCGTACGCTCCAGGGCACGGCTGGCTGCCTCTGCTACCAGGTCACGGGCTGGGATTGTGTTTTGCCTTCTGTCCCCCAGCACCACCAGGGCCTTTTCTGCACAGACACTGCCCAGCCAGGCAGGTCCCAGGCCCTGCAGCTGCAGGGTGTTAGTCCATGCGAGGGAGGTGCAGGCTCTGCCCTTGGTCCGTCCTGCATCTGTGCAGCTCCTGCCAGGGCGGCCACCCCACCTGCCAGGGTTCCCCTCCATGGCATCCCTAGGGCACAGGGATGCTCCTCTCAGTTTGGTGCCACCGACAGACACTGTGAGAGTTGCCTCCACTGGGACATGTGTACAGCTCTTAAACTGTAAGCAGGAGAGTCCCCTGTGCTGCCCACACTGCCCCAGTATGTCCCAGTGGCCTCCAGGTGGGGTGTGAGCCCTTCCCCACTGCTCTCTCAGCCTGACCATCCAGCTGGTGTTTTACTCATCTCTTTCTGTTCGCACCCAGAGTGTCATGGCCTCACTCGGGCAGAACACTGAGGGAGACCATGACAACAGTTTTGCTGAAGCTGAGGGAAATGACATCCACTGTGGAGCTCCTCACGCACAACTGCAGGCTGTCAGGTTGGTGAGGCAGGAGTTACCCTTGGAAAATCCACCTGGACAGTTACCCGCTCAGGTGCCAGAAATGTCACCCAAGGCGACTCTAACTGGTGGCACACCCCTCACCATGGGGGTTTGAGCAGCCTGTGGTTCCCCGAGCTGCACTTATGGACTCCTTCCAAGACAGATGCAACACTTACTTGTCCTTTCTCACAAGTGACCTCTGCCAATTCAAGGAGCTTTCAAAAGCGATACCTCAAGGAAATATTGATTTTATACCTGAACTTCACCATTATTATTAGTTATACCACGCCCTTATTTTCTCTCATCTTTAACATATTTGCACCTGAGCAGGAGACAGTGACGACTTCTGAAGTCATCTTTTCAGCAGACTGTCTCAGCAAAGGCTCTTTCAGTTATTCACCAGTTTGGCAATAAGCTTGGCAATAAGTCCCAAATTCATTATCCGTAAGTGACACCACCCGGCCATTCCCAGGGATGCTCTGAGCTCTTGTTTTCATTTGGGTTCTGGGATTTGACAAATGTCCCTTTTCCTCCAGCTCCAAGACTCTGCTGGCCCAGGCAAATTGTAAATCCCCAACTGGTTGCTTCTTCTGGGGTGGTCTCTGCCTTTTCCCAGGGTACTTTGTACCCTGCTAGCCCCCAAAGTTTAGCAGGTCCTTGTTATAGAATCTTCTTTACTGCTGGTTGCTAGCAGTACGTCACCTACCTATTGCAGCAAGGCGACATTTTCCTACCTCTTTTGCCAGCTTTCCAACTCCCTGGCTAATTGATTTCCAAAGACTGTAGGGCTATTTTTAACTCCTTGCAGTCATACAGCCCTGCACAGCTGGGTTTCTCGACCAGTTTCAGGGCTTTCCCATTTGAAACCAACCGATTGGTGACTGGCAGCAGCCAGCACAAGGCAGAAGAACGCATCTTCACATCTCATACAGTAAACCATTCCTCATTCTCCTTCAGGGTGGTCAGGAGGGCATACGGGTGTGCTACTGCCTCATGGACATCTTGCACAGTTGCATTTATAGCTCGTGAATCTTGCACCAGTTTATATTCTTCTGAATTTGGCTTCCTGACAGGTAATACTGGAGTGTTATGTTCTGATTGGCATTCTCTTAGTAACCCAAAATCTGTGATTTGTTCAGTTAAGGACTCCAACCCTTTCCTGACTTGTAGTTTAACTGGGTACAGCTTTTGACTTGCTGCTCTGCCATTTGGCTTCTGCTGGATGATTACTGGTTCCCCTGCTTGGGGTTGCCCTGGTGTTCCTGAAGCCCATACAAGAGGTATTGCAGCATTTGTAACTGCTTCTGGTATCTGCTGTAGCTCGGCTTCCTTCTGCAACATAAAACCGTGGGCATCCCAATCTTTATTGTCAGGAATATGGTTCCTTTGAGGAAGCCCAGGTGGCACCTCAGGTAGATTTGGTTTCTGTCAACCAGCAACTGAATGCCAGCCCTGCAGTGCGTCACGGTCTGACCCAAGTTCATCCAGCTGGTCCATGAACAGGAAGCCCATCACAGTGGGGGTTCCAATCACCTGGCTACTCCCACACTCCCCTGGTACTTATTCCAACAATCCTTTGCTCAGCCCCGTGAAGATACCATCAAAGAACCAGTGCATGGTTCTCACAGTGTTCCTGGATCACAGCATATGCAAACTGAAGCACATTTTCAGCAGCACCATGTCCTCCTGGAGGTCAGCCTCCCCTCCCCCACAGGCCTTCAGGGGCCTCAGCAGCACTGCAGCTAGCCAAGCCTTCTTCTGCCAGGGCTGCAGAGCCCAGCACTGCTTTTCTGGCCTTGCAGAGGGCAGGGCTTCCTCTGCTGGTGCGCTTAGATTGCCACCGCCACCCACTCCAGCGGGTCTCTGCTCTCCAGCACAGCACGGGCACACGCTGGGTCGGGGGCGCTTGGTACCAGCTTTGCCCGAGAGAAGCCTGAGCTTGGCCCCAGCGCTACAGCTGAGGTGCTGCAGCCCAAAAGCGCACCGATGGCTTGGGCCTGGGGCTCAGGCAGGAGGAGCTGGACTTCCACATGCTGTCATCGTGCTGGATATTGATGGAGTAAATCATGATATTGATGAAATAAATCATGACGGGTGGTGGGACAGGCCACAGTGGTGCGGCAGGGGAAGGTGTGGGCTTTTCACGAGGGACAGGCCAGGAAGCTGAGGAGGGGATGCCCTCCGTGTGCAGGCACTTGTTGCACGTGCGGATCTCCTCTACGGGGTGTGCAGCAGGTTGGGTGAGCCCTTGCAGGAGAGTGTCAGCGAGAGGCCGGTTAGTGTGCCATCCTGGTGGGAGACACAGCACCCGCACTCAGGGTACGGCAGCGGAGAAAGGCTTATCTAAGCAAGCCAAGGAAGTCTGCAGGTCCATGATCCCAGCTCTTATTGGGGACTTCATGACCCTGACGCTTTCTGGAAGGGGAGCACAGCAGGATACACCCTGTCCAGCTGGTGTCGGGGGTCTCTTGAGACAAATTCTTTGCACAGGTGTCAGGCCAACAAAGGTGACGCTCACCTGAATCTGGTCCTTGCCAAACAGGCAGTGCTGCTGAGGGGTGTGAAAACCAGTGTCAGCCCTGGCTGTAGTGCTCATGAAATAGGGGGAGAAGACTTTAGCCTCTTCAGGGGACTTGTAGCGGTAGTCCCATGGGCAGCAGCACTCAAGGACAGCAGAGCTGTGTACGGCTGGTCATTCAGGAAAGCATTTTCCAAGCAGAACTGTCCATACCGAGGAGCAGGAAATCAAGCAGACATGCCAAGAGAGATCCTTGGCTAAAGAAGGAATTCCTCAAGAATCTCCAGAGAGAAAAGGAAGCATCCTGGAGGTGGATGCAAGGGCTCAAAGAGGAATTTAGAAATAGGGATGTCTTCAGGGAAGCCAAAGCCTGCTTAGTATGGGGTCTTGCAAGATGTTCAAGGGCATCAAGAGGATCTGTCACTACTTGCAGAACAGTTTAAGAAATAAACTACGGCCCTGTGTGGCCACTGCTGAGCTTAGTAAGAGCAGGTCTAGATAAATATGAACATCCTCCAGGTCGTCTTTGCCTTAGTCTTCCCCAGCATCGTGTCCCAAAGCTTTGTGCCTGAAGGCAGGACTCTGGAGGGAACCAGCCAAGTGTGGATGGGGATCGTGTCAGGAGTCATTTGACCAAATTCAATGCTTCCCACTCCAGGGAGGTGGAGGGGCGGCATCCCAGGGAGCTGTGTGAACAGGCCGATGTCCCAGTGAGGCCATTCTCCATCCCCACTGGAAGGTCATAGAGACTGGAGGAACTTCCTCTTGACTGGAAGCACCTGTGAATCTCGTGATACCCAAGAAGGACAAATTGAAAGTCCTGCCCCTAAAGTGGACCGAGGCCCTGCGATGACACAGGGCAGGGACTGCCTGGCTGGGCCCTTGGTTTGCATTAGGCAAACTAGGAGCCACCAGGAAAGGTGACCAACAGCCTCCTGGGCTGTATGACCAGGAGCACAGCCACGGCAAGTCATTCCCCCCCTCTGCTTCCCACTTGTTTCACCACATCTAGAGTACTTGTCTAGCACTGGTGCTCCGCAATAGCAGAGAGACACTGGCACGCTGGAGCCATTTCAGTAAAGAATCACAGAGATGGTCAAGGCTGGAGCACGGGCCCTGGTAGATCAGGCTGAGGGAGCTGGGCTGGTCCACCCTGGAGGATGGAGGGCTTTTGTGGGAGGATGTAAGAGCCTTGTGTTGCCTATGGCAAGGTTTCCAAGTACTCACTGTGGTACAAGGCAGGAGCACAGGAAGCAATGAACTGAAGCAAGAGCGCTGTCCTCCTTCTTCACCTTCAGCCTTCAGAGGTAGTGGGTGATTCCCCCAGCTCCCTGGGCAGCCTGTTCCAATGCTTGACCACCCTTGCAGTGAAGATGTTTTTCCTCATATCCAATCTGAACCTCTCCTGGTCTAACTTGAGGCTGTTGCCTCTTGTCCTGTGACTTGTTATTTAGGAGAAGAGACCTACCCCCACCCATCTACAACCTCCTTTCAGGTACTTCTAGAGAGCAGTAAGGTCCCCCCTGAGCCTCCTCCTCTCCAGACTGAACAAGCCAAGTCCCCTCTGCTGCTCTACAACAGACTGGGGCTCCAGACCCTTCACCAGCCTTGTTGCCCTTCTCTGGACATGCTCCAGCACCTCAACATTTCTCTTGAAGTGAGGGGTCCAAAACAGAAACACAGTGTTCAAGGTGTGGCAGGTCACCTTGTCCCAGAAGGAGATCAGATTCATCAAGTAGGACCTGCCTTTCACAAACCCGTGCTGGGTGGTCTTGACCTCCTGGTTGTCCTGTGTTTGCTGTTGTATGTTGCTCAGGAGGATCAGCTCCACAACCTTCCCTGGCACTAAGATCAGGTTGACAGTCCTAGGAAGTATCCTCTTTTCTACGCTTCTTGTAGGTGGGCACCACTTTGACTAACCCCCAGGCTTCTGGTGACTCCCTACTTAGCCAGGACTTCTGACATTCACCCCGGGGTGATGCATTAGAGAAACAGACCAACGATTTTTACAGTGTTCCTGGATCACGAGATGTCCATAGCCAAGGACACTTTCCAAAGCACTTTGTCCTCCCTGGACATGAGGTTCACCTGCACCACAGGTCCTCTGGGGCTGCAGAGGCAACACAGACAGACATGTCCTCTCCTGCCACCACTGCACAGTCCAGCCCTTTGTCCCTCTGGTCTTGAGGACAGCTGGGTTTTCTCTCCTTAGGGACATTTCATTTCACCGTTAACAGTGCCACCTGCCAACCACCCCAGTATGCTCTGCAGCAAAATTTAGCAGGCATTGGGCTTTGGGTACTTGGTACCCGCTGGTTTTGTTACATGTTTGATCTTGGCCGTGGTGCCACAGCTGAGGTCCAATGCGTCTCTTCTCTGCCATAAAGAACCTAAATCAGGGAGAGCAAGGGGCCAAACTCTTACTTAACCAGCGTGAGGAAGCCTTAGGATCAATGACCTCACATCTTACTGGGGACTTTTATAACCCTGTGGGTTTACATGGCAAGGGTTTGGGAGTGGTCATGGGGTTTGTAGGGCTGACAAAGGTGAGAAGAGGTCAAGAGTTGGCCCCATGGCCAAGAAAGCCACATTCAGCTGGCTCTGAAATGGACCTGCTACCTCCCTGAGCTCATAAGTAATTCTAGCGGCACCTCTGTGAAAAACCAGTGGAAGAAAGGACATAACACAGTGTGCAGCATTTGTAGGAGAGAAAAAGTGAGAAACAGGGCACGGAAACAGCCCTACAAACACCAAGTGAGTGAAGAAGGAGGGTGGGCCGTGAGGGAGAGGCTTGGTGGGCTCATGGAGGCCAATGATCAACCCACCGACCCCGAAATTTCCAGGACAGCACAGTGACAATGTTCCTTTAGGTGAATGCAGGTTCTTTACATCAGCGTTTTAGCACCGCTGCCAGATGAGCCAACAGCTGTGATGGTCAGCTGGATCTGAAACCCTGTGTCACCCCTGTCCACCTTGGCTCCAGCAGCAAAGCATTTATGGAATCTCATGTCCCGGGGGCAGTGAGGCAGGAGAGCAGCAGAGTGCAGGTGCCAGGCCTCAGACTGGCAGGCTGTGGCCAATGCTGGGAACTTTCACAGGGCAGTATCACTCAAGGGAGAAGAATTCAGTGCAAGTGGTCACAAGGAGGCCATGAGGCCCCAGGGCCAGAGGACAACTCGTCTTCTCATAGGCCTTGGTGGCAGAGACAATGGCCGTACGCAAGGGGACAGCCCTTGGGTTCTCTTGGTGACTTCCAGCCTTGCCCGTGCCCTTTGCCTTCCATCTCACGTTGCCCTACGCTGTCCCACGGCTGCTGCTTTTCCCCGGCAGGCCGCAGGCACCCATCTGGCTTCCCCACCGTGCTCTCACCCTGCCCTTGCCACACATGCACTGATGTCTGCCCACCCTCACACGCTGTGCCTGCAAACACACAGACATGGACTGATCTCACACTCCTTCTGGGCGACATCTCCCACCACGGCACAAGCCCCTGAGTGACATTTCCTCCTCCTGACCTCCAGTCTCCACTTTCCCAGCTGCACTGGGTGGCAGTGCTTCTCCCTCCTGCTCTTCCCTACCGCCAAGGAAAGCTCCACCACCTGGGAAACCACCCTTCAGGCGGGCATCCCGACCCGTCACCCTCCTTGTGGCCTTTCCCCTGACCATGCCACGGCCTCACCGCGCTCTTCCAAGGCTGCGAGCCTTTCAGCTTCTCGCATAGACACGAGCAAGCCGTGTGCCTGCTGCGGTGCTGTCATGTCCTCAGGCAGCAGCGACGTGACAAGCAAGAAAGAAGCCCCTTGGTTCTGCTGGCCTGCCCGAGACACGGGCAGATGGAGCTTAACAGCATGTGTCCCAGCCATGAGTCAGGGGCTGCCCTACGCGCTGTGTCAGGCAGAGGCGACCTCACCGCCCCTTTCCCAGGCACATTGCTGCTGGTGGCCTGTCCCCTCCGCAGGCAGAACTGGCCTCACTGCCCCCGTCACAGCCATTGGCTTCCTGCTGGAATGTGAGTCCCTGAGACACAACTGACCACGAGATACCGTCCTCAGCCGTCACCCTCCCCGTGGCCCAGCACCCAGCAGATGAAGGGAAGCTTCTGTCAGCCAATTTATCTCATGGATTTCCTACCTACCATTTGGGTGGAAGAACAGTCCTCAGGGGAACTGCTTTGTTTCTACTGGACCATGTATCGTCTCTGCTTCTGCGCCTCTGTTTTCCCTTCTTCCCCCTGCTATCCCATCCCAGCTGAGCTCTCCAGGGAAGTGAGTCAATGAGTCCTAGAATATCTCAGGTTGGGAGAGGCCCCTGTAAATGCCCTTGTCCAGCTGTCCTGCTCAAGGCAGGGTGAACTGGTTGGCATCTCTCAAGGGCTCTGCCCACTTTGGCATCATCCACAGAAGGGTCTGGAAAGCCACTTTGTCAACTTGTACTGGGAGACAATAAAGACATTCAACACAGTTGGCCCAACTGCTTGCACTGGAAGATGCCACTAGTCAGTGGCCACCAGGAGGACTTGACCACTGGTGACATTTGGTCTTGAGCCCCTGTGGCGTATGATGCACCGACTCTGGGAGAGGATCGAAGGCACGAAGACACTCAAAGACACCTCGAAGACACTTTATTAATCAATAATCAAGCAAGCCTTTTATACCTTTGCAGGGGGCTGACGTGTCAGCCTTTAATTGTGCTCAGCAATTTTCCACTCTGGGCTCTTTTTTTATTACAGACACAGCAGCTCAGCAACTCCCTTTATCTACAAGGCCACAAGCTCTGCAGACCACTCCCTAGCTTCAAGGTTCTCCTCTTGCTCCCATGGCTTCCTTCCAACAGGCATAACTGTGTCTCTCTCCCAAGGTCGGTTTTTGCTCCCTGATGCTGTTGAGCTAGCTCGAGAGATAGCCACAAGCCCCCAGCCAACTTCCCCCCACAGTATCCTCCATTTCTTCACTCCAGAAGTCACCCATCTGCCTATACAGAAAGTGCAGGAGAAAAAGTCAAAACCCTTGCAGAGGTCCAGGTACAAACCATCCCCTTCTTGCCTCAATACGTATGGGTGCAGCAACCCCTTTGATGTCCCACAGTTACCTGGAAATGGCTGCAGGAGTATTTCCACCGTCATTTCCCCAGACACTAAGGTGAGGATGACCAGCCTGTATTTCTCCCAGTTGTCCTTCTTGCTTTTCCTGAACAAAGGCTGGATGTCTGCCGTTTCCCAGGACCCCAGAACCTCCCTGATTGCTCGGACACATTTGAGGGCACCATCCAGAAAGGGTGCCGTGATCAGACCGAGGCACTTGCAATGAGCCTGCCCAAGGCGGGTGAGATGAATCTCCCTGGGACAGTGGCCTTTGTTCCTGCAGTCACAGAACGGCCAGGCGCTGGGAGGTGTCCCCACCTCAGCTGGCCTCATGCACTGCTGCCGTGGTTGAACCCCAGCCTCACGCGCACAGGGGTGCTCAGAGGCACGAGCCCGTCCCTGGCACGTGCGGAGGCAGAGCACTGCAGCAGGCACAGTGACTGCCTGGCCTCCTGCTGCCCCTGCCAGAGGCTGGCAGCACCTCAGCCCGGGGGTGTCGCGCCCTGCTCGGCACCTCGCGGAGATGGCCCTCGTCATGAGCAACGGGCACGGGGACCTCGGTTCAAGGAAGCACGTTGCAGTGCTGCATTCAGGTGGTCTCCACCAATCCAGAACATATTATGGAGGCCAGCACCGTCACAGAGTGCCCGTTGCCTGCCCCTGCCTGCGCTCACAGGACTGCCACGCAGCACGGCGGTGACCAAGCTGCCAGAGCACTCAGGCCTTACACCAAGGCATGGGGTCAGAAGGAGAGTGTGGAAGTGGAAGGAGGACAGCACTGGAGAGCCAAGGGCTGGTGTTCCCTGGTACTGCTGCCATGCCAGGAACCTTTTCCCCTCCGTCTGTGGACACAGGAACAGTCCCTGCAGCTCCAGAAAGGCCTTGGAAGGAAGAATCCCAGCAAAAATAAAGTTGCCTAATGGCCCTTTGGCTTTGTTAGATGAAGAGAGAGCAGGGCACCTTCAGAAAAGAAAATCACAGAAGGAATTAGAATGGGGACGATACCTTTGTCAGAAATGAAATACCATGAGCAACTACAACAAATTCAGAAGACAGTCTGGGTCTGTGATGAACTACATTATAAATTTTATTCATAATTTTATTCCTTCAGAAGAACATCCAGTTATCATTTTGCACATTGCACCCTTCAGCTCCTGGTTCCTCATGCTGTAGATGAGGGGGTTCAGTGCTGGAGGCACCACCGAGTACAGAACTGACACCATCAGGTCCAGGGATGGGGAGGAGATGGAGGGGGGCTTCAGGTGGGCAAACATGCCAGTGCTGAGAAAGAGGGAGATCACGGCCAGGTGAGGGAGGCACGTGGAAAAGGCTTTGTGCCGTCCCTGCTCAGAGGGGATCCTCAGCACAGCCCTGAAGATCTGCATGTAAGACAGAATAATGAAAATGAAACACCCAAACACTACTAAGACACTAGACACAATAAGCCCCACTTCCCTGAGGTAGGTGTGTGAGCAGGAGAGCTTGAGGATCTGTGGGATTTCACAGAAGAACTGTCCCAGGGCATTGCCTTGGCAGAGTGGCAGTGAAAAAGTATTTGCTGTCTGTAGGAGGGAGTTGAGAAACCCACTGGCCCAGGCAGCTGCTGCCATGTGGACACAAGCTCTGCTGCCCAGCAGGGTCCCGTAGTGCAGGGGCTGGCAGATGGCCACGGAGCGGTCATAGGCCATGACGGTGAGGAGAGAACACTCTGCTGAAAGGAAAAAGACAATCAGGAAAAGCTGTGCAGCACATCCTGAGTAGGAGATGTCCCTGGTGTCCCAGAGGGAGTTGGCCATGGCTTTGGGGAGAGTGGTGGAGATGGAGCCCAGGTCGAGGAGGGAGAGGTTGAGGAGGAAGAAGTACATGGGGGTGTGCAGGTGGTGGTCACATACTACAGCAGTGATGATGAGTCCGTTGGCCATGAGGGCGGCCAGGTAGATGCCCAGGGAGAGCCAGAAGTGCAAGAGCTGCAGCTCCCGCGTGTCTGCCAATGCCAGGAGGAGGAACTGGGTGATGGAGCTGCTGTTGGACATCTGCTGCCTCCGGGCATATGGTCCTGTCACAGGAGAAAAAGACAGCGATAATTTAGGGGAGACTTCTGCAAGCAAAATCAAAGCCATTTCCCACAGACCATCCCCCCGTCACACACAGACATCCCTCTCTTTTCTCGGAGACCTTCCTGCAGCTGTGTGGCTGCAGCCCTGCTTGGTGCTGGCCGTGTGGGTGATGAAGAGCAGGGCATCTGCCCACGGGCTCTTGACCAGCCAGCCCCACTCTGCAGCAGTGGGTGGGGGCAGGGACCAGTCCTGGTGTTTAACTTTGTCCTCTGAAACCAGTGCCAAGGCAGAAGGGCTGGTCAGCGTCTGCAGCGCCGGTGCTAAGGAACGGGAAGGGTGAAGGCATTGTAAGAGAGCTTTAGTTTTTTTCACAGCTCCCCCCCATCTCTCCTGTTGAGTATTTTCAGATGTCAGAAAAGCAGAGCATTTTTGCTGCCCTCCGGTGGAACAGAGTGAGGTCTGTGAGGCAAGAGGATTGCCTGTGGGTGAGTGCCCAGTGAGGGGAGGTGGTCTGTCCTTCTGGTTCCCAGTTTCTGTGGGCTTGCACCTTCCTGAGATGAATGGTGGCCACACTCCCATGTTACCCTGAAATACCACAAGGCACTGCTGAGAACGGTCTGACCCACCACAGACCAGTAAAGGTTGTAGACTTTCATCAGAACTCAGCATCCCACCCACAGCAAAGGATACACAGCTCATTTCACCCACCCCAGCAGTGTTTTCTCCATCACAGAAACTCTACGCATCTACGTGGGGCTTTCAGATCGCTAATGGGTGCGAGGGGACAGGTTTCCATTCTGGAGGGCAACGCACTGCTTGGAAGGGAACTTCAAGGAGGTAGCCAAGTGCCCTAACAAGAGCATCAGGTTCAGGGAGAACCAGCCCATTGCCCAGCCCCACATAGGGCATTGCCCACAGCCCCACGGGTGAGAGGAAAGCTGGGACACTTGTTCCCATGGACACACCTGCAGGAGAGGACCCACAAGGTCAGAGTGTGACTCTGCAGCTGAAACACCCATCCCCAGAGAGCCTGACAGCAAGAGCTAGAGAATAAAACTAACCCAAAACGGCAGAGAAAGAAGTAAAATTGCACTGATGGTCTAGGTAAGAGTGTCCAGGGCGAGCGAGCCAGGCACTGAGGGCAGCGTTGCCCTTGCCCAGCTCTGCTCGCCACCTCCCACACACCAACACTGCCGGGCAGCTGCTCTCAGCCCCTGTGCTCTGCAGAGGGACCGGGGCACGTGGCTGCAGAGCTGCACCACGGCTCTGCTGGAGCTCTGGCTGCAGAGGGGGTGGCTCACGCCTCGGGACCCCCAGCCCTGAGGGCAGAGGCTTTGCTGGGGGGAGAGCAGGCCAGGGGGATGCCTCAGAGAAAGGGGTCTGCACTGCACATGGTCAGAGAGAGCTTTCTGATTCTCCCTTCAACAACAATTCTGTCTGAAGTTTCCTATCAGTCCTTGCAATATCCTGGATGTCAGGAGACTTTCCTTGTGGGAGGTATCTCCCTGTGCCAGGTCTTTCCCTGTCAGTGCTCACAGACCACATCTCTGCCTCTGTGCACTGGCCCCGCACAAACGTGCCTCTCTGAAGGGCACTGGCTGGGCACAGGGTCCTGCCCGCAGGGGGAAAAGGGCAGCTCAGAACGACCCTGATGGCTCCAGCAAAGGTGCTGCTGCTGCTGTTCATAGGCGGAGGAGTGGCTGAGGGCACTTCAGGAGGCTCCTGGCAGACCTCCTCATCACTCAGAGTTACAGCTGGCAGTCTCAGGGACATCTTCAAACTCGAGCTCTCCATTAACATTTCTGCCTTCCCTCTCCTGCCCCCAACAACAGAAAACTGAAAACACAGATTGAGGAGAGCCCTGGATTTATCATAGCAATCCCTGCGCTGACCTTCGATACAAAAAGTCTCATCCAGACATATTCTGAGGGTAACCTATACTTGTAAGCAGCGCTCACCCATGCGGCACACTCTCAACAGCAGAGAGATCCTTCCCTATCAGGGCTCAGTCCATACGCCCCCAGAGCTGTCGGGAGCCCCCCGGCAGGCTGAGAGCTGCCCCTGGCAGGCGGCAGAGCCCCTGCCCCAGCACACAGCCCCCTGGGCTGCAGGGACCCTGCTGGCAAGGACAGCCCTGGGCACCCCTGCCTGCACAGCCACCTTCACAGCCCTGCAGCCGGCCCTGGCACAAGGCAGCCCACATGCCCTGGCCCTCCCACGCTGCAGCAGGGAAGCCCTGCTCTGCAGCACACTGGCCTCCTCCACAGCACAAGGCTCCCACACGGTCCCACAGGCTGGGGGGGCCCCAGCTGCTGCAGACCCGGCTAGCAACTGCAGAGGCATTGCCCTGCAGCCACACACTTACCGGCTCCAGGGCTCTGCAGATTTCTCCAGCAGGGAGCTCTCAGCAGCCTCCCACCAAGGGCTGCTTTTGAGCTCTCCCTGCCTCCCTCCTCTGCCCCTCTGGGCTCCCTCCAGCTGTCCCTGGGGCTGCAGGGGAACCTGCTGGGCAGCAGGATGAGGCAATCCCTCATGGGCCTTGCCTCTCCTGGGGGGACACACTTATTTCCAGCCGTGGCAATTCTCTTACTAGAAAAAGTTTTGTGCAGGAGTATCAACTTTTGTTAACGCATTACTAGAGAGGACACCAGGAAGACTGCAGCAAAGGACCCAAGTACTCCTAAAAGAGCGTGTGTGCATGTGTGTGTCTGGTGGTTCTGCAGGCAGGGGCAGGGAGGATGTCTTCAGTGCTTCAGTAAGCCCTGCAGAGCCCATTTCAGCACTTCATTGCACAGTCCGAGGGCTCAAGACTCAGCTCTCCCTTGCCCAGGCCATGTCTCTGCTCTGAAGCAAAGCCTTTGCACCCCCGGGCTCGGGGACACTTGGTACCAGGTTGCCTCATGGCCAGGCAGAGCTGGGCTGGTGCCACAGCTGGGGGGCTTCAGCCCAGATGTGCAGCAGGGCCCTCAGCCAGGGGCCCACGCAGAGGCAGCTGCAGCCCGTCCTGTTGCAGACAGAGCTGTGACCCTGAGGGAACCAAGTGCCAAGGCAGGTGGCAGAGCTCAGCACAGCTGCTCGGCAAGGACAGCAGCCTCCAACAGCCCAGGCATCCACCACGCGGTTTAGACCGGTGAGGCAATTCCAGGGCACCCGAAGGAGTGTTCCCTCCTTCTGCACAGGCCACAACCTGCCAGTGTATGACCTGGGGCCTGCACTCTGCTGCTCTCCTGCCTCACTCCCCTGGGAGATGAGACTCCACCATTTCTTTGCTCCTAGTACCAAGGTGGACACGAATGATGCAGGGTTTCAGATCCAGGGGAGCATCACAGCTGCTGGCCCATCTGGCAGCTGTGCTAGAACGCTGATGCAAAGAACCTGCAGACACCTAAACGTGCATTGTCACTGTGCTGCCCTGTGGCTGTCAGCGGGCGGTTACTTGACCACTGGCTTGCAGGATCCCACCAAGCCTCTGTCTCGCTGCTCCCCTCCTTCTTCACTCACCTCGATGTCTGTAGGGCTGTTCTCTCACATCATTCTCACTCCTCTCCCTTTCTGCTTTGTCCTTTGAGAGACCAGCCTGAGGGGTCTTGCCATACAGGTTAGCCTATGGCAGTAAGGTCTCCCAATCGCCTCCTGATACCTAAGCTCCCAGAAGTCCAAAAGAGACACCTCTCACTTCAGGACAGCCCACCTTCAGGAGCTGGGTGGCTGCAGGCTGCGCTCCAGAAGGGCACAACTCTCCGGTGGCATCGCTGTGTGATCAGGGAGCCCCATGGAGAAGACACCCCAGGAATGCTGCTGGGTAGCTGTGCACAGGCAGCTGCAATGTGCCCTCTGTGTCCCTGGCTGCAGGGGCAGAGCGGAGATCCTTCTCAGGTATGATGAGGCAGCATGAGGAGTTTGCAGATCGGTACTTGGAAACTGGCTGCCTCTGCTCTCAGCAGCGTCCAGTTCCTTCTCTGGGAAGCACTGGGGGTGACAGTCCTGCAGGTCAAGGAGCTGCCAGCACAGGGCAGCTGAAACCAGGGCGGGTGGACAGACTGGCTGTCCTCAGTCCGCACAAAGGGACTGTCTCTTTGCCTCTCAGGGCCCACCTGATGGCACCTGGAGTGCAGCAGGAATGGCAGTGCCAAAACCACTCCTCAGCTGTGGTGGGGCAACCGGAACAAAATACACAGAGAAAAATCCCCTCAACTCCGCTCCATAGCTGGGTGAACACGGGGTGGCAATGCTGTGAAGCCCTTTGATGCCCTGAGTGTATTTAATCCTAGATCACGCCACGTTCCTATTTCGCTACTGCTGTAGGGAAGGACTGACTCCTGCAGAGCCCACAGCAGAGTCTCCTACTCCCTGGAGCACCCTCAGCAAAAACCAACTCATGAGAGATCTACTAAAGGTCTTCGGGAAAGCAGAGAGGCCTTTTCATTGGGGTTCCTCTGAGAAATATGTTAGGTTTTGCTCAGCAAAGTCTTGCCTAACTCTTTTCCCTCTCAGACAATCTCTGTGCCAGGAGGCACCAGATGCCAAGTGGCTACCCCTTAACCCAGTTCCTCCTCCTGGCATTGGCAGACACGCGGGAGCTGCAGGTCTTGCACTTCTGGCTCTCCTGGGCATCTCCCTGGCTGCCCTCATGGCCAACAGCCTCATCATCACCACTGTACTGTGCGATCACCTCCTCCGCACCCCCATGTGCTTCATCCTCATAACCTCTCCCTCCTCGACCTGGGCTCCATCCCCACCATTCTCCCCAAAGCCACGCTCAGTTTCCTGTACGACCAGAGCCATCTCTTACTGAGGATTTGCTGCCCAGCACTTACTGATTCTCTTTTTCATTTCAGCAGAGTATTTTCTTCTCACTGTGATGGCTTATGACTGCTTATGAGATTTGCCATCTACCTCGCCAACCTGACAGCCTGCAGTTGTGCGTGAGGAGCTCCACAGTGGATGTCATTTCCCTCAGCTTTACAAAACTCTGGCCATGGTCTCCCTCAGTGTTGTTCTGCCCGAGTGAGGCCATGACACTCTGGGTGCGAACAGAAAGAGATGAGTAAAACACCAGCTGGATGGTCAGGCTGAGAGAGCAGTGGGGAAGGGCTCACACCCCACCTGGAGGCCACTGGGACATACTGGGGCAGTGTGGGCAGCACAGGGGACTCTCCTGCTTACAGTTTAAGAGCTGTACACATGACCCAGTGGAGGCAACTCTCACAGTGTCTGTCGGTGGCACCAAACTGAGAGGAGCATCCCTGTGCCCTAGGGATGCCATGGAGGGGAACCCTGGCAGGTGGGGTGGCCGCCCTGGCAGGAGCTGCACAGATGCAGGACGGACCAAGGGCAGAGCCTGCACCTCCCTCGCATGGACTAACACCCTGCAGCTGCAGGGCCTGGGACCTGCCTGGCTGGGCAGTGTCTGTGCAGAAAAGGCCCTGGTGGTGCTGGGGGACAGAAGGCAGAACACAATCCCAGCCCGTGACCTGGTAGCAGAGGCAGCCAGCCGTGCCCTGGAGCGTATGAAGAGGTGCCTTGACAAGGAAGTGAGGGAAATTATTTTTTCCACGTTATCATCACTCGTAACACCACATGTAGACCGCTGTGTTAATATTTTGGCCTTGTCTGGGGAGGGAAGAGGGAAGGAAGCGGCTGGGTGGCTGCTGGGCTTTTGGCCAGTGACAAGCCATTACAGCGAGGAAGGTGTGTATGTGGGAGGGAGTTGAGGAAGGAAGGGAGGCAGCAGAATATCCCCAGGACTTAGAGGGCCATGGTTTCAAATCATTGGCCACCCCATTCAGAATGAAGCTGGGAAGTGATGCTGACATTCCGAACCAACAAGGTCCATAGACAGGCCAGGCTGTTCCTATGGTTGTGCCTGGAGACCCGCACACCTACAGCACAGGTTGTGCTGGGGCTGAATCTCCTGCCTGGCTTCAGTGGGCTCCTGGAGCCATGGACAAAGCTTTGGGTGGAGGCCCCAGGTGAGGCTGGTCAGGGCCAGGAAGGCCTAGGGATGCTCTCAGGGCCCTGCCCCCATGGGATCCCACCTGCCAGTGCCCTCAGCAGGCCAGGTTCTCCTTCCCTCCTGCCCTGGGCTGTGCTCTGCTGCTCTCCTTCCACACATGCCTGGCCATCAGGGACACCACAACTGCACACTACTAGAAGCAAGGTGGCACTGGTCTTCAAATCCCTGAGCAGATTGTTGTCTTTGCGGAGTCCCAGGTGCAGATGAGCATCAGAGTGGGTGGCCTGGTTGGTCTGGGGAACTCACCCACAAGCCCCTGGGCTCCTGGCATCCTTGCTTACCTGTGCAGTGATCACCAAGGAGACGGATTCCCCCAGAAGAGACAGGCTCTGTGATCCACAGGTTTCCTCAGGTCATTTCAAGCAGAC
This sequence comes from Falco cherrug, assembly GCF_023634085.1. Lineage (NCBI taxonomy): Eukaryota > Metazoa > Chordata > Aves > Falconiformes > Falconidae > Falco > Falco cherrug. The sequence continues at coordinate 18,358,308 of NC_073719.1, read as the reverse complement.
ATTGTTCATGCCTCACCCTGACTGTATGACCTGTCACTCTGTCCTGGCTCGGGCTGGCATGGAGTGCATTTTCTTCACAGCAGCCCTTCTGGTGCTGTGCTTTGCATCTCTTCCTAAGGCAGCGCTGACCACACACCAGTGTTTTGGCCACCGCTGCAGAGTAATCACCAAGGCTTCTCTTTCTCACACTCTGCCTGCGCTACAAGGAGACTGGGGGGACGCAAGGAGCTGGGGCAGCTGACCCCCAGTGACCACAGGGATATTGCATATCCCAGGACGTTGTGCTCATCAATAACAGCTCGGGGAAAGGAGGATGAAAAGAGGACATTTGTGATCGTGGCATTTGTCTTCCCGTGTCACTGATAGATGTGCTGAAGAGCAGCTCTTATGGGGATGGCTGAACCCCTGCTGCCCATGGCAAGGAGTGAGCGAATTGCTCATGTTGCTCTCCTTGCACACAAAGCTTTTGCTTCTCCTATTGAACTGTTATTTTCCTGACCTGTTAGTTTTCCTCTGATCCTCTCCCCCATCACGCTGGGCATGTAAGGGGTCAGTGAGCAACAGATGCTGGGCATTTGGGTGCTGGCCAGTGTCAAACCACAACTAATTCCTCCCTCAGTGCCACCCTGGCTGCTCTCCCCTTTGATCCACACTCAAGCTCTCACCCAACCTCATTGCCTGTCCAATACAAGAGCTCCATGTATCTGAGCTGCCCTGACCTCACACAGAGCGTCCCCCTCCCCTCATCTTTCCTGTAGGTCTCCCCTACAGACCTTGTGTCTCCATCCCCCACCAAAGGCGTGGGAGCTGCCCTGCCCCTCCTCAGCGCTTACGGCACTGATGTCACAGCTCTGTGGTGGCACAGGGGGCTCCTGCTGCCCGCGCCCCAGGCGGTGGGCTCTGGGGCCCATGTGGGCTGCAGCACCTCAGGGGTGGCACCAGGGCCAAGGGCAGGCTTGTCACACGGACACCGGTACCCAGGGATGGGAGCCCTTGTGTGGGAGGGGTTTGCTGCCCAGCAGAGGATGCTGGAGCGGGTGGCAGGGGGCAGCAGAAGGATGAAGGACGTTCCCACCACGAGAGCAAGTCCCCGAGGCCAGAGGGCAACAGGCCTGGGCTGCGCAGCCCTGGCAGGAGAGGGCTTTGCTCTCCCAGGTGACTCTGTAGCACCCTGCGGCCTGTGCCAGAGCTGAAGCTCATCTCCAGGATGGGCAAGATGCTGCTGCTGGTGCTGAGCGAGCCCCTGGGGGAGGCCAGCCCGTGATCCAGCCCTCCTGGGGCTATCCTGCTGGTGGCAGGCCGGCCAGAGAGCAGCTCTGCAGAGAAGGACCTTTGGGTGCCAGAGGACAAGCAGCTGAGCAGGAGCCATCGATGCACCCTCATGGCAAAGGCCAACGGCCCCCTGGGCTGCATTAGGAAAAGCATCGCTGGCCGATGGGGGGAGGTGACCCTTCCCCTCCTCTCAGCACTGCTGAGGCCACATCTGGAGGGCCGTGTCCAGGGCTGGGCTTCCCAGAGCAAGGGAGTTGTTGACCTACTAAAGCAGGTTCTGCAAATGGCCACCAAGTTGGTGAAGTGACTGGAGCATCTGTTAAAGGAAGAAGGCGTGAGAGACATGGACAGTTCCATTTGCAGAAGAAGAGCCTTTTGAAGGTCACATTAATGTAGATAAAACTCCGTCTGAACCCAAGGAACTGATTTTGGACTCTGAGGGTGATCAATCACTGGAAATGATTGCCAGGAGCAGCTGTGGAATGTCCATCATCGGAGATATTCCAAACCCACCTAGACAAGGTCATGAACAACCTGCTCAAGCTGAGCTTACCTCAACTGAGGATTGCACTGGATGATCTCCAGAGGTCCCTTCCAATCTCAATTTTCTGTCGTTCTGGTATCATCAACGAGTAAAGAAAGACAGAAAGAAATGTAACACATATACCTTTGACCACAAAGATGGTGGGGTCCATAGAGAGAAACCAAGCGGGAGCAGAGGAAATGTTTGAGGAGCAAGGAGCAACAGAGATGTTCTGTGCCATCACCCCCTCTTCACTATCGCCCCTGCACCTTTCAGGGTGTTGGTGTGTAGATGAATTGGGAACAATGGAGTAATTTGGCCCTTGGAGAAACTGTCAGGGGAATGGTCTTTATGTTTTAATCCTGGTTTCTCACAATCCATGCAGTTTTTAATTGGCAATAAATTAGATTGAATTTTGACATGGTGACTCATCTTTGGCCATGACCCATGAGCATTGCTGGTATAATTTCTTCTTTTGTCCTGTTGAGTCAGGCAAGTGGATGAGCAGCTGGGGGCTGGTTGGGAATGGCCAAGGTTAACCCACCACAGGACCACATCAGGACTGCTGAGCCCACAATGGGGCTTCCCAGCACAAGAGAGACCCTGCCAGATGGGAGCAATTCCTGCACAGTCCAGAATGATGGCTGGAACCTGGAGGACATGGACAATGAAAGGCTGAGAGAGATTTGGGAGTTTTTGAGAAGCTGTTTAGAGTTCAAGACTGATGTGCTAGACCTAGGCCAGTTGGTGGGATCTCATTCAAAGCCTGCCTCAATATTTGTCAAAATGAGGTCATGAGCACCTGATCTGGCTGAAGGTGTCTGACCACCACCTTGGGTGAGTGACCAACTGTGGCAAGAGCTATGGGACTTGTGTGTAACAAGGGACAGTAGGAAATTGATTCCCTTTTTCTTGAAAATGGTGATGAAGTTGGGTATCACTGAAGCACAGAGGAGGACAGAGGTGACCATGCAGCAAACGACCCTCATAGAGGCTGAGTTCTATAACCAGACATGGAAATGAGCATTGTTTGGGACTTCTTGGGGGAAAATTGCCCTTCTGCAGCTTCCTTAGTTTCCAAAGAACATGGCACAGAGCAGGAACCTCAGTCTCGCTCTCCTGGTGCCTTGCTTCCTTTGTCATTGACCCCCAGATCTGCACCAGGACCACCCTGCTGTGTGCCCCCACCCTGCACACCCACACAGCTGAGCTCTCACTGGGGTTTCCCTCTCCCTGGCCCTTCCCAGCCCAGCCCCCCCCCCCAGCTCTGCCCACCTCCCCTGCCCTCTCCCCAGCCCAGGCAGACACAGCAGCCCACGCGGGGCTGGCCCCATGCAATTGCCCACCCAAAGGGGGCTGCAGAGCTCTGGGCACTCACCCCATGGCCATAGACCATCACAAGGGCACAGGAGATGCTGGTGGGCAGAGAGGGGTCTCCTCCTGCCAGTCAGCCCCAGGGCTGGCACCAGCCATGGCATGAGGACACAGAGGCCATTGCCTCCCTCTGTCTGCTGCTCCTCTCTCACAGGGACCCTGCTTGCCCACTCCTGGCAGCCCCTCGGGGCCAGTCCCTGTCCCCAGCACCAGGCTGCTGGCCTGGGGGCTCCCCAGGCACCTCCTGCTGCACCAGGGACACAGCAGCCTGCCCCAGCTGGGGCATCCACAGAGACACCTGCTCTTGCCCAGGGATGTGGTCTCAGGCATGGCCCTGAGCAGGCGGTGCTGCTGTGCAGGGCAGCGGTGCCTGAAAGCCCAGGGAGATGGTCCCAGGCACATCCCTCTTGGTCACCCACCATTCCCATGGGCACTGGGCCCCCACACGCCAAGGCTCAACACAGGCCCATGCCCTAACGCGTTGCCCCATGCCCTCCTCCCCTGAGCCATGGGGAACCCAAGCTCACAGATGTTATTCAGGGAAGAATTCCTGCAGCCTGTTCCTGAGCTTCGCTTTGGAATTAGTGCCAAAAGCCCAAACATCGGAACTGAGAAATCCTCCTTTTATTACAGAGATATGAGCCAGGAGTCAAGGTTAATTGTCCACCCATGCACATGTACAAAGAACACCGGGTCAGACAGGCTGGGTTCCCTTGTGCAACAGATTCAGACGTTGCGAGACAAACAGGATTGTCACAAAAAGAATGCTAAATGCACTAGAGTTTCCAGAAATGAAGTGGACATGCCTTTTGAAGGGACATGGATAATTTGTTGCTTCTGAGAGACACCTGACTGCATCAGCTTCTTCAGTGCGTCCTTCAGCTCCTGGTTCCTCATGCTGTAGATGAGGGGGTTCACTGCTGGAGGCACCACCAAGTACAGAACTGACACCACCAGGTCCAGGGATGGGGAGGAGATGGAGGGGGGCTTCAGGTGGGCAAACATGGCAGTGCTGAGAAAGAGGGAGACCACGGCCAGGTGAGGGAGGCACGTGGAAAAGGCTTTGTGCCGACCCTGCTCAGAGGGGATCCTCAGCACAGCCCTGAAGATCTGAACGTAGGACAGAACGAGGAAAGCAAAACATCCACAGGCTAAACAGGAACTAATCACAATAAGCCCCACTTCCCTGAGGTAGGTGTGCTCCTGAATTACCTTTTCATTTGATTATTTTGAATCCCACTCGACAGCCTCATGCGTTAATATTCCAATGGGATTCTCAGAAATCAGACCCTCGGTTGCTTATGGAATCTTCGGGGTCTTTTATCAAATCAACCTACAAAAACTATTTCAACACAGCATGAGATGTTTGCTTTACTGGTAATTAAAGCCAGACAACGCTTGTTAACACTATCAGGAATAGATTTTGCTCGTATCTGTTTACCTGTGACAAGCACGTATTTACAATGGCTTTATCAGCAGTCAGACGCCGTTGTTATGGCATTGGCGGACTATAGAGATCAACTCACATCCCACCCACCTTCGCGTAAGCTGCTTAATATTGACTTTCACTTAATATCCAAGCCAAAAAGGAGCGATCAGCCATTACAAGCTTGTACTGTGTTTACAGACGGGTCTGGAAAATCACACATATCAGTCATTTTATGGTGGGATGACCAGCGTGGACGATGGGGCTCGGACATGGAAACTGTTTCTGGTTCTCCTCAGATAATGGAACTGGCTGCAGTTGTTCGAGTTTTTCAAAGGTGGTCCACACCACTTAATCTTATTGATTCAGCTTATGTTGCAGGGATTGTAGAACAAGCTGAAGCATCTGTACTACGTGATGTCTCACATTCTGAACTGTTTGCCATATTACAAGAGCTTGTTTTTCTCTTAGACTCTCGCCCTCACCCCTATTTTGTTATGCATGTCAGGGCACATACCTCTTTACCTGGCTTTATTGCAGAAGGGAATCGACGAGCTGATATGCTCACATTACCAGTACAAGTCCTACCAGATCGCCTAGCACAGGCTAAACTAAGCCATTCTTTCTTTCACCAGAATGCTGGAGGTCTCAAACAGCAGTTTGGGCTTACCTCCCAACAAGCGTCCAATATCATCGCCGTCTGTCCTGACTGTCAAAGGCATTCTTTTGGTCCATAGCAGGAGGGGTTAATCCTAGAGGACTACAGAGCTTACAACTATGGCAAATGGACGTTACACATTATCCAGAGTTTGGTAAATTAACTATGTCCATTCCTCTATTGACACCTTTTCAGGTGCTCTCTTTTCTTCTTGTCACACAGGAGAGAAAGCTCGTGATGTCCGCAAGCATTTGATGCATGCTTTTGCCACCTTGGGCATACCCTCCCAAATAAAAATGGACAACAGTCCCGCATATATCTCAGCTGCAACAAAGGACTTTCTTGACTCATGGGGCATAACTCACATTACCGGTACTCCTCAATCCCCTACAGGCCAATCTTTGATTGAACGCTCTCATCAGTCTTTGAAACGCTTACTACAACAACAAAAAGGGGGAATGGGGACTGCAACCCCTGAGGAACAACTAAAAAAGCTCTGTATGTTTTCAATTTTTTTGAATTGTTCTTTAATATATAGTAATCCTCCATTAGTTTGGCATTTTAATGCGAATGCTTCACTTGAGGCACAAATTAAAACTCTGGTGTTGGTCCATGATCCAGAAACAGGTAAGATTATGGGACCATATCCTCTTGTGACATGGGGAAGAGGTTATGCTTGTGTTTCCACAGAAAAAGGCCCCAGGTGGATTCTGGCGAAGAACGTACGACCCTTCCATGAATCCCTACCACAATCATCTGGTGAGGACTCCGATCATCGTCCGGATCATCCCCTGGATCATCACCTCGATCAAGAAGCTTCTGAACCTTCTGGGATCACGAGTAACTGAAGCAGTATAAACTGAACGCTGTGGACTGAAAATGACTAAATGAATCAATGTAGCGAAGTATCAGTCACGGGAATTTCATGTACTATATGCGGGCACTGTAAACCTTGGGTCTTATGTGTGTGCTATAACTGTAAAAAGGAATGGTGGTGTAGAGCAGTATTAGCCAAACGATGGTGAAGGCTGTCTTGTTAATGGAATTAATACTGTTAAAATTCTGCTTACTTCAGGTCAAGAGTCAACAGAAGAACAAAGGTATTGGGAATATTCCGAGGACTGGACCCTATCTGTATATAAACAAGCAGAAAGAGTCCTGATCTGTGATTTTGAGTGCAGTAAGACTAACCTGGTGCCTGCTATTTGGACTGTTCTTAAACAAATCTGGGAGCAGACTAAAGAAAAATGTGAAAAACGATTTGCATGGAAGCTAAAGGTGTTATCGATTTGTTAATAAGTTAAGATTGATTGACTTTTGATTTTTGATTGATTGATTGATTGATATTTGATTGATTAATTGATTTTATAAAATCATTTTGTAAAATTGAAATATAGAAGGATAAGAAACATATTTTAATGAAACTTATAGTTGCACAGTAAAAGCTGCTATGAGATCTTTTGTACATCCTGTACCAAGGCTAGAAGAAGGGGCTGGAACCATTGTTAAAACTTAGGTAATAACTTCAGGGTTTGAAAGGTTTCTTTGTATTTGACCAGTCTTCTGTATGTAGAAGTGTATTGAAATGTCAGAATATGAGATGAATGGAAACCGGGGAGAGTCGACTGGAACAGCTTGTAGTTACCTGGCAAGAAACCGTGAACTTTAGTAAAAAGTAATTCCGGCAGGGGGAGATCGTGACCACCGACTCATATACCACCTACCCAAATCGTACCCCAGACCCATTTCTAGACCTTTCTAAGCTTTACTGCGCAGAATCGGATATAGGAGGAGAATATGTTAATGCTTTATGGGAAATATCATGGTTATGCATGAATACTTAATGAATATGTATGAATAAGTTCTATATATGGTGTCTAATTTTGAGACTTGGTGTGCGTTGATCGTGAGAGGACTCGCTCACGCACCCGGCCGTCAATAAAGAAGTGTCTGCTTATCTACATCACATTGGTGTCGATAAGTTCTTCATTCCAAGATTTTGGTAACAAGGGCAGGCCAGAAAGCATTTTTGAAATAGTGCTTATCTTCATGGTGACAGTAGGGTTTGTGCAAGGCTACCCATTTCTTCCTCCACTTCCTAAGGTTAATGTATGGGTTACATTGGCAAATGTGACTGGACAAGACACTTTGTGTCTTGCCACTGCTTCACCTAATAACCCCTTTTCCACATGCCTCGTGGGCCTACCGCTAGATGAGTGGCCGGTACCTACAAATTTAAAAGCAATTTTTCAAAATTGGTCACAAAATCTGACAGAGAATTGTGACATAGGGGTCCCCTGTCTCCCACAGGCTACCCTAGAACCACAAGAGATTGTGCTTCTTGGGTCAGTGAAAACGGATTTTTGTGTGTAGTTTAACTATACAGGGAAAAATCAGTCCAAAGCATGGGATGTCTCTCCTGCCCATCCCGTTTTTAAGAATGCTAGTGTTTGGTGTAATTACACGGCAACAAACTTGTCCAAGTCTAGCAATGCCCCCTTGTCATTACCACTGAGAGTATTTTTTATTTGTGGGGACAGAGCGTGGCCCATCATCCCTTCTCATATAAAAGGAGGTCCATGTAGCCTCGGACGCCTTTCTGTCCTGACTCCTAATACATCTATGATTTTACAGCACCGTCTCTCTCATAGGGCAAAGTGTAGCATTCATGCATATGTTCCCGATTGTGACGACCACGTGGAGTTTTGGTCTTTTAGTCAACGCTTTGCTGCCTCCCTTTTTATACCTGGAGCGGCCGCTGGAAAAGCATTAGCAACTTTAGATAAGCTTGGCTGCTGGCTTGCTAAACAAGGGAATGCTACTAGCAACATATTGTCTGGTCTTTTATTAGATGTAGACAGTGTTCGCCATGCTTCACTGCAAAATAGGGCCACTATAGATTTTTTGCTTTTAGCGCAAGGACACGGCTGTGAGGATTTTGATGGCATGTGCTGCATGAATCTCTCTGACCACTCGGAATCGGTTCATGCCAGCATTTCAACAACTTAAAGCTGGAGTCTTTAAACTTTCACAAAACAACAGCTGGGATTGGTTGGATAAACTTTTTGGAGGATGGGGACTGTCGGGATGGTTAAGTAGTTTAGTGAAGACGATTGTTTATGCCTTAGCCGTTTGTGTCTTCTTGTTACACTTTTTACCCTGTTTGTTGCAGTGTCTACAAAAGTGGATAACACACTATGAAGAAAGTTCTTTTTGTGCAACAGGAAGGGGGAGATGTGGGACAGGGCCTGAGAGGCAAGTCTCCAAGTACGGTCCAGCTGATAAGTGGGGATGTGCTGGAGCTTGTGGGCCATCAGCCTTGGGAGGACGGCCATAAAACCTTGGCAGGATGGCTACAAACCTCGGGAGGACAGGGAATGTGAATAGGTCACAACTGACAGGAGGAGTCAGCATGAGTAAAGATAAGGGAATGAGGAACAGATGGCCCAAAAGAGAAGTAACAAGTTTGTGCTAATTGATGACTGTTGAAACTTACTTAAAGCATTCTTTGTTTGTAGTTAACCAATTGGGGATTGCCTAGTATGTAATGTGTAGTTTAAAGAACCAATCTGCTTAAAGCGCGCGGTCTCTGATAACATATATAAACTTGTGATTGTATACAATAAATCGACATTTGCTTGCATCAAGCAGCGTCCCGTCTCTCATCGCGGCAGTTGGAGCCCTGCCCCTGTTTCCCTGCAGGCTGTAGGCACCATCTCGCTGCCCTGCCTTGCTCTCACCCCAACATTGCCATACCTTCGCTGAGGTACCTCCACTCTCACCGGCTGTTCCTTGAAACACAAACCATGGGCTGATCCAGGCTCCCTCTGGCTGAGCTCTGGCACCGCAGCAGGACCCTTGCAGTGACAGTTCTTCCTCCCGATAGCCACTCTCCACCATCAGAGCTTCCCTTTGTCACATTTTTTCCTCTCTTGAGATTTTTCCCACTGCCCAGCAAAGCTTTACCATCTCAGAAACTACGCTTCAAGCAGGGAACCCAACCTGTTAGCTTTTTTTTTGTGGTCTTCCCCCTTAACACAAAGAAGGAACCTCCACATGGTCTTCTGAACCACATGACTGCTGCTGGCCTTTCAGCTTCTCCCAGGGACATAACCAAGCCCTTTGCCTGCTGCTGTCCTGTCACGTCCCCAGGCAAAATGGACATGACAGCCTGTACCCCAGCCCTTCTCCTGGATGGGGCCTATGGGGTCCCTTGGCAGAGGGACTGTCACAGCCGCGTTCCGGATGCTGGCCTGTTACCTCCAGAGGCAGAACTGACCTCACAGGCCCCTCACAGCCAGGCACGTCCTCCTGCATGAGGAGTTCCTGAGACCCAGTTGCAGTCCTAATACCAGACCCCTCCATCACCCTTCTTTTGTCCAGGGATGTGACCACAGAAAAGCAGGCTTGTTTTTCTCAGATTTATCAAATACCTTTCCCGCAATCCATTTGAGTGGAGAAACATTCTTCAGATGAGCTCCTCTATTTGTGTTGACACATTCTATATATGCTCTTATATCTCTATGGCTTGTTTTTCAGTTGGACTGAACTTTAACTGCGCAGATGAGGCAGGGTCAGCTAGAGCAGCCTGCTCAGTAACTGGTCTAGGTAGGCTTCCAATACCATAGAAGCACAGAAACAGAATCATTGAGGTTGGAAAGGACCTTAAAGTTCATCACATCCACCTGTAACCCGGGTATCAGTAAGTCATCACTGAACCATGTCCCTAAGCACTGCAACTGTGTATTTTTGAAACAGCTCCAGGGCTGGTGATTCCCCCAGCTCCCTGGGCAGCCTGTTCCAATGCTTGACCACCCTTGCAGTGAAGATGTTTTTCCTCATATCCAATCTGAACCTCTCCTGGTCTAACTTGAGGCTGTTGCCTCTTGTCCTGTGACTTGTTATTTAGGAGAAGAGACCTACCCCCACCCATCTACAACCTCCTTTCAGGTACTTCTAGAGAGCAGTAAGGTCCCCCCTGAGCCTCCTCCTCTCCAGACTGAACAAGCCAAGTCCCCTCTGCTGCTCTACAACAGACTGGGGCTCCAGACCCTTCACCAGCCTTGTTGCCCTTCTCTGGACATGCTCCAGCACCTCAACATTTCTCTTGAAGTGAGGGGTCCAAAACAGAAACACAGTGTTCAAGGTGTGGCAGGTCACCTTGTCCCAGAAGGAGATCAGATTCATCAAGTAGGACCTGCCTTTCACAAACCCATGCTGGGTGGTCTTGACCTCCTGGTTGTCCTGTGCTTGCTGTTGTATGTTGCTCAGGAGGATCAGCTCCACAACCTTCCCTGGCACTAAGATCAGGTTGACAGTCCTAGGAAGTATCCTCTTTTCTACGCTTCTTGTAGGTGGGCACCACTTTGACTAACCCCCAGGCTTCTGGTGACTCCCTACTTAGCCAGGACTTCTGACATTCACCCCGGGGTGATGCATTAGAGAAACAGACCAACGATTTTTACAGTGTTCCTGGATCACGAGATGTCCATAGCCAAGGACACTTTCCAAAGCACTTTGTCCTCCCTGGACATGAGGTTCACCTGCACCACAGGTCCTCTGGGGCTGCAGAGGCAACACAGACAGACATGTCCTCTCCTGCCACCACTGCACAGTCCAGCCCTTTGTCCCTCTGGTCTTGAGGACAGCTGGGTTTTCTCTCCTTAGGGACATTTCATTTCACCGTTAACAGTGCCACCTGCCAACCACCCCAGTATGCTCTGCAGCAAAATTTAGCAGACATTGGACTTTGGGTACTTGGTACCCGCTGTTTTTGTTACATGTTTGATCTTGGCCGTGGTGCCACAGCTGAGGTCCAATGCGTCTCTTCTCTGCCATAAAGAACCTAAATCAGGGAGAGCAAGGGGCCAAACTCTTACTTAACCAGCGTGAGGAAGCCTTAGGATCAATGACCTCACATCTTACTGGGGACTTTTATAACCCTGTGGGTTTACATGGCAAGGGTTTGGGAGTGGTCATGGGGTTTGTAGGGCTGACAAAGGTGAGAAGAGGTCAAGAGTTGGCCCCATGGCCAAGAAAGCCACATTCAGCTGGCTCTGAAATGGACCTGCTACCTCCCTGAGCTCATAAGCAATTCTAGCGGCACCTCTGTGAAAAACCAATGGAAGAAAGGACATAACACAGTGTGCAGCATTTGTAGGAGAGAAAAAGTGAGAAACAGGGCACGGAAACAGCCCTACAAACACCAAGTGAGTGAAGAAGGAGGGTGGGCCGTGAGGGAGAGGCTTGGTGGGCTCATGGAGGCCAATGATCAACCCACCGACCCCGAAATTTCCAGGACAGCACAGTGACAATGTTCCTTTAGGTGAATGCAGGTTCTTTACATCAGCGTTTTAGCACCGCTGCCAGATGAGCCAACAGCTGTGATGGTCAGCTGGATCTGAAACCCTGTGTCACCCCTGTCCACCTTGGCTCCAGCAGCAAAGGAATTATGGAATCTCATGTCCCAGGGGCGGTGAGGCAGGAGAGCAGCAGAGTGCAGGTGCCAGGCCTCAGACTGGCAGGCTGTGGCCAATGCTGGGAACTTTCACAGGGCAGTATCACTCAAGGGAGAAGAATTCAGTGCAAGTGGTCACAAGGAGGCCATGAGGCCCCAGGGCCAGAGGACAACTCGTCTTCTCATAGGCCTTGGTGGCAGAGACAATGGCCGTACGCAAGGGGACAGCCCTTGGGTTCTCTTGGTGACTTCCAGCCTTGCCCGTGCCCTTTGCCTTCCATCTCACGTTGCCCTACGCTGTCCCACGGCTGCTGCTTTTCCCCGGCAGGCCGCAGGCACCCATCTGGCTTCCCCACCGTGCTCTCACCCTGCCCTTGCCGCACATGCACTGATGTCTGCCCACCCTCACACGCTGTGCCTGCAAACACACAGACATGGACTGATCTCACACTCCTTCTGGACGACGTCTCCCATCCACGGCACAAGCCCCTGAGTGACATTTCCTCCTCCTGACCTCCAGTCTCCACTTTCCCAGCTGCACTGGGTGGCAGTGCTTCTCCCTCCTGCTCTTCCCTACCTCCAAGGAAAGCTCCACCACCTGGGAAACCACCCTTCAGGCAGGCATCCCGACCCGTCACCCTCCTTGTGGCCTTTCCCCTGACCATGCCACGGCCTCACCGCGCTCTTCCAAGGCTGCGAGCCTTTCAGCTTCTCGCATAGACACGAGCAAGCCGTGTGCCTGCTGCGGTGCTGTCATGTCCTCAGGCAGCAGCGATGTGACAAGCAAGAAAGAAGCCCCTTGGTTCTGCTGGCCTGCCCGAGACACGGGCAGATGGAGCTTAACAGCACGTGTCCCAGCCATGAGTCAGGGGCTGCCCTACGCGCTGTGTCAGGCAGAGGCGACCTCACCGCCCCTTTCCCAGGCACATTGCTGCTGGTGGCCTGTCCCCTCCGCAGGCAGAACTGGCCTCACTGCCCCCGTCACAGCCATTGGCTTCCTGCTGGAATGTGAGTCCCTGAGACACAACTGACCACGAGATACCGTCCTCAGCCGTCACCCTCCCCGTGGCCCAGCACCCAGCAGATGAAGGGAAGCTTCTGTCAGCCAATTTATCTCATGGATTTCCTACCTACCATTTGGGTGGAAGAACAGTCCTCAGGGGAACTGCTTTGTTTCTACTGGACCATGTATCGTCTCTGCTTCTGCGCCTCTGTTTTCCCTTCTTCCCCCTGCTATCCCATCCCAGCTGAGCTCTCCAGGGAAGTGAGTCAATGAGTCCTAGAATATCTCAGGTTGGGAGAGGCCCCTGTAAATGCCCTTGTCCAGCTGTCCTGCTCAAGGCAGGGTGAACTGGATGGCATCTCTCAAGGGCTCTGCCCACTTTGGCATCATCCACAGAAGGGTCTGGAAAGCCACTTTGTCAACTTGTACTGGGAGACAATAAAGACATTCAACACAGTTGGCCCAACTGCTTGCACTGGAAGATGCCACTAGTCAGTGGCCACCAGGAGGACTTGACCACTGGTGACATTTGGTCTTGAGCCCCTGTGGCGTATGATGCACCGACTCTGGGAGAGGATCGAAGGCACGAAGACACTCAAAGACACCTCGAAGACACTTTATTAATCAATAATCAAGCAAGCCTTTTATACCTTTGCAGGGGGCTGACGTGTCAGCCTTTAATTGTGCTCAGCAATTTTCCACTCTGGGCTCTTTTTTTATTACAGACACAGCAGCTCAGCAACTCCCTTTATCTACAAGGCCACAAGCCCTGCAGACCACTCCCTAGCTTCAAGTTTCTCCTCTTGCTCCCATGGCTTCCTTCCAACAGGCATAACTGTGTCTCTCTCCCAAGGTCGGGTTTCGCTCCCTGACGCTGTTGAGCTAGCTCGAGAGATAGCCACAAGCCCCCAGCCAACTTCCCCCCACAGTATCCTCCATTTCTTCACTCCAGAAGTCACCCATCTGCCTATACAGAAAGTGCAGGAGAAAAAGTCAAAACCCTTGCAAAGGTCCAGGTACAAACCATCCCCTTCTTGCCTCAATACGTATGGGTGCAGCAACCCCTTTGATGTCCCACAGTTACCTGGAAATGGCTGCAGCAGTATTTCCACCGTCATTTCCCCAGACACTACGGTGAGGATGACCAGCCTGTATTTCTCCCAGTTGTCCTTCTTGCTTTTCCTGAACAAAGGCTGGATGTCTGCCGTTTCCCAGGACCCCAGAACCTCCCTGATTGCTCGGACACATTTGAGGGCACCATCCAGAAAGGGTGCCGTGATCAGACCGAGGCACTTGCAATGAGCCTGCCCAAGGCGGGTGAGATGAATCTCCCTGGGACAGTGGCCTTTGTTCCTGCAGTCACACACAGGAACGGCCAGGCGCTGGGAGGTGTCCCCACCTCAGCTGGCCTCATGCACTGCTGCCGTGGTTGAACCCCAGCCTCACGCGCACAGGGGTGCTCAGAGGCACGAGCCCGTCCCTGGCACGTGCGGAGGCAGAGCACTGCAGCAGGCACAGTGACTGCCTGGCCTCCTGCTGCCCCTGCCAGAGGCTGGCAGCACCTCAGCCCGGGGGTGAAGCACCCTGCTCGGCACCTCGCGGAGATGGCCCTCGTCATGAGCAACGGGCACGGGGACCTCGGTTCAAGGAAGCACGTTGCAGTGCTGCATTCAGGTGGTCTCCACAAGTCCAGAACATATTATGGAGGCCAGCACCGTCACAGAGTGCCCGTTGCCTGCCCCTGCCTGCGCTCACAGGACTGCCACGCAGCACGGCGGTGACCAAGCTGCCAGAGCACTCAGGCCTTACACCAAGGCATGGGGTCAGAAGGAGAGTGTGGAAGTGGAAGGAGGACAGCACTGGAGAGCCAAGGGCTGGTGTTCCCTGGTACTGCTGCCATGCCAGGAACCTTTTCCCCTCCGTCTGTGGACACAGGAACAGTCCCTGCAGCTCCAGAAAGGCCTTGGAAGGAAGAATCCCAGCAAAAATAAAGTTGCCTAATGGCCCTTTGGCTTTGTTAGATGAGGAGAGAGCAGGGCACCTTCAGAAAAGAAAATCACAGAAGGAATTAGAATGGGGACGATACCTTTGACAGAAATGAAATACCATGAGCAACTACAACAAATTCAGAAGACAGTCTGGGTCTGTGATGAACTACATTATAAATGCTATTCATAATTTTATTCCTTCAGAACATCCAGTTATCATTTTGCACATTGCACCCTTCAGCTCCTGGTTCCTCATGCTGTAGATGAGGGGGTTCAGTGCTGGAGGCACCACCGAGTACAGAACTGACACCACCAGGTCCAGGGATGGGGAGGAGATGGAGGGGGGCTTCAGGTGGGCAAACATGGCAGTGCTGAGAAAGAGGGAGACCACGGCCAGGTGAGGGAGGCACGTGGAAAAGGCTTTGTGCCGTCCCTGCTCAGAGGGGATCCTCAGCACAGCCCTGAAGATCTGCATGTAAGACAGAATAATGAAAATGAAACACCCAAACACTACTAAGACACTAGACACAATAAGCCCCACTTCCCTGAGGTAGGTGTGTGAGCAGGAGAGCTTGAGGATCTGTGGGATTTCACAGAAGAACTGTCCCAGGGCATTGCCTTGGCAGAGTGGCAGTGAAAAAGTATTTGCTGTCTGTAGGAGGGAGTTGAGAAACCCACTGGCCCAGGCAGCTGCTGCCATGTGGACACAAGCTCTGCTGCCCAGCAGGGTCCCGTAGTGCAGGGGCTGGCAGATGGCCACGGAGCGGTCATAGGCCATGACGGTGAGGAGAGAACACTCTGCTGAAAGGAAAAAGACAATCAGGAAGAGCTGTGCAGCACATCCTGAGTAGGAGATGTCCCTGGTGTCCCAGAGGGAGTTGGCCATGGCTTTGGGGAGAGTGGTGGAGATGGAGCCCAGGTCGAGGAGGGAGAGGTTGAGGAGGAAGAAGTACATGGGGGTGTGCAGGTGGTGGTCACATACTACAGCAGTGATGATGAGTCCATTGGCCATGAGGGCGGCCAGGTAGATGCCCAGGGAGAGCCAGAAGTGCAAGAGCTGCAGCTCCCGCGTGTCTGCCAATGCCAGGAGGAGGAACTGGGTGATGGAGCTGCTGTTGGACATCTGCTGCCTCCGGGCATATGGTCCTGTCACAGGAGAAAAAGACAGCGATAATTTAGGGGAGACTTCTGCAAGCAAAATCAAAGCCATTTCCCACAGACCATCCCCCCGTCACACACAGACATCCCTCTCTTTTCTCGGAGACCTTCCTGCAGCTGTGTGGCTGCAGCCCTGCTTGGTGCTGGCCGTGTGGGTGATGAAGAGCAGGGCATCTGCCCACGGGCTCTTGACCAGCCAGCCCCACTCTGCAGCAGTGGGTGGGGGCAGGGACCAGTCCTGGTGTTTAACTTTGTCCTCTGAAACCAGTGCCAAGGCAGAAGGGCTGGTCAGCGTCTGCAGCGCCAAAGCTAAGGAACGGGAAGGGTGAAGGCATTGTAAGAGAGCTTTAGTTTTTTTCACAGCTCCCCCCCATCTCTCTTGTTGAGTATTTTCAGATGTCAGAAAAGCAGAGCATTTTTGCTGCCCTCCGGTGGAACAGAGTGAGGTCTGTGAGGCAAGAGGATTGCCTGTGGGTGAGTGCCCAGTGAGGGGAGGTGGTCTGTCCTTCTGGTTCCCAGTTTCTGTGGGCTTGCACCTTCCTGAGATGAATGGTGGCCACACTCCCATGTTACCCTGAAATACCACAAGGCACTGCTGAGAACGGTCTGACCCACCACAGACCAGTAAAGGTTGTAGACTTTCATCAGAACTCAGCATCCCACCCACAGCAAAGGATACACAGCTCATTTCACCCACCCCAGCAGTGTTTTCTCCATCACAGAAACTCTACGCATCTACGTGGGGCTTTCAGATCGCTAATGGGTGCGAGGGGACAGGTTTCCATTCTGGAGGGCAACGCACTGCTTGGAAGGGAACTTCAAGGAGGTAGCCAAGTGCCCTAACAAGAGCATCAGGTTCAGGGAGAACCAGCCCATTGCCCAGCCCCACATAGGGCATTGCCCACAGCCCCACGGGTGAGAGGAAAGCTGGGACACTTGTTCCCATGGACACACCTGCAGGAGAGGACCCACAAGGTCAGAGTGTGACTCTGCAGCTGAAACACCCATCCCCAGAGAGCCTGACAGCAAGAGCTAGAGAATAAAACTAACCCAAAACGGCAGAGAAAGAAGTAAAATTGCACTGATGGTCTAGGTAAGAGTGTCCAGGGCGAGCGAGCCAGGCACTGAGGGCAGCGTTGCCCTTGCCCAGCTCTGCTCGCCACCTCCCACACACCAACACTGCCGGGCAGCTGCTCTCAGCCCCTGTGCTCTGCAGAGGGACCGGGGCACGTGGCTGCAGAGCTGCACCGCGGCTCTGCTGGAGCTCTGGCTGCAGAGGGGGTGGCTCACGCCTCGGGACCCCCAGCCCTGAGGGCAGAGGCTTTGCTGGGGGGAGAGCAGGCCAGGGGGATGCCTCAGAGAAAGGGGTCTGCACTGCACATGGTCAGAGAGAGCTTTCTGATTCTCCCTTCAACAACAATTCTGTCTGAAGTTTCCTATCAGTCCTTGCAATATCCTGGATGTCAGGAGACTTTCCTTGTGGGAGGTATCTCCCTGTGCCAGGTCTTTCCCTGTCAGTGCTCACAGACCACATCTCTGCCTCTGTGCACTGGCCCCGCACAAACGTGCCTCTCTGAAGGGCACTGGCTGGGCACAGGGTCCTGCCCGCAGGGGGAAAAGGGCAGCTCAGAACGACCCTGATGGCTCCAGCAAAGGTGCTGCTGCTGCTGTTCATAGGCGGAGGAGTGGCTGAGGGCACTTCAGGAGGCTCCTGGCAGACCTCCTCATCACTCAGAGTTACAGCTGGCAGTCTCAGGGACATCTTCAAACTCGAGCTCTCCATTAACATTTCTGCCTTCCCTCTCCTGCCCCCAACAACAGAAAACTGAAAACACAGATTGAGGAGAGCCCTGGATTTATCATAGCAATCCCTGCGCTGACCTTCGATACAAAAAGTCTCATCCAGACATATTCTGAGGGTAACCTATACTTGTAAACAGCGCTCACCCTTGCAGCACACTCTCAACAGCAGAGAGATCCTTCCCTATCAGGGCTCAGTCCATACGCCCCCAGAGCTGCACGGGAGCCCCCCGGCAGGCTGAGAGCTGCCCCTGGCAGGCGGCAGAGCCCCTGCCCCAGCACACAGCCCCCTGGGCTGCAGGGACCCTGCTGGCAAGGACAGCCCTGGGCACCCCTGCCTGCACAGCCACCTTCACAGCCCTGCAGCCGGCCCTGGCACAAGGCAGCCCACATGCCCTGGCCCTCCCACGCTGCAGCAGGGAAGCCCTGCTCTGCAGCACACTGGCCTCCTCCACAGCACAAGGCTCCCACACGGTCCCACAGGCTGGGGGGGCCCCAGCTGCTGCAGACCCGGCTAGCAACTGCAGAGGCATTGCCCTGCAGCCACACACTTACCGGCTCCAGGGCTCTGCAGATTTCTCCAGCAGGGAGCTCTCAGCAGCCTCCCACCAAGGGCTGCTTTTGAGCTCTCCCTGCCTCCCTCCTCTGCCCCTCTGGGCTCCCTCCAGCTGTCCCTGGGGCTGCAGGGGAACCTGCTGGGCAGCAGGATGAGGCAATCCCTCATGGGCCTTGCCTCACCTGGGGGGACACACTTATTTCCAGCAGTGGCAATTCTCTTACTAGAAAAAGTTTTGTGCAGGAGTATCAACTTTTGTTAACGCATTACTAGAGAGGACACCAGGAAGACTGCAGCAAAGGACCCAAGTACTCCTAAAAGAGCGTGTGTGCATGTGTGTGTCTGGTGGTTCTGCAGGCAGGGCGGGGAGGATGTCTTCAGTGCTTCAGTGAGCCCTGCAGAGCCCATTTCAGCACTTCATTGCACAGTCCGAGGGCTCAAGACTCAGCTCTCCCTTGCCCAGGCCATGTCTCTGCTCTGAAGCAAAGCCTTTGCACCCCCGGGCTCGGGGACACTTGGTACCAGGTTGCCTCATGGCCAGGCAGAGCTGGGCTGGTGCCACAGCTGGGGGGCTTCAGCCCAGATGTGCAGCAGGGCCCTCAGCCAGGGGCCCACGCAGAGGCAGCTGCAGCCCGTCCTGTTGCAGACAGAGCTGTGACCCTGAGGGAACCAAGTGCCAAGGCAGGTGGCAGAGCTCAGCACAGCTGCTCGGCAAGGACAGCAGCCTCCAACAGCCCAGGCATCCACCACGCGGTTTAGACCGGTGAGGCAATTCCAGGGCACCTGAAGGAGCGTTCCCTCCTTCTGCACAGGCCACAGCCTGCCAGTGTGTGACCTGGGGCCTGCACTCTGCTGCTCTCCTGCCTCACTCCCCTGGGAGATGAGACTCCACCATTGCTTTGCTCCTAGTACCAAGGTGGACACGAATGATGCAGGGTTTCAGATCCAGGGGAGCATCACAGCTGCTGGCCCATCTGGCAGCTGTGCTAGAACGCTGATGCAAAGAACCTGCAGACACCTAAACGTGCATTGTCACTGTGCTGCCCTGTGGCTGTCAGCGGGCGGTTACTTGACCACTGGCTTGCAGGATCCCACCAAGCCTCTGTCTCGCTGCTCCCCTCCTTCTTCACTCACCTCGATGTCTGTAGGGCTGTTCTCTCACATCATTCTCACTCCTCTCCCTTTCTGCTTTGTCCTTTGAGAGACCAGCCTGAGGGGTCTTGCCATACAGGTTAGCCTATGGCAGTAAGGTCTCCCAATCGCCTCCTGATACCTAAGCTCCCAGAAGTCCAAAAGAGACACCTCTCACTTCAGGACAGCCCACCTTCAGGAGCTGGGTGGCTGCAGGCTGCGCTCCAGAAGGGCACAACTCTCCGGTGGCATCGCTGTGTGATCAGGGAGCCCCATGGAGAAGACACCCCAGGAGTGCTGCTGGGTAGCTGTGCACAGGCAGCTGCAATGTGCCCTCTGTGTCCCTGGCTGCAGGGGCAGAGCTGAGATCCTTCTCAGGTATGATGAGGCAGCATGAGGAGTTTGCAGATCGGTACTTGGAAACTGGCTGCCTCTGCTCTCAGCAGCGTCCAGTTCCTTCTCTGGGAAGCACTGGGGGTGACAGTCCTGCAGGTCAAGGAGCTGCCAGCACAGGGCAGCTGAAACCAGGGCGGGTGGACAGACTGGCTGTCCTCAGTCCGCACAAAGGGACTGTCTCTTTGCCTCTCAGGGCCCACCTGATGGCACCTGGAGTGCAGCAGGAATGGCAGTGCCAAAACCACTCCTCAGCTGTGGTGGGGCAACCGGAACAAAATACACAGAGAAAAATCCCCTCAACTCCGCTCCATAGTTGGGTGAACACGGGGTGGCAATGCTGTGAAGCCCTTTGATGCCCTGAGTGTATTTAATCCTAGATCACGCCACGTTCCTATTTCGCTACTGCTGTAGGGAAGGACTGACTCCTGCAGAGCCCACAGCAGAGTCTCCTACTCCCTGGAGCACCCTCAGCAAAAACCAACTCATGAGAGATCTACTAAAGGTCTTCGGGAAAGCAGAGAGGCCTTTTCATTGGGGTTCCTCTGAGAAATATGTTAGGTTTTGCTCAGCAAAGTCTTGCCTAACTCTTTTCCCTCTCAGACAATCTCTGTGCCAGGAGGCACCAGATGCCAAGTGGCTACCCCTTAACCCAGTTCCTCCTCCTGGCATTGGCAGACACACGGGAGCTGCAGGTCTTGCACTTCTGGCTCTCCTGGGCATCTCCCTGGCTGCCCTCATGGCCAACAGCCTCATCATTACCACTGTACTGTGCGATCACCTCCTCCGCACCCCCATGTGCTTCATCCTCATAACCTCTCCCTCCCCGACCTGGGCTCCATCCCCACCATTCTCCCCAAAGCCACGCTCAGTTTCCTGTACGACCAGAGCCATCTCTTACTGAGGATTTGCTGCCCAGCACTTACTGATTCTCTTTTTCATTTCAGCAGAGTATTTTCTTCTCACTGTGATGGCTTATGACGGCTTATGAGATTTGCCATCTACCTCACCAACCTGACAGCCTGCAGTTGTGCGTGAGGAGCTCCACAGTGGATGTCATTTCCCTCAGCTTTACAAAACTCTGGCCATGGTCTCCCTCAGTGTTGTTCTGCCCAAGTGAGGCCATGACACTCTGGGTGCGAACAGAAAGAGATGAGTAAAACACCAGCTGGATGGTCAGGCTGAGGGAGCAGTGGGGAAGGGCTCACACCCCACCTGGAGGCCACTGGGACATACTGGGGCAGTGTGGGCAGCACAGGGGACTCTCCTGCTTACAGTTTAAGAGCTGTACACATGACCCAGTGGAGGCAACTCTCACAGTGTCTGTCGGTGGCACCAAACTGAGAGGAGCATCCCTGTGCCCTAGGGATGCCATGGAGGGGAACCCTGGCAGGTGGGGTGGCCGCCCTGGCAGGAGCTGCACAGATGCAGGACGGACCAAGGGCAGAGCCTGCACCTCCCTCGCATGGACTAACACCCTGCAGCTGCAGGGCCTGGGACCTGCCTGGCTGGGCAGTGTCTGTGCAGAAAAGGCCCTGGTGGTGCTGGGGGACAGAAGGCAAAACACAATCCCAGCCCGTGACCTGGTAGCAGAGGCAGCCAGCCGTGCCCTGGAGCGTACGAAGAGGTGCCTTGCCAAGAGAGTGAGGGAAGTGATTGTGTCCCCACGCTCATCCCTCGTTAGACCCCCTGTCCGTGACTGTGTTCATTTTTGGGCCCTGACTGTGGAGGGAAGGAGGGAGGGAGCGGCTGGGTGGCTGCTGGGCTTTTGGCCAGAGACAAGCCTTGACAGCAAGGAAGATGTGTATAATTCGGAGGGAGTTGAGGAAGGAAGGGAGGCAACAGAAAGTCCCCAGGACTTGGAGGGCCACGGTTTCATATCTTTGGCAAACCCCATTCAGAATATGCTGGGAAGTGATGCTGACATTCCGAACCAACAAGGTCCATGGGCAGGCAAAGCTGTGCCTGTTGTTGTGACCCTAAGGAGACCCACACGCCTCTCTAAGGTGACCCGCACACCTACGGCATAGATCATGCTGGGGCTGAATCTCTTGCCTGGCTTCAATGGCCCCCCGAAGCCATGGACAAAGCTTTGGGTGGAGGCCCCAGGTGAGGCTGGTCAGGGCCAGGAAGGCCTAGGGATGCTCTCAGGGCCCTGCCCCCATGGGATCCCACCTGCCAGTGCCCTCAGCAGGCCAGGTTCTCCTTCCCTTCTGCCTCAGGGCTTTGCTCTGCTGCTCTCCTTCCCCACTTACCTGGGCATCAGGGACTCCACAATTTCATAGTCACTACAACCAAGACTGGCACTGCTCTTCACATCCCTGAGCAGCTTGTCCTCTTTAGGGACTCCAGGTGCAGGTGAACATCAGAGTGGGCAAACTGTTTAGTCTGGGGAACTTGCCCACAAGCCCCTGGACTTCTGGCATCCTTGCTTACATATCCAGTGGACACCAAGGACACTGATTCCCCCAGAAAAGCCAGGTTTTCTCTGCCATTGTTTCTCCTGCATAGTATTTCACAATCCAAACACTTTTTTAATTGGCAATAAATTGATCTTTGCCACACATCTTTGTGTGGCATGTGGAAAAGACGACACTTCTTTGGCCATGAAAAGAATCGTTAAGAGATCTCTTTGTCTTTATCTTGACCCATGAGCATTGCTGGTTTAACTTCTCCCTTTGTCCTGTTGAGTCAGTGCAGCTGACAACAAGTGATGTTTGTCTCACCACTGGCCCAGGTTAACCCACCACAGGACCACATCAGGACTGCTGAGCCCACAATGGGGCTCCCAGCAGATGAAAGACCCTGACACATCACAGCAAGTCCTACAGAGGCCAGAAGGATGGTTGGGACCTGGAGCATATTATGGGCAAAGGGAGGCTGAGAGAGCAAGAGTATTATTTGAGAAATGGTTCTGAGTGAAAGACTGGAGCGCTGGACCCAGGCCAGCTGGTGGGATCTCAATCAATATTTGTTAGAACACCATGCCATGAGAACATGATCTTGTTGGAGGTGTCTGACTATGGCCTTCCCGGAGAGACCAACTGTGGTAAGAGCTATGGGACTTGTGTGTAACAAGTGTCAGTAGGAAAGTGGCTCCCTTTATATTTAGAAATGGTGATGGAGTTGGGTATCACTGGGCAACGGAGGAGGACAGAGGTGGCCATGCAGCAGTGGTCCCTAATGAGGGCTGGGGTATATGACCAGGCTTGGAAATGAGCAGTGTTTGGGAATTTGTGGGGAAAATTTCCCTTCTGCAGCTTTCTGAGGGTGTGCAGGGAACACGGCACAGATCTGGCCCCTCAGTCCCGCTCCTTTGGTGCCTTGCTTGCTTCACCATGACCCCTGGGTCTGCACCAGGACCACCCTGCTGTGTGCCCCCACCCTGCACACCCACACAGCTGAGCTCTCACTGGTGTTTCCCTCTCCCTGGCCCTTCCCAGCCCAGCCCCCCCCCCAGCTCTGCCCACCTCCCCTGCCCTCTCCCCAGCCCAGGCAGACACAGCAGCCCACGCGGGGCTGGCCCCATGCAATTGCCCACCCAAAGGGGGCTGCAGAGCTCTGGGCACTCACCCCATGGCCATAGACCATCACAAGGGCACAGGAGATGCTGGTGGGCAGAGAGGGGTCTCCTCCTGCCAGTCAGCCCCAGGGCTGGCACCAGCCATGGCATGAGGACACAGAGGCCATTGCCTCCCTCTGTCTGCTGCTCCTCTCTCACAGGGACCCTGCTTGCCCACTCCTGGCAGCCCCTCGGGGCCAGTCCCTGTCCCCAGCACCAGGCTGCTGGCCTGGGGGCTCCCCAGGCACCTCCTGCTGCACCAGGGACACAGCAGCCTGCCCCAGCTGGGGCATCCACAGAGACACCTGCTCTTGCCCAGGGATGTGGTCTCAGGCATGGCCCTGAGCAGGCGGTGCTGCTGTGCAGGGCAGCGGTGCCTGAAAGCCCAGGGAGATGGTCCCAGGCACATCCCTCTTGGTCACCCACCATTCCCATGGGCACTGGGCCCCCACACGCCAAGGCTCAACACAGGCCCATGCCCTAACGCGTTGCCCCATGCCCTCCTCCCCTGAGCCATGGGGAACCCAAGCTCACAGATGTTATTCAGGGAAGAATTCCTGCAGCCTGTTCCTGAGCTTCGCTTTGGGAGGAGAGCCCAACCTGCAGGCATGGGCACTGAGAAAAAACCCTTTTATTTTGCTTATACTTGCAAAGGCAAAACCAACCATTCAAGTGCATGCAGTGGATCTTCCCAAGCCTGGTTCCACTGGGCCAACATAGCATAAGGAGAAGATTGGTCCTTTAAAAGAAAAGCACTTAAAGGAAGCGTGCGATCTATATGCAACACATCGTGCAGAGATCAGCTGTTTGACTTCTTTCACAAGTGCCAAGGCTGCAGGCGTTAAAGGCCTTGGGGCTAAAAGATCTGTGTCTCCTTTTCAAAGTTCCAACAGAGGTGGCATTTGTTCATTACTAAGGCCTAAATAAGGCTGTAGCCAATTCAGCATTCCTGAAAGCTTTTGGACATCATTCAAGGTCTTTACGTCCAGTTTCAGTTTGATAGCTTGTGGAGACATGGTTCTCTTCAGCACATTCATGCGCAGATACTTCCAGGGCTCTTGTCTCTGAACTTTTTCAGGAGCTACAATCAACCCAAACTCTGCTAAACTGTGCCTGGCATCCTTCTCAGCTGTCTCCAGCAGCTCTTTTGATGGTGCTGCTAGCAAAATGTCATCCATGCCATGATAACCGTAAACATCTTGGTATTTGTCTGTCACTGAGCTCAGGGCTTGGGCTACAAACCACTGACAAATGCTTGGTGAGTTTCTCGTGCCTTGAGGCAGCACGGCCCAGTGGTAGCTTTTTGTGGGCTCAGAGTTATTTCTAGTTGCTACTGTAAAGGCAAACTTGGCTTTGTCTTCTGGATCTAAAGGAATGGTAAAAAACCCAGTCTTTCAGATCAATAACTACAATGTCCCACTCCATTGGTATCACGGTGGCAGACGGCAATCCCGGCTGCAAGGCCCCCACAGGGGCCATCACTGCATTGACTTTACGCAGGTCAAGCAGCAATCGCCATTTACCTGAAATCATTTTCATCACAAGTACAGGGCTGTTCCACGGGCTATGTGACTCTTCAGCGTGGCCCGTGTTTAATTTTTCCTTAAGTAACTCATGCCGGGCACACAGCTTTTCCTGGGGCAGGGGCCACTGACCTACCCATACTGGTCTGTCGGTCAGCCAAGTAGACCAAGGGGAGGCTGTTTCACTGCCTGCAGTACAGTGGCCCCAGTTAAAAACCCGTAGTGATCCAAACTCCCCACTGTCCTAGACAATCTCGGCCCCACAGAGTGAGTGCTGTGGTGGTAACGTATGGCCGGACGGAGGCAGTCTGTCCTTCTTGTGTTTTGATCTGTATAGGTTTTACAGACAAGTAGCTTGTAGTCACGCCCCCCCGACCTACATCTCCCGCTGCGTTATTTACCAAAGGCCAATGAGGTGGCCAGTCCTTTCTCGATATGACAGTTGCGTCTGCTCGGGTATCCAGAAGACCGCTCAACTTCACTTGTGCAGGAGTGCCTCCCGACAACGCCAGAGTGCAGGTCATGTTGGGTCCTTGTGGAGATGGTTCTTGTGTCCAAGACACTTGGGGTATTCCAGGGGAGGTGAATCCTTCATCACCCTGCTGTCTAGGCTCTGTTTGGGGAACAAAACTCTCAAAAGGCACAAGCTGAGCAAGGCGTGTATTTTTTGGAATGTTCCCAGGAGGCACAGTTGCAGAAACTCAGGCACATATTTGACCTGCACAGTCTGCATCAAAAACACCAACATGGACTTGGTTATTTTGGACTTGATCTAACACTAGGGTGGACCACTGAGCCTGATGTTGAGGGCTGGCATACTGCCCAGTACCCATCAA
This sequence comes from Falco cherrug, assembly GCF_023634085.1. Taxonomy (NCBI): domain Eukaryota; kingdom Metazoa; phylum Chordata; class Aves; order Falconiformes; family Falconidae; genus Falco; species Falco cherrug. The sequence goes on along the minus strand of NC_073719.1, from coordinate 18,332,648 downwards.
CACGTCAGGCCCATTACCAACCCGGGGATCATCCTGTGGAAGGTTCATATTCTGCAGCCCTTGCTGTTCCACCGCTGCCCGCCATGTGCCGTGGAAGACCGCTAGTGGCACAGGTTGGAAAATGATCTGCGCCATCTGAGAAATATCGAAAGGAGTCCAAGTGTCCATGGTAAGCAAATGTAACGATTGCTTTGTAGCCGGCAAATTCACCCCGTACTGAGAAACAGGTTTTTGCAAGTCCTGCACTATTTTCCAAGCAGGTGCTGTATGAACCTTGGGATTACCAGCAGCCACGTCTCCTGTTATAACAGGACATGCATGCAGTGCAACAGTGGAAGGAGTAGTAGCATCAAGGAGCGGTCTACCTGTATGTCCTACTAAATTCCAGTTTCCCTCTTTCTGTACCCCATCTTTTAGAGCCTGCCAAAATTGCCGAGGGCCGCGCGGCATTACCATTACACTGGATACTGGATTTCTACCACCACCACATTCATCACTGCCTCTGACTGATAACCTTGTCGTAGCTGGACATGATTCCCAATTTTTGGCATTTCCACCCTGCGTAGGCAGGGGAGGAGCAGAGGGGGCAGGCGGGAGGGGAGAAGAGGCTGGGGGAGGAGGGAGTGTGGGCTGCCATAAATGTCGGTGGGACTCAGGGGGGCAGGGATCAGTCCGCCGAGGTTTCTCCTTGCCGTCCTCATCCTCGGAATCACTACTGAACATAGGTCGACACTGTTGGGCGGATCTGGGGGCTTTGGGACATTGAGGAGTGGTGACTGGTAAGGGGCCTGGATTCACCCCTCCCCCACGACCTCACCCTCTTGTCTGTTGACTGAAGGGTGATCCAGGGGAGGTCTGGCTGATACACCCCCACTGACGTCTTGCTGACTTTTCAAGCTCCCCCCCCCAGCATCACTAAGCAGTGCCCATGTAGTCATAGCCCCGACACCTCTTTGTCCCCTTTCACCACAGCTTCTAACAGTGTCGATCCTAAATTCTCCCAGGTCGACACACTAAAAGCAGTCATGGCGGATGCTTCTACTCCTTGTCTCTTGGCCCACAATAGCATACATCTTAACCACAGCCCATCTAAAGTAGTTCCATGCTTCTGTAACATTTAACTTCCACACTGACAGCACCATGGTATCTTCCTTAAATTTGTCCCCGTGATGTCCCTGGTGGCTCACCTTTCTGGTGTCAGGGTCTCCCAGGACCCTGCAGCCATCCCGTTGCGCTATTCCACTTCACCAGGCTCCATCTCCCCAGCAACCCGCTGGTCACAGTCTCACGGTCTCCTTATGATACCCCTTATTGGGGTCACATCAGCACGTTGAGGTAACCAATTGTGGCGATGCAAGTCGAGTCAGACCCAAAATGTGGAGTGGCTGGAAGAAAACGGGCATATTATGAGCAACCCAGACCGAATAACTTGGTTGTAATAACAGGCCGCAGCTCTAACAAGCTGCAGGTGTTGTGAAGGACATGTGCAAGGCCAAGGGAGACAAAGAAACTGTGTATTCGCAGAGAGATAAGGGAGCTGGACAGAAAGATGATAAAAACAGGATGCCTGCACAAGGGGGGAGCAGCGTGTTGGCACCGCCCTGGGACCAACAACTTGGGAGGTGGGAGCGTGTGAACGAGTAGTTTTAACCGATCACCTTTTACATAACAAAGCGTGCGTAGTGTGTGCATTTTTAGCTGTAGAGTATAAATTGGTGTGAGTCTATTAATAACGTGGCACTAACTTGATCACATTGGTCGTATAAGTTGTGCCTGAGCCTACTGCGTCAACAAGTGGCGCCCGAACAGGGACCCTCTTGTCCATGCTTGCTGGAGCACAGAGGTGGCTTTGAGGGGGCAGAAGAAGCTGGCCGTAGCAGGTGCTGCCCCATTGCATGGGAAGATGCGTGCGCACAGCCGTTGGAATCTTGCCCCGATCAGGTGAGCAGTCGGGGAGGAGATGGGGTCCACACTGAGCAAAGAGGAAGCAGCAGTGGTGAAGCTCCTCCAACATATCCTCTCTCAGAGAGGGTTATCTTGTGATGAGGGAAGCCTGAAGAGGTTGCTGTCGTGGGCTCGGCAGTGTGGATGAATCCGATCCGTGAGTGCAGGCTTTGAACTAGACACTTAGGAAAAGGTTGGTGCAGCACTGTGGGAGGACATTAGCTCAGGCTCTAAAGGCAGGGGGAAGCTCTCCACAGTGTGGAGGCTGATCCCAGACTCTGTGCGGCGAATGAAGAGACGGGACGCAGCTTGATGCAAGCAAATGTCAATTTATTGTACAGAAGCACGCGTTTTTATACACTTTCAGAAGCTGCGCGTTTTAAACTAATTGGTTCTTGAAGCTAAGCCTTGCATACTAGGCAATCCCTGATTGGTGGTTAACTACCAGCAATTAACCGCAAGGTGTTACCTTTCCTTGGCGCCATCCGTCTCCCGCTCCCCTGTGCTCTGCAAACATGCCTCATCATGTTAATTGTTGTCTAGACAAGCTCGAGCACATTCCCCTCAGCTAACTGATTGCCACGCATGGTCCTAGTTTCCAGACCGCTCCTGCAACTCTGAAAGAGATGAAAGCAGAATGACAAACTACCACTTCTGCTTTTGCTGCCCTGTCGGCAGAAGTTGAAGGCGCTAGAGCAAAAGACTCTGCTACTGCTATGACATTCTCGGGATCCTCGCTCCCAAAAGCCAAAAGAAAGGACAGGGATGCATGGTGTGTAGCAGCAGTGCGGCTAAAGCGCCAAGAGCCAAAGGAAATGAATCTGCCACCGCTTGAATCTCCCGGTCCATGTTGGAGAGAGAAATACCCGGAACGCACACATAACGTCTCGACAGAGGACAGCTTCTCTCCACCTCTGCCTCTGTCCACGCCTCCATCACCCCAATCGGCATCTGCAGAACGTCACTGTGGTTTGGAGAATGTACAGCTGCAAGATCTCATGAAAAAATTGGAGCAACTTGAGACATGGATGCTAGAATTGGCACAGCCTGCTCCTATAGCACTGCCACTATCTCCCTTCTCTATTAATCCTTTTTCACAGGGTGGAGGAGGGGAGAGTGGCTCTGGGGAGACATTAGCAGCGGGACCGTTACCACCGCTGGTTCCAATGGGAGGCATGGGGGGTAATTGTAATCCAACACGTCGATGGTGGGGAGTCATTTGGGATGCAATTATAGAGGGGCAATTTGGGCCGATGGCATTTGCTGTGATAGTAACACCACAGGGTAACGAGTGGGAACCTTTAGACGGGAAAGTAATCAAAGAAGCGGAATTAGCAGTAACACAATATGGGTTTAAATCTCCATATACTAACTCAATAATTCAGCATATTTTCACAGCAAATTTATTAACTCCATATGATGTGCGTATGGTTGCACAAGCTTTGTTAACGGCTTCTCAGCAGATACAGTTTTTTCAACGCTGGCAGGCAGCGAGTCATGCTGCTGCGGCCACGCCACGTCAGCAGGGGGATCCGCTGTTTGGAGTGAATGCCCAAATGCTTTACAGGTGCCCGCCCCTTCGCTAACCCTTAGTGGCAAGTGGGATTCCAACCCAAGGTGTTACGATTAATGCAGGAACTAGCTCTGAAAACGATTTTTGCCCTCCATGATGACAAAATAGCACCAGCATTTACGGGGATAGAACAGGGACCTATAGAATCTTATCCAAAATTTATAGACAGACTGCATGCCACTCTCATGATTAATCCTGATCTGAATGAGGATATGAAAGCAAAGTTTCTTGATATGCTTGCTTATGATAATGCTAATGAGAGAACTAAGAAAGCTTTAAGCCTCCTGCCACGTGGGTCATCAGCTGTCCAGCTGTTGGAGGTGGCAGAAAGAATGATTGATTGATCAGGAAAAAACTGCCTTTATGGCTGCCGCGGTAGGAGCTGCAGTGAAGCCGCTTGTGCAAGGTAAAAATAGTAACGGGAGGCAAGCTAGGAGATGTTTCAATTGTGGCAGGATGGGACATATTAAATCACAATGTCATGTTCCAGGCTCACAGCAAAAGAAATGGTGTGTGCAGTGTTGGGAAGATAATCATAACACCAGTGATTGTCGGAAAAAGGGGAACGAGACACGGAGCACGTCTCGCCCTTGTGGTACGACACAAGTCCAGGGTGCTTGGACCGCTGCTCCACCGCCACCTCCGGAAGCACCAGAGTGGACCTGACAAGAGCAGTAGCCATTACTCTTACCGACACCACAGTTCAATTGGTTGATTCAAATCTTGTGGGACCTTTGGGACATGGTGTGAGTGCCTTATTAATCAGATGTTCTTCAGTATCTAGGAAAGGTATTTTTGTAGTCCCAGGACCTATTGAAGGACGGATTAAAATAATGGTTTACACACTAACTCCCCCTATAACTATTAAGGAGGGATCAAAAATTGCTGAATTAATTCCTTTTGAAGCAGAAGTGCCTAACGCAGAACAAAAGACAAGGGCTGTAGAAGGTATTGGATCCTCCGGTCAGCCTGGTGTTTTGCTAGCCATGGACATCAGTCGGGGAAAACCGGAGGAAGAAACATAACTGAGACACCCTAGTGGACAAGTGTGCAAATTGCAGATGATTATAGACAGTGGAGGTGATGTAACGATTGTACCTTTTCTTAAGTGGTCTAGGCGGTGGCCTCTAATGCCAGCGGGTACCGGCATTGTAGGGGTTGGTGGGACTCAAGCTACCTTTATCAGTAGAGGCGTAATTGCATTTATGTTCTCTGATGGTAGGGTAGTAACTACATGTCCCTACATAATGCACCTGCCTGTGGCACTAATTGGAAGAGATCAGCTGAAAAACTGATGATCAAACAATTTGGATTGATCAGTGGCCGCTAAAGCAAGACCGGCTGCAGATTGTCAATAATTTGGTGCAGGAACAATTAGATGCTGGGCACATCGTGCCTTCAACTAGTCCATGGAACACCCCAGTTTTTACAATCCCAAAGAAGTCTGGGAAATGGCAGCTGTTACATGACTACGAGCAACCAGTGCCGTTATGTGTGATATGGGCGCCTTACAACGCGGGCTACCCTCTCCGGTTATGCTACCGGAGGATTGGGATTTGGTGATTATCGATTCAAAAGACTGTTTCTTTACAATTCCTTTACATCCACAGGATGCTGAAAGGTTTGCTTTTACAGTGCCATCGATAAATAAAGCAGAGCCAGCGAAAAGATATCACTGGGTGGTGTTGCCGCAGGGAATGAAAAACTCACCTACGACGTGTCAATTGTTTGTTGCCTGGGCTTTAGAACCCATTTGTAAGCAGTATCCTCATTTACTTATCTAGCCTTACATGGATGATATTTCGGTTGCAGGAAAACAGCTGGATTCTGAGCTGTTTTCTCAGCTGAATTTTGTGTCAGCTCACGCATAGTCTTGGAAAAAGGGGGTTGAAGATAGCCCCAGAGAAAATTCAGAAGAAAGGGAGATGGTTGTACCTGGGCTGGATCATTACAAATGGAATGATTCGACCTCAGAAAGGGAAAATTAACACAGCAATAGAAACATTGTCTGATGTGCAAAAATGAATGGGAGATGTCCAGTGGGTTCGTAATATCTGCGGAATTACGAACGATGATCTGAAACCATTGATGCCGCTCCTGGGAACATCTGCACAGGCTCAGGAGCGCCGCCAATTGAATGAGGATCAGCAACAGGCGTTGCAGGTGATCACTAATAAGATGGTAACAACTTATGCTCACAGTCGACCAGACAACCAAGCTCTTTCGTTGATGATAATTAACTCAGGAGGTGAGCGAGAACACCCATTAGGGATTATTATTATCCAGCTGGGAGAAGGGAAACTGCATTTACGAATTTTGAAATGGGTTTTTCTCCCTTTCCAGCCCAGGAAGACAGTGGTTACACACCCTGAATTGTTTTCACAGCTTATTATCAAAGGGAGGCAGCGAATTGCAGATATCTCAGGCCTCGAGCCGACTATTACATATGTACCTGTGTCTCAACTTTATTTGGACTGGCCGTTGTCTGCTTCAACAGAATTTCAAATAGCAGCTGCTGATTTTTTGGGAACTCTCACTAGCACTTACCCTTCGGACAAACTTTTGCCGTTGTGATCTCATCAGCGCATTGAACATTTGCCTTTGCGATCGGAGGTTCCTTTAAAAGGGATAACTGTTTTTACTGATGCTGGGTGAAAATCTCAGAAAGCTGCAGTCACCTGGAAAGTAGGAGAAACCTGGGAACATCAACTGCTCCCTGGGGTGACCGGAGACTCTTTACAGACTTTAGAACTCCGAGCTGTTACTTGGGCATTTCAGCACTGGTTTCGAGAACCCGTTAATGTAGTATCCGACTCATTATATGTTGTGGGCACGGTACAGCGTTTGGAACATAGTATGGTGAAACCTGTGTGAAATCCTGTATTGTTTACTCTGTTGTTACAATTGTTAACGCTTTTGAACCAGCATCGGGATGAATATTTTATTGTGCATATTCGCAGTCATCAGAAATACGGAGGTCTCGCGTTAGGTAACGCTCGGGCTGAGCAGCTTGTCGCTGCAGCCTGGACAGGTCCTGTTGTTAAAACCTTTGAACAAGCTAGGTTATCACATGAGTTTTTTCACCAGTCAGCAAAAGTGTTGGCCAGGCAATTTCACATTCCTGTGGCTGATGCTAGGGAAATTGTACAGTCCTGTCCTGATTGTCAGAAGGCAGGAGCTGGCCTTGGTTTGGGGGTGAACCCTCGGGGACTCCGACCCCTACAATTTTGGCAGATGGATGTAACTCGTATCCCAGAGTTTGGCAGGCTTAAATATGGGCATGTTTCAATTGATACCTTTTCCCTAGCGCTCTGAGCAACGGCGCAAGCTGGTGAAACAGCACGGCATGTAATTAAACATGTGCATGCTGCCATTATGGCACTTGGAGTGCCTGCACAAATCAAACCTGATAATGGCCCGGCCTACACTTCTTGGAACTTTACTCTTTTTTGCCAGCTTTGGGGTATATGTCATATCGCAGGCATACCACACTTTCCCACGGGACAGGCCATTGTGGAATGAGTACATCAAACACTGAAAGCGCTTTTGCAAAAACAAAAAGGGGAGAGGTACTGGGTCCGGCAGAGCATCTTGTAAAAGCGATATACGTATTGAACTATTTATGGTTTACAGGTGATAGAAATGAACCGCCAGTAATAATGCATAGTTTGTGTTTGAGATCTGGGGTAAACCAGTGTGGAAATAGTGTTTTTGGCCAATACCGAGATGTCGCTACAGGAGAATGGAAAGGACCTGCGGAACTAAAAATGACGGGGCAAGGAAATGCTTGCGTTTTTACAGATACCGGTGTTAGATGGATTCCGAGTCGCTGGGTGAGGCCCTGGCAAGGGGATCTTAAGAATAAAGAAGTACAGGATCCAGCTGAAGTAGAGGATCCGGCTGCAGTAGAGGATCAGGTTTGATTTCTTATGTTTTACAGGGCATGGGTCAATATCAATGGTAGCCTTATGTCCTGAGGCACTTCAACGACACCAGCATCGGCTGAACTTGGTCTTGACCCCATGTGAACGCAGCTGCCCAGCTCAGAACAGGTCAAGAAAAACAACACAGCTTGTAGAGAGCGTGGTCTGAACTGTCAGCCTTGGGTTTTCATACATTGCACGTGGTGTGACAAGAAGACTTGGAGAGTCGCACGTGCATGTGATCGAGGTAGAGTGTTTAAATGTCACTCATGTAATGATCGGGTTGTGTTTTGTTCTGAAGCGAGCGAGTTGTCTGACTTTCTAGGTGTGTTAGCATATTGGTAATGTGCTGTTAATATGGAAAGACAAGCGTGAATACTTTGAGAATAACAGTAGTTTTCTTGAGGTTTTAAGCTACATTAAGGACCTTGGGTGAAGGGTTTTTAGCAGAAATTAGTTTCCGGCTTTTAAGACGCTTAGCTTTGCAGTGTCTTAATCAGAATAATAAGATAGTTGACAGGATTTGTAGAATTAGAATAAACGTTCCTCGAAGCTTGCAGGTGCATTGGAGCAGCTGGGAAAAGGAGGTAAAATGATGGCAACACCTCAGACGTAGAGCACAGCTATGTTGATTTGCTTTCCACCAGGTAGTGAGGGGATTTTTGACGTTTTACCCAGAACGAATATTTGGCTAACATGGGCAAATTCAGCTGGGGTAACAGATTTTTGTCTGAGCTTGCAACAAGCAGATAACCCTTTTTGAACCTGTGTGATTGGTATGCCTTTGCAGGAGAATGAAACCGACTTTGATGGGTATTGGAATCCACAGAGCGTAAACCTGGCTAACAGAGAAAGCGGTTCTTGTTTAAGCCCCAACAGCAGATATGTTTGGCCCTCTATGCGTGGCGCAGCTTGGCAGAAAGCGGTCATTGAAAATTTAAATCAATTACATCAGTTACCTTTACAGGAGTTAGACTTACTGGCTAGCATTGTGCCTGTCCAATATGATAATGTTACTGCAACCGCAATGCCAGGTTGTAAAAGCATGTCACCGCAGCTCCAACCAGTGAATGGTACAGGAGTGATCTGGTTTGATAAACCGCGGCATAGTTGGTTTACAAGGCAAGGGGAGCAGGGCCGGTATGTACGTTATCTAAATGTCACAGGGCATTCCCTTTGGAGTGACTTGAGAGCCGGAAGGTTACATGTAAGCACCACAGGGGGTTTTAAACTTCCTCCAGGAGTGTTTCTGGTTTGTGGAGACAGAGCATGGCCCCGTATTCCCATGCGACCTGTTGGTGTGCCTTGTTACCTTGGACGGTTAACGTTGTTTGCTCCTCACGTGAAAGATTTATTAAATGTCAGTAGGGATCATGGGAGACCTATTTGAACTTTTGATGATACATGTAACGACAATGTACAGCTGCCATCAGTAGCACTGCTATAGCCACATCTATTTTTCTTCCAGGAGGAATGGCAGCCATGAATGCAAAAAATATACGTAGATTAGCATGCTGGGGTCAGAAACAATTTAATTTGACTTCATGAATGGTAAGTGAGCTACTTACTGATGTAGAGGGTGTTAGACATACTACTTTGAAGAATCGAGCTGCCATAGATTTTTTATTGTTAGCACACGGACATGGCTGTGAAGATTTTGAAAGGGATGTGTTGTTCCGATTTGTCTGATCACTCAAAAAGCGTAACTCAGCAATTAGCAACACTGCACGAGAACATGAAGCATGTTACTGAAGGACATGATCCTTTTTCTGACCGGCTCAATAGCCTCGGGCTAAGGGGATGGTTGCAGATTGTAGTTAAAGGAGCATTGGTAGTGGTAATAGTGTTCTTGATTTGGATATTGCTACTTCCTTGTTTGTTTCAATGTTTGCAACGCATAATGAATGGGTTAATTAAACAGATGTCCAGAATGGGGTCTGGATTGCTCAAAAACAAAAAGGGGGATTTCTGGAGTGGCTGGAAGAAAACGGGCATATTATGAGCAACCCAGACCGAATAACTTGGTTGTAATAACAGGCCGCAGCTCTAACAAGCTGCAGGTGTTGTGAAGGACATGTGCAAGGCCAAGGGAGACAAAGAAACTGTGTATTCACAGAGAGGTAAGAGAGTTGGACAGAAAGATGATAAAAACAGGATGCCTGCACAAGGGGGGAGCAGCGTGTTGGCACCGCACTGGGACCAACAACTTGGGAGGTGGGAGCGTGTGAACAAGTAGTTTTAACCGATCACCTTTTACATAACAAAGCGTGCGTAGTGTGTGCATTTTTAGCTGTAGAGTATAAATTGGTGTGAGTCTATTAATAACGTGGCACTAACTTGATCACATTGGTCATATAAGTTGTGCCTGAGCCTACTGCGTCAACAACTACCATCTTCTCAATTCCCCAGGGAGTTTCTTGGTGCTTCCTTTTAACCAATTCACACATAATTTCCTCTGTAAATGTTAGTTGATGCGAAGGAGTCACCCGCCATCCATGATTTGGGGTTGCTTCAGTATATTAGCCAATTAATTGTTTTCTGCTGGATCCTGTGGGTTCTTAGGTCCTAATTTCTGCCGTTTCTCTGGCAGGACTAGCAATATTTGACTTTCAGCTGCTTCTTTCCTTGCTTGATCTGCCACTTGCTGTCCTAGATGCACCGAGCTATCTCCAAGGTGCTGCACTTTACAATGCATAATTGCCAGCACCCTGGGTCAGCTGGTCACCTGAAATGATTGTGGGGTCTTTGCCTCATAATTTGACTGGGGATCCTTGAGAGGTTCAGAGTCCTTTTTCTTTCTTTCTTTCCAACAGCCCCATCGGCATGGTCTATTCCAAAGGCAAATTTCAAATATGTCCATGCATTAAAAAAGCCTTGTCTGTTGGTAATAATCCCAGTGCCCTTAGTGAGGCTGTGAGTTCTGCCTCTTGGGCCCACGTGTCAGATGAGAGGGCTTTGGCTTCTCTTCTCTCTCTGATAGTTACCACCACATGTCCTGCTCTTTGGGTCCCATTTCGCACAAAACTACTACCACCTACAAATAAGTCCCAGTCTCCATTTTCTGTTGGCGTGCCCTTTAATTCCACTCGGCTAGAATATACCTCTGCCATTGTCTTTAAACAATCATGAGTTGGTTCTTCTTTTCCACCGAGATCATGTCATTTTTGCCCAGGTGTCAGTTCCTGGGCCTCTTGCATCGGTAATACTGTAGCTGCCACCGTGCGCGGACAGGTTGGCCGTCCTTTACTGACACTGTCCAGCTGTTTGGAAAAGCTCCCCACGGCTCTGCTCCATGGTTCCAGGCTCTGGGCCAACACTCCTAAGGCAACGTGTCACCTTTCATGCACAAAGAGTTCCAATGGGTTTTCTAGATTTGGGAGGCCTTGAGCTGGAGCACTCATTCCAGTCCGTTTCCATTCTGTAAATGCATCTCTGCACTCCTGAGTCCAGACGAGGAGGTTTCCCTTTCCTCCGACACCTTCATTTAGAAGTTTGGCAATGAGTCCCAAATTCATTATCCGTAAGTGACACCACCCGGCCATTCCCAGGGATGCTCTGAGCTCTTGTTTTCATTTGGGTTCTGGGATTTGACAAATGGCCCTTTTCCTCCAGCTCCAAGACTCTGCGGGCCCAGGCAAATTGTAAATCCCAAATTGGTTGCGTCTTCTGGGGTGGTCTCTGCCCCCTGAGCCTCTCAGTGACTTTTCACTGAACTCACTCCCAGTCATACACATCTTCCTTGCTGTAATGGGTTCTGTCTCAAGCCATTAAGAAACTTCTTCTCTCCTTCCCTCCCCAGTCAAGATCCAAAAATTAACACAGCAGTCTACATGTGGTGTTATGAGTGATGAGCATGGGAACATGATCACTTCCCTCACTCTCTTGTCAAGGCACCTCTTCGTACGCTCCAGGGCACGGCTGGCTGCCTCTGCTACCAGGTCACGGGCTGGGATTGTGTTTTGCCTTCTGTCCCCCAGCACCACCAGGGCCTTTTCTGCACAGACACTGCCCAGCCAGGCAGGTCCCAGGCCCTGCAGCTGCAGGGTGTTAGTCCATGCGAGGGAGGTGCAGGCTCTGCCCTTGGTCCGTCCTGCATCTGTGCAGCTCCTGCCAGGGCGGCCACCCCACCTGCCAGGGTTCCCCTCCATGGCATCCCTAGGGCACAGGGATGCTCCTCTCAGTTTGGTGCCACCGACAGACACTGTGAGAGTTGCCTCCACTGGGTCATGTGTACAGCTCTTAAACTGTAAGCAGGAGAGTCCCCTGTGCTGCCCACACTGCCCCAGTATGTCCCAGTGGCCTCCAGGTGGGGTGTGAGCCCTTCCCCACTGCTCTCTCAGCCTGACCATCCAGCTGGTGTTTTACTCATCTCTTTCTGTTCGCACCCAGAGTGGCATGGCCTCACTCGGGCAGAACACTGAGGGAGACCATGACAACAGTTTTGCTGAAGCTGAGGGAAATGACATCCACTGTGGAGCTCCTCACGCACAACTGCAGGCTGTCAGGTTGGCGAGGCAGGAGTTACCCTTGGAAAATCCACCTGGACAGTTACCCGCTCAGGTGCCAGAAATGTCACCCAAGGCGACTCTAACTGGTGGCACACCCCTCACCATGGGGGTTTGAGCAGCCTGTGGTTCCCCGAGCTGCACTTACGGACTCCTTCCAAGACAGATGCAACACTTACTTGTCCTTTCTCACAAGTGATCTCTGCCAATTCAAGGAGCTTTCAAAAGCGATACCTCAAGGAAATATTGATTTTATACCAGAACTTCACCATTATTATTAGTTATACTACGCCCTTATTTTCTCTCATCTTTAACATATTTGCACCTGAGCAGGAGACAGTGACGGCTTCTGAAGTCATCTTTTCAGCAGACTGTCTCAGCAAAGGCTCTTTCAGTTATTCACCAGTTTGGCAATAAGCTTGGCAATAAGTCCCAAATTCATTATCCGTAAGTGACACCACCCAGCCATTCCCAGGGATGCTCTGAGCTCTTGTTTTCATTTGGGTTCTGGGATTTGACAAATGTCCCTTTTCCTCCAGCTCCAAGACTCTGCTGGCCCAGGCAAATTGTAAATCCCCAATTGGTTGCTTCTTCTGGGGTGGTCTCTGCCTTTTCCCAGGGTACTTTATACCCTGCTAGCCCCCAAAGTTTAGCAGGTCCTTGTTATAGAATCTTCTTTACTACTGGTTGCTAGCAGTACGTCACCTACCTATTGCAGCAAGGCGACATTTTCCTACCTCTTTTGCCAGCTTTCCAACTCCCTGGCTAATTGATTTCCAAAGACTGTAGGGCTATTTTTAACTCCTTGCAGTCATACAGCCCTGCACAGCTGGGTTTCTTGACCAGTTTCAGGGCTTTCCCATTTGAAACCAACCGATTGGTGACTGGCAGCAGCCAGCACAAGGCAGAAGAACGCATCTTCACATCTCATACAGTAAACCATTCCTCATTCTCCTCCAGGGTGGTCAGGAGGGCATACGGGTGTGCTACTGCCTCATGGACATCTTGCACAGTTGCAACAGAGGGAGCGTGGGTCAGCCCATAGCTTTGTGCTTCAAGGAACAAGCAGGGATGAGGGGAGAGACATCAGTGATGGCACAGAAATGCGGGTGTGAGGGCTGGGTGGGAAAGCAAGGAAGAGTCCAACCCCCAGAGTGGAAAGAGGTGCCAGCATGGACAGAACCTTTTTCTTCTCCTATTGTACTGTCTTTGTCCTGCCCTGTGAGTTTTCCTCTGATCCTATGGCCAGAGAGCAGCTCTGCAGAGAAGGACCTTTGGGTGCCAGAGGACAAGCAGCTGAGCAGGAGCCATCAATGCACCCTCATGGCAAAGGCCAACGGCCCCCTGGGCTGCATTAGGAAAAGCATCGCTGGCCGATGGGGCAGGTGACCCTTCCCCTCCTCTCAGCACTGCTGAGGCCACATCTGGAGGGCCGTGTCCAGGGCTGGGCTTCCCAGAGCAAGGGAGTTGTTGACCTACTAAAGCAAGTTCTACAAAGGGCCACCAAGCTGGTGAAGTGACTGGGGCATCTGTCAAAGGAAGAAAGTGTGAGAGACATGGACAGTTCCATTTGCAGAAGAAAAGCCTTGTGAGGGTCACATTAATGTAGATAAAACTCCGTCTGAACCCAAGGAAATGATTTTGGACTCTGAGGGTGATCAATCACTGGAAATGATTGCCAGGAGCAGCTGTGGAATGTCCATCCCCGGAGATATTCCAAATGCACCTAGACAAGGTCTTGAACAACCTGCTCAAGCTGAGCTTGCCTCATCTGAGGATTGCACTGGATGATCTCCAGAGGTCTCTTCCAAACTCGATTCTCTGTCATTCTGGTATCATCAAAGAGTAAAGTAAAGACAGAAAGAAATGTAACACATATACCTTTGACCACAAAGATGGTGGGGTCCATAGAGAGAAACCAAGCTGGAGCAGAGGAAATGTTTGAGGAGCAAGGAGCAACAGAGATGTTCTGTGCCATCACCCCCTCTTCACTATCGCCCCTATGTAGGAGGGGGCCTGGAAATCAGGACCATAAGTAACAATCAGTTAGCTGAAAGGAACGTGCTCCAGCTTGTAGGCCACAAACCCTGGGAGGATAAGGAGGGTGAATAGATAACAACCAACAGGATGAGTCTGGCCGAGAAAAGGTAAGGAGATGAGGAACAGATGGAGCCAAGGGGAAGTAACACTTTGCTGTTAATTGATGAGTGTAAAAACTTACTTAAAAGTGTCCTTTGTTTGTAGTTAACCAAACAGGGATTGCCTGGTATGTAATGTTTAGTTTTAAGAACCAATCTGTTTAAAACGCGCAGCCTCTGATAACATATATAAACTCGTGCTTCTGCACAATAAGTCGGCATTTGCTAGCATCAAACAGCGTCCCGTCTATCCATTGCAGCAAACTGGTGACCCCGACGTGATGGGTTTATGAACCGCCAGGCTGAGCGGCAGGCTGCAAGTCCCACAGAACGTTGAATGAGCTGCTGAAAGGTAGCAGGAACCGGCAAATGAAGTCCCTCTGGAACTGAGAGATGAGCTGTGGGAAACATGGGAATCAAGTGTCTTCCCCTGTGAGGGATGTATATGGACTCATAAAGGGTCTTCTAGCCAGATCCGGGAGCCCATGCCTCAGTCTCCCCAATGGTGACCCCTATGGTGGTGTTCCCAAGCCTTGGAAGAATAAGGACGGAACTGGTCGATAAAAAAGCCAGCTCGTGGAAGAGGGCTGTGTTCCGGAGGAGACGGCTTGGCTGAACTTGGTCTTGCTGTCCGGACCAGGCAGACAACCTAAACCCCGAGGATAACACCTGTATGCATTGAGACAGGTGAGCAGCCAAAAAACTTTAGAGACTTTAAAAGAAATGAAAGTGTTCAGCAGACAATTGTATGATGCTGCCGTGGAGGGGAACTCCGTGTCGGGAATGCATTTAGCACCTTGGTGGCAAATTCTGACTACTCTTTGCCAAGTGTAGACTAATTCTACTAACGGTGCCAAACCAGAGGAGGCTGTAAATTCCACTGACAGCGAGACTCTTCTCAACACACCGTCAGCGATGGCGATTCTGTCCACACCTCCTCTGCCCCAAAAGCTTCCTCCTGTCACTGACTGCAGCGACCCTCACAACACAGGACCAAGCACGGGAACAGGACAACTCGAACAATGATGCCATTGACACTGATAAAGCTTTTGATCCAGGTCCTATAGATCTGGAAAAGGAATTAGACCTTACCCCCCCACCCCCAACCGCCTCTCCCGATTTATTGACTGTACTTTTGGGGAGGGTGAAAGGGGGTCTGAGGGATTGGTGGCAGGAATGCAAGTGGGAAGTGCTTAAGCGAGGGGTTTTGGAAGTCACTATGGCATGTTCAGTATTTTGTCAGACAAATCAACCTGCAGAGTGGCAGCCTGTGCAATACGAGGCTGTTACAGAGTTAAAGCAGTGAGGGAAGGGAGGATTCATAATACATTTGCTATGTCCCTTCTTGAAGTGATGGCAGAGCCTTATACACTCACACGGCATGATTGGAAGTTACTGCTTTGTATGGTACTAACTGATACAGTATATGATGTGGTTATCTGATTTTTGTGAGCTGTGTGTAGTGGCCTTGACTGAAAACCTTAATCGGGGAATTGCTGTTAACTGTGAGCAGTTGGCTGGAGCAATTAACTGTGCGGATTCTGTGACCCAGGCAAGGTATCCCAGGGACAACTGTTTGCAGATGAAGGAATGGCTATTAAGGCAGTCAGGGTGCGGGAGTCTGGGCGAGCCTCTAGCGAGTCATTCGCCACAGTCTTGCAGGGTCCTAAAGAGTCATGTACTAACTTTATTGATCGGCTTCAGAATATTTTGCAGCAAGTGGAACATCAGGAAGCTCAAGGGTTGCTTTTTTAAACAACCAGCTATGATAATGCCAATGAAAATTGTAAATGGCAACTTTCACAATCACAACGCCAACATGTGTCAGAATGATTATAACGCAGAACTCACAGCTGACTGTAACTCTCAGGTTGTGCTCTGCAATGCAGCATAACACATTTTTTTGCTTCTCTAATCTCTTCTGTAGAATAGTACACACTCTTAACTTGCTTAGTAAATTAGGCTGCTAGCTTGCTAAAAAAAGTAATACCACAAATACTATTTTTTTTTCTTTTTTTTTTTTTTTTTTGGCTTCTTAACAGATGTTGATTCTCTCCGTCATATCTTGTTACAGAACCGAGTTGCTATTAACTTTTATTATTAAAACAGGGACACGAGTGTGAAGACTTTGATAGGATGTGCTATGTGAATCTGAGTGACCACTCTGAATCAACCCACTAAAGCATACAATACTTAAAAGCCTTAAACAAAAATCTGCAACAGAGCCAGGGGCGGGATGCCGTTGGTCTCTTCTCACGGCTGGGAAACTTTGGGCCATGACTCAAAAGTATTACAGGATTTATTATCATTATCTTTAACCACCTTAGTGATGTTTGCCTTATGTCTCCCATGCCTTTTTTCCTGTATTCAGTGTTTAGTTGATTGCAACATAAATCAGGTCATGGTCACCCAGCTACATACAACCTTTGCCTTGTCGCAATTAACAAGCAAAAAAGAGGAGGATAGAGAATGTCTGGAGAGAGATATAGGAGAGGAAAATGAGAATGTTTGACCTAACAAGAGATGAGAGAACAGCTGGGTACTGTGAAGGAGAGTAGGAAAGATGAACATGGTTATCTAGTGATAAATAGGTGTCTGCATGCGTGTAGTGATATACAGCTATGTAACTGCTGAATGATTTCTGCCCTGAGCCTGGTGGCGCATGCAGCTGCGGTTTGTGTCCAGGCTCAGAGATGTAAATAAGGGCTTCTCTGTTATGGGAAAGTGTCTCTGGTTACATAAAAAAAAGAGGGAATGAAGGGAATGACCCCAGAGGCACGTTCAGAGAAAGCATGCTATGTTTTGAACTTTTTGACTGAACCAGTCCTTCTTTGGTGTGCCCTTCCTTGAAACTGACTTGCGGACATTGTTGCAAAAAAGTGAATGTATGTGGGGAATGAAGAATCTTACTGAAAGCCTTGATATTTGGGACAATTGATTACCTTTGTGTAATGTTAATCCAAAAGAAGTTGATATTGTTTGCACTTGGAATGTCGATAGTTGTCTTTCTGTAGATGCTAATGTAGTAGGAGGCTATGATGGGAACGTGTCGCAGCGGTTCTTCTCTTATCCAGAGTAACAGCAGGGAAAGCATCAAAGAGTTAAATCACCTTGTTTGGTAGGCAGTTAAGAATCTGAGTCACATTTGCCACTATGACATACAAAACAGAGCAACTATTGGCTTTTTGTTGTTGGCTCAAGGACATGGCTGTGAGGATTTTGATGGTATGTGCTGAATGGATTTTAGGCGCCCCATTGCAGCAACATGTTATCAAAATCTGAGAAAATGTCAGCCTTTTTTGGCATCCATTCACTCAGTTGGCAGTATTGTTTGTTTGCTATTGCCTTGGTTGCTGTCATGTTTGCAAGGGCCCCGCAAAACACGGGAAAACCTGGTACTAGCTGTTCAAAAACAAAAAGGGGGAATTGTAGAATTGTACAGAACAGAGACAGTGGGTTGTTTTCACATAGATAAAGTGCAGCTTTGGCCTTGCTTTGACAATGTGCAGCTGAAATCCTGCAGCAAAGAGTTAAATAACTTTGAGGGAGTATGAGAAGAAACTAGGATGAGACAGAACAAAGGAGGAATGTGATGTCACCTGTAGAAGATAAGGAATCAGCACGAACAGTAGAGAGTAGCCTGTAGTGAACATCGTTAAGGAATGTGTTGTATGAATTTGTCTGATCACTCAAAAAGCATAGCTCAGAAATTAGCAGCACTGCGCAAGAATATGAAGCATGTTACTGAAGGACATGATCCTTTTTCTGACTGGCTTTCAAGCCTTGGGTTAGGGGGCTGGTTACAAACCATAATCAAAGGAGCATTGATGGTATTGACAGTATTGTTGGTTTTAGTATTATGTGTTCCTTGTTTGTTTCAACGCTTACAAGGAGTGATGAGTAACTTGATCGAATGCATGTTTAAAACAAACGGGATTTGGATTGCTCAAAAACAAGAAGGGGGAGATGTAGGAGGGGGCCTGGAAATCAGGACCATAAGTAACAATCAGTTAGCTGAAAGGAACGTGCTCCAGCTTGTAGGCCACAAACCCTGGGAGGATAAGGAGGGTGAATAGATAACAACCAACAGGATGAGTCTGGCCGAGAAAAGGTAAGGAGATGAGGAACAGATGGAGCCAAGGAGAAGTAACACTTTGTTGTTAATTGATGAGTGTAAAAACTTACTTAAAGTGTCCTTTGTTTGTAGTTAACCAAACAGGGATTGCCTGGCATGTAATGCTTAGCTTAAGGAACCAATCTGTTTAAAGCACGCGGCCTCTGGTAACATATATAAACTCATGATTGTATACAATAAATCAACATTTGCTTGCATCAAGCAGTTTCCTGTCTCTCCATCGCAGCACCCTTGCACCTCTCAGGGTGTTGGTGTGTAGATGAATTGGGAACAATGGAGTAATTTGGCCCTTGGAGAAACTGTCAGGGGAATGGTCTTTATGTTTCAGTCCTGGTTTCTCACAGTCCATGTATTTTTTAATTGGCAATAAATTAAATTGAATTTTAATACGACACATTTTGGCCATGACCCATGAACATTGCTGGTATAATTTCTGCTTTTTTCCTGTTGAGTCAGGGGAGCGGATGAGCAGCTGTGGGGCTGGCTGGGTGCTGGCTGTGGTTAACCCTCCACAGGACCACATCAGGACTGCTGAGCCCACAGTGGGGCTCCCCCGCACAACAAAGACCCTGACAGACTGGAGCAAGTCCTGCAGAAGCCAGAAGGATGGTTGGAACCTGGATCATGTTATGGACAAGGAGAGGCTGAGAAACTGGGGTTTATTTGAGATAACATCTAGAGTGAAAGACTGGAGCGCTGGACCCAGGTCAGTTGGTGGGAACTCAGTCAGTGGTTTACTTCACTATTTCTCAAAGCAAAGCCGTGAGGACATGATCTGGCTGGAGGTGTCTGACCACAGCCTTGGCTGAGTGGCCAACTGTGGCAAGAGCTATGGGACTTGTGTGTAACCAGTGACAGTAGGAAAGTGGCTCCATTTACATTTAGAGTTGCAATGGAGTTGGGTATCACTGAGCCACTAAGGATGACAGAGCTGACCATGCAGCAAATGTTCCTCGTAGCGACTGGGGTGTACAACAAGCAAAGGAAACGACTGATGCTTAGGACATCTTGGGGCACCTGGGGCAGCTTCCCCTGGGTATCCAGGGAACATGGCACCGAGCAGAGCCCTGTGTCCCACCCGATTACTGCCTTGCTTCCTTCACCGTGACCCAAGGAATTGCACCAGGACACCCTGCCGTGTGCCTCCACCCTGTTATTTGCCCCAACTTTGCACACTCACACAGCTGAGCTCTACACTGGTGCTTTACTCTCCTCGGAAGTTGATAGATGTCTCCACTACACAAGCCCCTTAAATTACGGAGGTGTGACACAGGAGTCCAGCTGCACCATCCTGGATGCAAACATACAAAAGCCTCTGGGTCAGGCAGGCTGGGTTCATTCCTTTGAGGAAGTGGAGTGCATGCAAACATTCCAGGAGAAACACAGTTGTGACATTAAAAGCGCTAAATGCACAGGATGTTCCAGAGATGACCAGGAAATGCCTTGTGAGGAGATTTGGGCAGTTCAGTGCTGCTGAGAGACACCTGACTGCATCAGCTTCTTCAGTGCGTCCTTCAGCTCCTGGTTCCTCATGCTGTAGATGAGGGGGTTCAGTGCTGGAGGCACCACTGAGTACAGAACTGACGCCACCAGGTCCAGGGATGGGGAGGAGATGGAGGGGGGCTTCAGGTGGGCAAACATGGCAGTGCTGAGAAAGGGAGACCACGGCCAGGTGAGGGAGGCACGTGGAAAAGGCTTTGTGCCGTCCCTGCTCAGAGGGGATCCTCAGCACAGCCCTGAAGATCTGAACGTAGGACAGAACAATGAAAACAAACAAACAAAAGCTACACAAGCACCACACAGAAGCAGCCCCACTTCCCTGAGGTAGGTGTGCGAGGAGGAGAGCTTGAGGATCTGTGGGATTTCACAGAAGACCTGTCCCAGGGCATTGCCGTGGCAGAGCGGCAGTGACAGTGTATTGGCCGTGTGCAGCGCAGCACAGAGAAACCCACTGGCCCAGGCAGCTGCTGCCATGTGGACACAAGCTCTGCTGCCCAGCAGGGTCCCGTAGTGCAGGGGCTGGCAGATGGCCACGTGGGCTCTTAGGTCCTAATTTCTGCCGTTTCTCTGGCAGGACCAGCAATATTTGACTTTCAGCTGCTTCTTTCCTTGCTTGTTCTGCCACTTGCTGTCCTATATGCACCGAGCTATCTCCAAGGTGCTGCACTTTACAATGCAAAATTGCCAGCACCCTGGGTCAGCTGGTCACCTGAAATGATTGTGGGGTCTTTGCCTCATAATTTGACTGGGGATCCTTGAGAGGTTCAGAGTCCTCTTTCTTTCTTTCTTTCCAACAGCCCCATCGGCATGGTCTATTCCAAAGGCAAATTTCAAATATGTCCATACCTTAAAAAAGCCTTGTCTGTTGGTAATAATCCCAGTGCCCTTAGTGAGACTGTGAGTTCTGCCTCTTGGGCCCACGTGTCAGATGAGAGGGCTTTGGCTTCTCTTCTCTCTCTGATAGTTACCACCACATGTCCTGCTCTTTGGGTCCCATTTCGCACAAAACTACTACCACCTACAAATAAGTCCCAGTCTCCATTTTCTGTTGGCGTGCCCTTTAATTCCACTCGGCTAGAATATACCTCTGCCATTGTCTTTAAACAATCATGAGTTGGTTCTTCTTTTCCACCGAGATCATGTCATTTTTGCCCAGGTGTCAGTTCCTGGGCCTCTTGCATCGGTAATACTGTAGCTGCCACCGTGCGCGGACAGGTTGGCCGTCCTTTACTGACACTGTCCAGCTGTTTGGAAAAGCTCCCCACGGCTCTGCTCCATGGTTCCAGTCTCTGGGCCAACACTCCTAAGGCAACGTGTCACCTTTCATGCACAAAGAGTTCCAATGGGTTTTCTAGATTTGGGAGGCCTTGAGCTGGAGCACTCATTCCAGTCCGTTTCCATTCCGTAAATGCATCTCTGCACTCCTGAGTCCAGACGAGGAGGTTTCCCTTTCCTCCAACACCTTCATATAGAAGTTTGGCAATGAGTCCCAAATTCATTATCCGTAAGTGACACCACCCGGCCGTTCCCAGGGATGCTCTGAGCTCTTGTTTTCATTTGGGTTCTGGGATTTGACAAATGGCCCTTTTCCTCCAGCTCCAAGACTCTGCTGGCCCAGGCAAATTGTAAATCCCCAATTGGTTGCTTCTTCTGGGGTGGTCTGTGCCTTTTCCCAGGGTACTTTGTACCCTGCTAGCCCCCAAAGTTTAGCAGGTCCTTGTTATAGAATCTTCTTTACTACTGGTTGCTAGCAGTACGTCACCTACCTATTGCAGCAAGGCGACATTTTCCTACCTCTTTTGCCAGCTTTCCAACTCCCTGGCTAATTGATTTCCAAAGACTGTAGGGCTATTTTTAACTCCTTGCAGTCATACAGCCCTGCACAGCTGGGTTTCTCGACCAGTTTCAGGGCTTTCCCATTTGAAACCAACCGATTGGTGACTGGCAGCAGCCAGCACAAGGCAGAAGAATGCATCTTCACATCTCATACAGTAAACCATTCCTCATTCTCCTTCAGGGTGGTCAGGAGGGCATACGGGTGTGCTACTGCCTCATGGACATCTTGCACAGTTGCATTTATAGCTCGTGAATCTTGCACCAGTTTATATTCTTCTGAATTTGGCTTCCTGACAGGTAATACTGGAGTGTTATGTTCTGATTGGCATTCTCTTAGTAACCCAAAATCTGTGATTTGTTCAGTTAAGGACTCCAACCCTTTCCTGACTTGTAGTTTAACTGGGTACAGCTTTTGACTTGCTGCTCTGCCATTTGGCTTCCGCTGGATGATTACTGGTTCCCCTGCTTGGGGTTGCCCTGGTGTTCCTGAAGCCCATACAAGAGGTATTGCAGCATTTGTAACTGCTTCTGGTATCTGCTGTAGCTCGGCTTCCTTCTGCAACATAAAAACGTGGGCATCCCAATCTGTATTGTCAGGAATATGGTTCCTTTGAGGAAGCCCAGGTGGCACCTCAGGTAGATTTGGTTTCTGTCAACCAGCAACTGAATGCCAGCCCTGCAGTGCATCACGGTCTGACCCAAGTTCATCCAGCTGGTCCATGAACAGGAAGCCCATCACAGTGGGGGTTCCAATCACCTGGCTACTCCCACACTCCCCTGGTACTTATTCCAACAATCCTTTGCTCAGCCCCGTGAAGATACCATCAAAGAACCAGTGCATGGTTCTCACAGTGTTCCTGGATCACAGCATATGCAAACTGAAGCACATTTTCAGCAGCACCATGTCCTCCTGGAGGTCAGCCTCCCCTCCCCCACAGGCCTTCAGGGGCCTCAGCAGCACTGCAGCTAGCCAAGCCTTCTTCTGCCAGGGCTGCAGAGCCCAGCACTGCTTTTCTGGCCTTGCAGAGGGCAGGGCTTCCTCTGCTGGTGCGCTTAGATTGCCACCGCCACCCACTCCAGCGGGTCTCTGCTCTCCAGCACAGCACGGGCACACGCTGGCTCGGGGGCGCTTGGTACCAGCTTTGCCCGAGAGAAGCCTGAGCTTGGCCCCAGTGCTACGGCTGAGGTGCTGCAGCCCAAAAGCGCACCGATGGCTTGGGACTGGGGCTCGGGCAGGAGGAGCTGGACTTCCACATGCTGTCATCGTGCTGGATATTGATGGAGTAAATCATGATATTGATGAAATAAATCATGACGGGTGGTGGGACAGGCCACAGTGGTGCGGCAGGGGAAGGTGTGGGCTTTTCACGAGGGACAGGCCAGGAAGCTGAGGAGGGGATGCCCTCCGTGTGCAGGCACTTGTTGCACGTGCGGATCTCCTCTACGGGGTGTGCAGCAGGTTGGGTGAGCCCTTGCAGGAGAGTGTCAGCGAGAGGCCGGTTAGTGTGCCATCCTGGTGGGAGACACAGCACCCGCACTCAGGGTACGGCAGCGGAGAAAGGCTTATCTAAGCAAGCCAAGGAAGTCTGCAGGTCCATGATCCCAGCTCTTATTGGGGACTTCATGACCCTGACGCTTTCTGGAAGGGGAGCACAGCAGGATACACCCTGTCCAGCTGGTGTCGGGGGTCTCTTGAGACAAATTCTTTGCACAGGTGTCAGGCCAACAAAGGTGACGCTCACCTGAATCTGGTCCTTGCCAAACAGGCAGTGCTGCTGAGGGATGTGAAAACCAGTGTCAGCCCTGGCTGTAGTGCTCATGAAATAGGGGGAGAAGACTTTAGCCTCTTCAGGGGACTTGTAGCGGTAGTCCCATGGGCAGCAGCACTCAAGGACAGCAGAGCTGTGTACGGCTGGTCATTCAGGAAAGCATTTTCCAAGCAGAACTGTCCATACCGAGGAGCAGGAAATCAAGCAGACATGCCAAGAGAGATCCTTGGCTAAAGAAGGAATTCCTCAAGAATCTCCAGAGAGAAAAGGAAGCATCCTGGAGGTGGATGCAAGGGCTCAAAGAGGAATTTAGAAATAGGGATGTCTTCAGGGAAGCCAAAGCCTGCTTCGTATGGGGTCTTGCAAGATGTTCAAGGGCATCAAGAGGATCTGTCACTACTTGCAGAACAGTTTAAGAAATAAACTACGGCCCTGTGTGGCCACTGCTGAGCTTAGTAAGAGCAGGTCTAGATAAATCTGAACATCCTCCAGGTCCTCTTTGCCTTAGTCTTCCCCAGCATCGTGTCCCAAAGCTTTGTGCCTGAAGGCAGGACTCTGGAGGGAACCAGCCAAGTGTGGATGGGGATCGTATCAGGAGTCATTTGACCAAATTCAATGCTTCCCACTCCAGGGAGGTGGAGGGGCGGCATCCCAGGGAGCTGTGTGAGCAGGCCGATGTCCCAGTGAGGCCATTCTCCATCCCCACTGGAAGGTCACAGAGACTGGAGGAACTTCCTCTTGACTGGAAGCACCCATGAATCTCGTGATACCCAAGAAGGACAAATTGAAAGTCCTGCCCCTAAAGTGGACCGAGGCCCTGCGATGACACAGGGCAGGGACTGCCTGGCTGGGCCCTTGGTTTGCATTAGGCAAACTAGGAGCCACCAGGAAAGGTGACCAACAGCCTCCTGGGCTGTATGACCAGGAGCACAGCCACGGCAAGTCATTCCCCCCCTCTGCTTCCCACTTGTTTCACCACACCTAGAGTACTTGTCTAGCACTGGTGCTCCGCAATAGCAGAGAGACACTGGCACGCTGGAGCCATTTCAGTAAAGAATCACAGAGATGGTCAAGGCTGGAGCACGGGCCCTGGTAGATCAGGCTGAGGGAGCTGGGCTGGTCCACCCTGGAGAATGGAGGGCTTTTGTGGGAGGATGTAAGAGCCTTGCGTTGCCTATGGCAAGGTTTCCAAGTACTCACTGTGGTACAAGGCAGGAGCACAGGAAGCAATGAACTGAAGCAAGAGCGCTGTCCTCCTTCTTCACCTTCAGCCTTCAGAGGTAGTGAGAAGAAAAGAAAAAACACCACAAAATGCAACTTAGAAGGTTCAGATTGGGTATGAGGAAAAAGCTGTGTCTGTCTGAGGGTTGCCCTCTGATGCCAGAGGTCACCCAGAGGGAGCGTGGGTCAGCCCATAGCTTTGTGCTTCAAGGAACAAGCAGGGATGAGGGGAGAGACATCAGTGATGGCACAGAAATGCGGGTGTGAGGGCTGGGTGGGAAAGCAAGGAAGAGTCCAACCCCCAGAGTGGAAAGAGGTGCCAGCATGGACAGAACCTTTTTCTTCTCCTATTGTACTGTCTTTGTCCTGCCCTGTGAGTTTTCCTCTGATCCTATGGCCAGAGAGCAGCTCTGCAGAGAAGGACCTTTGGGTGCCAGAGGACAAGCAGCTGAGCAGGAGCCATCAATGCACCCTCATGGCAAAGGCCAACGGCCCCCTGGGCTGCATTAGGAAAAGCATCGCTGGCCGATGGGGCAGGTGACCCTTCCCCTCCTCTCAGCACTGCTGAGGCCACATCTGGAGGGCCGTGTCCAGGGCTGGGCTTCCCAGAGCAAGGGAGTTGTTGACCTACTAAAGCAAGTTCTACAAAGGGCCACCAAGCTGGTGAAGTGACTGGGGCATCTGTCAAAGGAAGAAAGTGTGAGAGACATGGACAGTTCCATTTGCAGAAGAAAAGCCTTGTGAGGGTCACATTAATGTAGATAAAACTCCGTCTGAACCCAAGGAAATGATTTTGGACTCTGAGGGTGATCAATCACTGGAAATGATTGCCAGGAGCAGCTGTGGAATGTCCATCCCCGGAGATATTCCAAATGCACCTAGACAAGGTCTTGAACAACCTGCTCAAGCTGAGCTTGCCTCATCTGAGGATTGCACTGGATGATCTCCAGAGGTCTCTTCCAAACTCGATTCTCTGTCATTCTGGTATCATCAAAGAGTAAAGTAAAGACAGAAAGAAATGTAACACATATACCTTTGACCACAAAGATGGTGGGGTCCATAGAGAGAAACCAAGCTGGAGCAGAGGAAATGTTTGAGGAGCAAGGAGCAACAGAGATGTTCTGTGCCATCACCCCCTCTTCACTATCGCCCCTATGTAGGAGGGGGCCTGGAAATCAGGACCATAAGTAACAATCAGTTAGCTGAAAGGAACGTGCTCCAGCTTGTAGGCCACAAACCCTGGGAGGATAAGGAGGGTGAATAGATAACAACCAACAGGATGAGTCTGGCCGAGAAAAGGTAAGGAGATGAGGAACAGATGGAGCCAAGGGGAAGTAACACTTTGCTGTTAATTGATGAGTGTAAAAACTTACTTAAAAGTGTCCTTTGTTTGTAGTTAACCAAACAGGGATTGCCTGGTATGTAATGTTTAGTTTTAAGAACCAATCTGTTTAAAACGCGCAGCCTCTGATAACATATATAAACTCGTGCTTCTGCACAATAAGTCGGCATTTGCTAGCATCAAACAGCGTCCCGTCTATCCATTGCAGCAAACTGGTGACCCCGACGTGATGGGTTTATGAACCGCCAGGCTGAGCGGCAGGCTGCAAGTCCCACAGAACGTTGAATGAGCTGCTGAAAGGTAGCAGGAACCGGCAAATGAAGTCCCTCTGGAACTGAGAGATGAGCTGTGGGAAACATGGGAATCAAGTGTCTTCCCCTGTGAGGGATGTATATGGACTCATAAAGGGTCTTCTAGTCAGATCCGGGAGCCCATGCCTCAGTCTCCCCAATGGTGACCCCTATGGTGGTGTTCCCAAGCCTTGGAAGAATAAGGACGGAACTGGTCGATAAAAAAGCCAGCTCGTGGAAGAGGGCTGTGTTCCGGAGGAGACGGCTTGGCTGAACTTGGTCTTGCTGTCCGGACCAGGCAGACAACCTAAACCCCGAGGATAACACCTGTATGCATTGAGACAGGTGAGCAGCCAAAAAACTTTAGAGACTTTAAAAGAAATGAAAGTGTTCAGCAGACAATTGTATGATGCTGCCGTGGAGGGGAACTCCGTGTCGGGAATGCATTTAGCACCTTGGTGGCAAATTCTGACTACTCTTTGCCAAGTGTAGACTAATTCTACTAACGGTGCCAAACCAGAGGAGGCTGTAAATTCCACTGACAGCGAGACTCTTCTCAACACACCGTCAGCGATGGCGATTCTGTCCACACCTCCTCTGCCCCAAAAGCTTCCTCCTGTCACTGACTGCAGCGACCCTCACAACACAGGACCAAGCACGGGAACAGGACAACTCGAACAATGATGCCATTGGCACTGATAAACCTTTTGATCCAGGTCCTATAGATCTGGAAAAGGAATTAGACCTTACCCCCCCACCCCCAACCGCCTCTCCCGATTTATTGACTGTACTTTCGGGGAGGGTGAAAGGGGGTCTGAGGGATTGGTGGCAGGAATGCAAGTGGGAAGTGCTTAAGCGAGGGGTTTTGGAAGTCACTATGGCATGTTCAGTATTTTGTCAGACAAATCAACCTGCAGAGTGGCAGCCTGTGCAATACGAGGCTGTTACAGAGTTAAAGCAGTGAGGGAAGGGAGGATTCATAATACATTTGCTATGTCCCTTCTTGAAGTGATGGCAGAGCCTTATACACTCACACGGCATGATTGGAAGTTACTGCTTTGTATGGTACTAACTGATACAGTATATGATGTGGTTATCTGATTTTTGTGAGCTGTGTGTAGTGGCCTTGACTGAAAACCTTAATCGGGGAATTGCTGTTAACTGTGAGCAGTTGGCTGGAGCAATTAACTGTGCGGATTCTGTGACCCAGGCAAGGTATCCCAGGGACAACTGTTTGCAGATGAAGGAATGGCTATTAAGGCAGTCAGGGTGCGGGAGTCTGGGCGAGCCTCTAGCGAGTCATTCGCCACAGTCTTGCAGGGTCCTAAAGAGTCATGTACTAACTTTATTGATCGGCTTCAGAATATTTTGCAGCAAGTGGAACATCAGGAAGCTCAAGGGTTGCTTTTTTAAACAACCAGCTATGATAATGCCAATGAAAATTGTAAATGGCAACTTTCACAATCACAACGCCAACATGTGTCAGAATGATTATAACGCAGAACTCACAGCTGACTGTAACTCTCAGGTTGTGCTCTGCAATGCAGCATAACACATTTTTTTGCTTCTCTAATCTCTTCTGTAGAATAGTACACACTCTTAACTTGCTTAGTAAATTAGGCTGCTAGCTTGCTAAAAAAAGTAATACCACAAATACTATTTTTTTTTCTTTTTTTTTTTTTTTTTTGGCTTCTTAACAGATGTTGATTCTCTCCGTCATATCTTGTTACAGAACCGAGTTGCTATTAACTTTTATTATTAAAACAGGGACACGAGTGTGAAGACTTTGATAGGATGTGCTATGTGAATCTGAGTGACCACTCTGAATCAACCCACTAAAGCATACAATACTTAAAAGCCTTAAACAAAAATCTGCAACAGAGCCAGGGGCGGGATGCCGTTGGTCTCTTCTCACGGCTGGGAAACTTTGGGCCATGACTCAAAAGTATTACAGGATTTATTATCATTATCTTTAACCACCTTAGTGATGTTTGCCTTATGTCTCCCATGCCTTTTTTCCTGTATTCAGTGTTTAGTTGATTGCAACATAAATCAGGTCATGGTCACCCAGCTACATACAACCTTTGCCTTGTCGCAATTAACAAGCAAAAAAGAGGAGGATAGAGAATGTCTGGAGAGAGATATAGGAGAGGAAAATGAGAATGTTTGACCTAACAAGAGATGAGAGAACAGCTGGGTACTGTGAAGGAGAGTAGGAAAGATGAACATGGTTATCTAGTGATAAATAGGTGTCTGCATGCGTGTAGTGATATACAGCTATGTAACTGCTGAATGATTTCTGCCCTGAGCCTGGTGGCGCATGCAGCTGCGGTTTGTGTCCAGGCTCAGAGATGTAAATAAGGGCTTCTCTGTTATGGGAAAGTGTCTCTGGTTACATAAAAAAAAGAGGGAATGAAGGGAATGACCCCAGAGGCACGTTCAGAGAAAGCATGCTATGTTTTGAACTTTTTGACTGAACCAGTCCTTCTTTGGTGTGCCCTTCCTTGAAACTGACTTGCGGACATTGTTGCAAAAAAGTGAATGTATGTGGGGAATGAAGAATCTTACTGAAAGCCTTGATATTTGGGACAATTGATTACCTTTGTGTAATGTTAATCCAAAAGAAGTTGATATTGTTTGCACTTGGAATGTCGATAGTTGTCTTTCTGTAGATGCTAATGTAGTAGGAGGCTATGATGGGAACGTGTCGCAGCGGTTCTTCTCTTATCCAGAGTAACAGCAGGGAAAGCATCAAAGAGTTAAATCACCTTGTTTGGTAGGCAGTTAAGAATCTGAGTCACATTTGCCACTATGACATACAAAACAGAGCAACTATTGGCTTTTTGTTGTTGGCTCAAGGACATGGCTGTGAGGATTTTGATGGTATGTGCTGAATGGATTTTAGGCGCCCCATTGCAGCAACATGTTATCAAAATCTGAGAAAATGTCAGCCTTTTTTGGCATCCATTCACTCAGTTGGCAGTATTGTTTGTTTGCTATTGCCTTGGTTGCTGTCATGTTTGCAAGGGCCCCGCAAAACACGGGAAAACCTGGTACTAGCTGTTCAAAAACAAAAAGGGGGAATTGTAGAATTGTACAGAACAGAGACAGTGGGTTGTTTTCACATAGATAAAGTGCAGCTTTGGCCTTGCTTTGACAATGTGCAGCTGAAATCCTGCAGCAAAGAGTTAAATAACTTTGAGGGAGTATGAGAAGAAACTAGGATGAGACAGAACAAAGGAGGAATGTGATGTCACCTGTAGAAGATAAGGAATCAGCACGAACAGTAGAGAGTAGCCTGTAGTGAACATCGTTAAGGAATGTGTTGTATGAATTTGTCTGATCACTCAAAAAGCATAGCTCAGAAATTAGCAGCACTGCGCAAGAATATGAAGCATGTTACTGAAGGACATGATCCTTTTTCTGACTGGCTTTCAAGCCTTGGGTTAGGGGGCTGGTTACAAACCATAATCAAAGGAGCATTGATGGTATTGACAGTATTGTTGGTTTTAGTATTATGTGTTCCTTGTTTGTTTCAACGCTTACAAGGAGTGATGAGTAACTTGATCGAATGCATGTTTAAAACAAACGGGATTTGGATTGCTCAAAAACAAGAAGGGGGAGATGTAGGAGGGGGCCTGGAAATCAGGACCATAAGTAACAATCAGTTAGCTGAAAGGAACGTGCTCCAGCTTGTAGGCCACAAACCCTGGGAGGATAAGGAGGGTGAATAGATAACAACCAACAGGATGAGTCTGGCCGAGAAAAGGTAAGGAGATGAGGAACAGATGGAGCCAAGGAGAAGTAACACTTTGTTGTTAATTGATGAGTGTAAAAACTTACTTAAAGTGTCCTTTGTTTGTAGTTAACCAAACAGGGATTGCCTGGCATGTAATGCTTAGCTTAAGGAACCAATCTGTTTAAAGCACGCGGCCTCTGGTAACATATATAAACTCATGATTGTATACAATAAATCAACATTTGCTTGCATCAAGCAGTTTCCTGTCTCTCCATCGCAGCACCCTTGCACCTCTCAGGGTGTTGGTGTGTAGATGAATTGGGAACAATGGAGTAATTTGGCCCTTGGAGAAACTGTCAGGGGAATGGTCTTTATGTTTCAGTCCTGGTTTCTCACAGTCCATGTATTTTTTAATTGGCAATAAATTAAATTGAATTTTAATACGACACATTTTGGCCATGACCCATGAACATTGCTGGTATAATTTCTGCTTTTTTCCTGTTGAGTCAGGGGAGCGGATGAGCAGCTGTGGGGCTGGCTGGGTGCTGGCTGTGGTTAACCCTCCACAGGACCACATCAGGACTGCTGAGCCCACAGTGGGGCTCCCCCGCACAACAAAGACCCTGACAGACTGGAGCAAGTCCTGCAGAAGCCAGAAGGATGGTTGGAACCTGGATCATGTTATGGACAAGGAGAGGCTGAGAAACTGGGGTTTATTTGAGATAACATCTAGAGTGAAAGACTGGAGCGCTGGACCCAGGTCAGTTGGTGGGAACTCAGTCAGTGGTTTACTTCACTATTTCTCAAAGCAAAGCCGTGAGGACATGATCTGGCTGGAGGTGTCTGACCACAGCCTTGGCTGAGTGGCCAACTGTGGCAAGAGCTATGGGACTTGTGTGTAACCAGTGACAGTAGGAAAGTGGCTCCATTTACATTTAGAGTTGCAATGGAGTTGGGTATCACTGAGCCACTAAGGATGACAGAGCTGACCATGCAGCAAATGTTCCTCGTAGCGACTGGGGTGTACAACAAGCAAAGGAAACGACTGATGCTTAGGACATCTTGGGGCACCTGGGGCAGCTTCCCCTGGGTATCCAGGGAACATGGCACCGAGCAGAGCCCTGTGTCCCACCCGATTACTGCCTTGCTTCCTTCACCGTGACCCAAGGAATTGCACCAGGACACCCTGCCGTGTGCCTCCACCCTGTTATTTGCCCCAACTTTGCACACTCACACAGCTGAGCTCTACACTGGTGCTTTACTCTCCTCGGAAGTTGATAGATGTCTCCACTACACAAGCCCCTTAAATTACGGAGGTGTGACACAGGAGTCCAGCTGCACCATCCTGGATGCAAACATACAAAAGCCTCTGGGTCAGGCAGGCTGGGTTCATTCCTTTGAGGAAGTGGAGTGCATGCAAACATTCCAGGAGAAACACAGTTGTGACATTAAAAGCGCTAAATGCACAGGATGTTCCAGAGATGACCAGGAAATGCCTTGTGAGGAGATTTGGGCAGTTCAGTGCTGCTGAGAGACACCTGACTGCATCAGCTTCTTCAGTGCGTCCTTCAGCTCCTGGTTCCTCATGCTGTAGATGAGGGGGTTCAGTGCTGGAGGCACCACTGAGTACAGAACTGACGCCACCAGGTCCAGGGATGGGGAGGAGATGGAGGGGGGCTTCAGGTGGGCAAACATGGCAGTGCTGAGAAAGGGAGACCACGGCCAGGTGAGGGAGGCACGTGGAAAAGGCTTTGTGCCGTCCCTGCTCAGAGGGGATCCTCAGCACAGCCCTGAAGATCTGAACGTAGGACAGAACAATGAAAACAAACAAACAAAAGCTACACAAGCACCACACAGAAGCAGCCCCACTTCCCTGAGGTAGGTGTGCGAGGAGGAGAGCTTGAGGATCTGTGGGATTTCACAGAAGACCTGTCCCAGAGCATTGCCGTGGCAGAGCGGCAGTGACAGTGTATTGGCCGTGTGCAGCGCAGCACAGAGAAACCCACTGGCCCAGGCAGCTGCTGCCATGTGGACACAAGCTCTGCTGCCCAGCAGGGTCCCGTAGTGCAGGGGCTGGCAGATGGCCACGTGGGCTCTTAGGTCCTAATTTCTGCCGTTTCTCTGGCAGGACCAGCAATATTTGACTTTCAGCTGCTTCTTTCCTTGCTTGTTCTGCCACTTGCTGTCCTATATGCACCGAGCTATCTCCAAGGTGCTGCACTTTACAATGCAAAATTGCCAGCACCATGGGTCAGCTGGTCACCTGAAATGATTGTGGGGTCTTTGCCTCATAATTTGACTGGGGATCCTTGAGAGGTTCAGAGTCCTCTTTCTTTCTTTCTTTCCAACAGCCCCATCGGCATGGTCTATTCCAAAGGCAAATTTCAAATATGTCCATACCTTAAAAAAGCCTTGTCTGTTGGTAATAATCCCAGTGCCCTTAGTGAGACTGTGAGTTCTGCCTCTTGGGCCCACGTGTCAGATGAGAGGGCTTTGGCTTCTCTTCTCTCTCTGATAGTTACCACCACATGTCCTGCTCTTTGGGTCCCATTTCGCACAAAACTACTACCACCTACAAATAAGTCCCAGTCTCCATTTTCTGTTGGCGTGCCCTTTAATTCCACTCGGCTAGAATATACCTCTGCCATTGTCTTTAAACAATCATGAGTTGGTTCTTCTTTTCCACCGAGATCATGTCATTTTTGCCCAGGTGTCAGTTCCTGGGCCTCTTGCATCGGTAATACTGTAGCTGCCACCGTGCGCGGACAGGTTGGCCGTCCTTTACTGACACTGTCCAGCTGTTTGGAAAAGCTCCCCACGGCTCTGCTCCATGGTTCCAGTCTCTGGGCCAACACTCCTAAGGCAACGTGTCACCTTTCATGCACAAAGAGTTCCAATGGGTTTTCTAGATTTGGGAGGCCTTGAGCTGGAGCACTCATTCCAGTCCGTTTCCATTCCGTAAATGCATCTCTGCACTCCTGAGTCCAGACGAGGAGGTTTCCCTTTCCTCCAACACCTTCATATAGAAGTTTGGCAATGAGTCCCAAATTCATTATCCGTAAGTGACACCACCCGGCCGTTCCCAGGGATGCTCTGAGCTCTTGTTTTCATTTGGGTTCTGGGATTTGACAAATGGCCCTTTTCCTCCAGCTCCAAGACTCTGCTGGCCCAGGCAAATTGTAAATCCCCAACTGGTTGCTTCTTCTGGGGTGGTCTGTGCCTTTTCCCAGGGTACTTTGTACCCTGCTAGCCCCCAAAGTTTAGCAGGTCCTTGTTATAGAATCTTCTTTACTACTGCTTGCTAGCAGTACGTCACCTACCTATTGCAGCAAGGCGACATTTTCCTACCTCTTTTGCCAGCTTTCCAACTCCCTGGCTAATTGATTTCCAAAGACTGTAGGGCTATTTTTAACTCCTTGCAGTCATACAGCCCTGCACAGCTGGGTTTCTCGACCAGTTTCAGGGCTTTCCCATTTGAAACCAACCGATTGGTGACTGGCAGCAGCCAGCACAAGGCAGAAGAATGCATCTTCACATCTCATACAGTAAACCATTCCTCATTCTCCTTCAGGGTGGTCAGGAGGGCATACGGGTGTGCTACTGCCTCATGGACATCTTGCACAGTTGCATTTATAGCTCGTGAATCTTGCACCAGTTTATATTCTTCTGAATTTGGCTTCCTGACAGGTAATACTGGAGTGTTATGTTCTGATTGGCATTCTCTTAGTAACCCAAAATCTGTGATTTGTTCAGTTAAGGACTCCAACCCTTTCCTGACTTGTAGTTTAACTGGGTACAGCTTTTGACTTGCTGCTCTGCCATTTGGCTTCCGCTGGATGATTACTGGTTCCCCTGCTTGGGGTTGCCCTGGTGTTCCTGAAGCCCATACAAGAGGTATTGCAGCATTTGTAACTGCTTCTGGTATCTGCTGTAGCTCGGCTTCCTTCTGCAACATAAAAACGTGGGCATCCCAATCTGTATTGTCAGGAATATGGTTCCTTTGAGGAAGCCCAGGTGGCACCTCAGGTAGATTTGGTTTCTGTCAACCAGCAACTGAATGCCAGCCCTGCAGTGCGTCACGGTCTGACCCAAGTTCATCCAGCTGGTCCATGAACAGGAAGCCCATCACAGTGGGGGTTCCAATCACCTGGCTACTCCCACACTCCCCTGGTACTTATTCCAACAATCCTTTGCTCAGCCCCGTGAAGATACCATCAAAGAACCAGTGCATGGTTCTCACAGTGTTCCTGGATCACAGCATATGCAAACTGAAGCACATTTTCAGCAGCACCATGTCCTCCTGGAGGTCAGCCTCCCCTCCCCCACAGGCCTTCAGGGGCCTCAGCAGCACTGCAGCTAGCCAAGCCTTCTTCTGCCAGGGCTGCAGAGCCCAGCACTGCTTTTCTGGCCTTGCAGAGGGCAGGGCTTCCTCTGCTGGTGCGCTTAGATTGCCACCGCCACCCACTCCAGCGGGTCTCTGCTCTCCAGCACAGCACGGGCACACGCTGGCTCGGGGCCGCTTGGTACCAGCTTTGCCCGAGAGAAGCCTGAGCTTGGCCCCAGCGCTACGGCTGAGGTGCTGCAGCCCAAAAGCGCACCGATGGCTTGGGACTGGGGCTCAGGCAGGAGGAGCTGGACTTCCACATGCTGTCATCGTGCTGGATATTGATGGAGTAAATCATGATATTGATGAAATAAATCATGACGGGTGGTGGGACAGGCCACAGTGGTGCGGCAGGGGAAGGTGTGGGCTTTTCACGAGGGACAGGCCAGGAAGCTGAGGAGGGGATGCCCTCCGTGTGCAGGCACTTGTGGCATGTGCGGATCTCCTCTACGGGGTGTGCAGCAGGTTGGGTGAGCCCTTGCAGGAGAGTGTCAGCGAGAGGCCGGTTAGTGTGCCATCCTGGTGGGAGACACAGCACCCGCACTCAGGGTACGGCAGCGGAGAAAGGCTTATCTAAGCAAGCCAAGGAAGTCTGCAGGTCCATGATCCCAGCTCTTATTGGGGACTTCATGACCCTGACGCTTTCTGGAAGGGGAGCACAGCAGGATACACCCTGTCCAGCTGGTGTCGGGGGTCTCTTGAGACAAATTCTTTGCACAGGTGTCAGGCCAACAAAGGTGACGCTCACCTGAATCTGGTCCTTGCCAAACAGGCAGTGCTGCTGAGGGATGTGAAAACCAGTGTCAGCCCTGGCTGTAGTGCTCATGAAATAGGGGGAGAAGACTTTAGCCTCTTCAGGGGACTTGTAGCGGTAGTCCCATGGGCAGCAGCACTCAAGGACAGCAGAGCTGTGTACGGCTGGTCATTCAGGAAAGCATTTTCCAAGCAGAACTGTCCATACCGAGGAGCAGGAAATCAAGCAGACATGCCAAGAGAGATCCTTGGCTAAAGAAGGAATTCCTCAAGAATCTCCAGAGAGAAAAGGAAGCATCCTGGAGGTGGATGCAAGGGCTCAAAGAGGAATTTAGAAATAGGGATGTCTTCAGGGAAGCCAAAGCCTGCTTCGTATGGGGTCTTGCAAGATGTTCAAGGGCATCAAGAGGATCTGTCACTACTTGCAGAACAGTTTAAGAAATAAACTACGCCCCTGTGTGGCCACTGCTGAGCTTAGTAAGAGCAGGTCTAGATAAATCTGAACATCCTCCAGGTCCTCTTTGCCTTAGTCTTCCCCAGCATCGTGTCCCAAAGCTTTGTGCCTGAAGGCAGGACTCTGGAGGGAACCAGCCAAGTGTGGATGGGGATCGTGTCAGGAGTCATTTGACCAAATTCAATGCTTCCCACTCCAGGGAGGTGGAGGGGCGGCATCCCAGGGAGCTGTGTGAGCAGGCCGATGTCCCAGTGAGGCCATTCTCCATCCCCACTGGAAGGTCCTAGAGACTGGAGGAACTTCCTCTTGACTGGAAGCACCCGTGAATCTCGTGATACCCAAGAAGGACAAATTGAAAGTCCTGCCCCTAAAGTGGACCGAGGCCCTGCGAGGACACAGGGCAGGGACTGCCTGGCTGGGCCCTTGGTTTGCATTAGGCAAACTAGGGGCCACCAGGAAAGGTGACCAACAGCCTCCTGGGCTGTATGACCAGGAGCACAGCCACGGCAAGTCATTCCCCCCCTCTGCTTCCCACTTGTTTCACCACACCTAGAGTACTTGTCTAGCACTGGTGCTCCGCAATAGCAGAGAGACACTGGCACGCTGGAGCCATTTCAGTAAAGAATCACAGAGATGGTCAAGGCTGGAGCACGGGCCCTGGTAGATCAGGCTGAGGGAGCTGGGCTGGTCCACCCTGGAGAATGGAGGGCTTTTGTGGGAGGATGTAAGAGCCTTGCGTTGCCTATGGCAAGGTTTCCAAGTACTCACTGTGGTACAAGGCAGGAGCACAGGAAGCAATGAACTGAAGCAAGAGCGCTGTCCTCCTTCTTCACCTTCAGCCTTCAGAGGTAGTGGGTGATTCCCCCAGCTCCCTGGGCAGCCTGTTCCAATGCTTGACCACCCTTGCAGTGAAGATGTTTTTCCTCATATCCAATCTGAACCTCTCCTGGTCTAACTTGAGGCTGTTGCCTCTTGTCCTGTGACTTGTTATTTAGGAGAAGAGACCTACCCCAACCCATCTACAACCTCCTTTCAGGTACTTCTAGAGAGCAGTAAGGTCCCCCCTGAGCCTCCTCCTCTCCAGACTGAACAAGCCAAGTCCCCTCTGCTGCTCTACAACAGACTGGGGCTCCAGACCCTTCACCAGCCTTGTTGCCCTTCTCTGGACATGCTCCAGCACCTCAACATTTCTCTTGAAGTGAGGGGTCCAAAACAGAAACACAGTGTTCAAGGTGTGGCAGGTCACCTTGTCCCAGAAGGAGATCAGATTCATCAAGTAGGACCTGCCTTTCACAAACCCATGCTGGGTGGTCTTGACCTCCTGGTTGTCCTGTGCTTCCTGTTGTATGTCGCTCAAGAGGATCAGCTCCACAACCTTCCCTGGCACTAAGATCAGGTTGACAGTCCTAGGAAGTATCCTCTTTTCTACGCTTCTTGTAGGTGGGCACCACTTTGACTAACCCCCAGGCTTCTGGTGACTCCCTACTTAGCCAGGACTTCTGACATTCACCCCGGGGTGATGCATTAGAGAAACAGACCAACGATTTTCACAGTGTTCCTGGATCACAAGATGTCCATAGCCAAGGACACTTTCCAAAGCACTTTGTCCTCCCTGGACATGAGGTTCACCTGCACCACAGGTCCTCTGGGGCTGCAGAGGCAACACAGACAGACATGTCCTCTCCTGCCACCACTGCACAGTCCAGCCCTTTGTCCCTCTGGTCTTGAGGACAGCTGGGTTTTCTCTCCTTAGGGACATTTCATTTCACCGTTAACAGTGCCACCTGCCAACCACCCCAGTATGCTCTGCAGCAAAATTTAGCAGGCATTGGGCTTTGGGTACTTGGTACCCGCTGTTTTTGTTACATGTTTGATCTTGGCCGTGGTGCCACAGCTGAGGTCCAATGCGTCTCTTCTCTGCCATAAAGAACCTAAATCAGGGAGAGCAAGGGGCCAAACTCTTACTTAACCAGCGTGAGGAAGCCTTAGGATCAATGACCTCACATCTTACTGGGGACTTTTATAACCCTGTGGGTTTACATGGCAAGGGTTTGGGAGTGGTCATGGGGTTTGTAGGGCTGACAAAGGTGAGAAGAGGTCAAGAGTTGGCCCCATGGCCAAGAAAGCCACATTCAGCTGGCTCTGAAATGGACCTGCTACCTCCCTGAGCTCATAAGTAATTCTAGCGGCACCTCTGTGAAAAACCAATGGAAGAAAGGACATAACACAGTGTGCAGCATTTGTAGGAGAGAAAAAGTGAGAAACAGGGCACGGAAACAGCCCTACAAACACCAAGTGAGTGAAGAAGGAGGGTGGGCCATGAGGGAGAGGCTTGGTGGGCTCATGGAGGCCAATGATCAACCCACCGACCCCGAAATTTCCAGGACAGCACAGTGACAATGTTCCTTTAGGTGAATGCAGGTTCTTTACATCAGCGTTTTAGCACCGCTGCCAGATGAGCCAACAGCTGTGATGGTCAGCTGGATCTGAAACCCTGTGTCACCCCTGTCCACCTTGGCTCCAGCAGCAAAGCATTTATGGAATCTCATGTCCCAGGGGCAGTGAGGCAGGAGAGCAGCAGAGTGCAGGTGCCAGGCCTCAGACTGGCAGGCTGTGGCCAATGCTGGGAACTTTCACAGGGCAGTATCACTCAAGGGAGAAGAATTCAGTGCAAGTGGTCACAAGGAGGCCATGAGGCCCCAGGGCCAGAGGACAACTCGTCTTCTCATAGGCCTTGGTGGCAGAGGCAATGGCCGTACGCAAGGGGACAGCCCTTGGGTTCTCTTGGTGACTTCCAGCCTTGCCCGTGCCCTTTGCCTTCCATCTCACGTTGTCCTACGCTGTCCCACGGCTGCTGCTTTTCCCCGGCAGGCAGCTGAAAGTCAAATATTGCTAGTCTTGCCAGAGAAACGGCAGAAATTAGGACCTAAGAGCCCACAGGATCCACCAGAAAACAATCAGTTGGCTAATATACTGAAGGCAACCCAAATCACGGATGATGGGTGACTCCTTCGCATCAACTAACATTTACAGAGGAAATTATCTGTGAATTGGTTAAAAGGAAGCACCAAGAAACTCCCTGGGGAATTGAGAGTTGGGTAGAAGACTTGAAAGGGCAAGTTCTAAATGTACCATGACTGGGAAAACAAAAAGCAGAGTGAAGAAGCCTGAGTTGTACCTGAAGAATAACCCTCACCTACCCAATGATCTTTCCCAGGGCTGACAAAGCCCAGGGGATTACTGGCAATTAGACTTTTTCCAAGTTACTGCAGCAGAATGGGTATCAGTATCTTTTAGTCATGACAGATGCTTTTTCAGGCTGGCGGGAAGCTTTCCCTCGCCGCAACAATAAGAAATATCATAAGTGTACGTTCAGAGATTATACTGAGATTTGGGGTACCCATAGGACTTTCTTTGGGCAGGGCTCCACACTTGGTAGTAGAAGCCCTTCACCTTTTAGCTAAACTAGGAGGGGTAAAATGGGATCTCCACACTCCATGGAGACCTCAATCAAGTGGGAAAGTAGAAAGAATGAAGCAAAGCCTGAAAGGACAGATGAGTAAAATTTGCCAAGAACCTCAGAGAGAGCAGTCAGATGCTTTTCCCTCAGCATTGCTACAGATACAGGATCCAGCGTAAACGGAAGGAGAGAGTTAGTCCTTTGGAAAGGATACATGGTAAACCTTGCCAGGTGACAGAAATGGGAGTGAATCCCAAAATAATAGAAGGGAAACATGGCTTAAAAGAGTATGTTCAGTCTCTAGGAAAGGTCCTGTCCTCTCTCCAGAGGTACGTCACTGTGAGCGCAGATCTATCCCTGGACGTGCCTGTACATCACTACCGACCCGGAGATTGTGTGTATCTTAGAACGTGGTTGGATGAACCGTTGAAGAGAAGTGAAAGGACCTTTCCAGATTTTGCTCAGCACCTACGCTGCTGTCAAGCCTGAAGGAGTCACTCCATGGACGTGCCATAGCAGGGTTTAAGCAGCCACATCACCAGAATGGACTGTCAAGCAAGAAAAACCTTTATGCTTGAAACTACCTCCAGAATCATGAAGTTCTAGGTTCGGTATCTTGCATTATTGCCAGACAGCATATAAGTGAATGACTGAAATGCGACCCCAGATAAGACTGGGCTGTCTACAGGGAAGCTGGAGTCTTCTACTTGCCTCTCCTTTGTAGATATATGTTGAAACATGTTTTACAGATGTATAGAATTTGGCCTGTGATGTGGTATGCTAAATCCTCAGCTTGGGTGGGATCAGGAGGAGTCATGGACACGGAATACTCATTTGAAAATTGTTGAAGAATCGATAAATGCTGTTAGGAGGAGTGATTGTTGGGTAGGTACCCATTTCCCTGAATGTCCTCATGCAGGAATGCCTGTAGCTGGTATCCCCATCCCATTGGGGACTAGTGGGAGTAACTGTGGCTAAGACCAAAATACACTCACTGGAACGAGACTGACCTCCAGACCTGGGCAACACTGAATCCACACTCAGTGTGAAGTGTGTTACTAAAATGAAGCCGAGACACACCAAAATGGAACTCTGGTCTTTGTGGGGCCCTACCCACATTGTGATTGCCCAATGCATTTCATGAAGCTGTCAGAACTAACTAGCAGTAGGTACTGGAACGTTCCACTGGGCACTGGGTGGTGCTGGATATGTGCCATGTAGCACAAAAAGCGTTACCACCAAGATGGCTGGGTAGATGTACACGGGGAGGGATTTTTCCTGATATGACTGACTGAGACACTGGACAACAGTCGGTGGGGAACAACTTACCTGCGGAGATACAGGCAGAATCAACCACCCCTTCCAGAGAGACCCACTGGGTTTCACTCTTTTGCTGGGTGGTTTATTCCTTGGCGAGGGGCTGCTGAACTGGGGAAGGCAGTGACAAAGAGATCCACAGGAAAGGAAGAGATGGCCAAGGACACTGCAGATGCCATAAACTGCACCCTGTACGGCAGAGACAATGGCCGTACGCAAGGGGACAACCCTTGGGTTCTCTTGGTGACTTCCAGCCTTGCCCGTGCCCTTTGCCTTCCATCTCACGTTGCCCTACGCTGTCCCACGGCTGCTGCTTTTCCCCGGCAGGCCGCAGGCACCCATCTGGCTTCCCCACCGTGCTCTCACCCTGCCCTTGCCACACATGCACTGATGTCTGCCCACCCTCACACGCTGTGCCTGCAAACACACAGACATGGACTGATCTCATACTCCTTCTGGGTGACGTCTCCCACCACGGCACAAGCCCCTGAGTGACATTTCCTCCTCCTGACCTCCAGTCTCCACTTTCCCAGCTGCACTGGGTGGCAGTGCTTCTCCCTCCTGCTCTTCCCTACCTCCAAGGAAAGCTCCACCACCTGGGAAACCACCCTTCAGGCGGGCATCCCGACCCGTCCCCCTCCTTGTGGCCTTTCCCCTGACCATGCCACGGCCTCACCGCGCTCTTCCAAGGCTGCGAGCCTTTCAGCTTCTCGCATAGACACGAGCAAGCCGTGTGCCTGCTGCGGTGCAGTCATGTCCTCAGGCAGCAGCGATGTGACAAGCAAGAAAGAAGCCCCTTGGTTCTGCTGGCCTGCCCAAGACACAGGCAGATGGAGCTTAACAGCACGTGTCCCAGCCATG
Source organism: Falco cherrug (assembly GCF_023634085.1). Lineage (NCBI taxonomy): Eukaryota > Metazoa > Chordata > Aves > Falconiformes > Falconidae > Falco > Falco cherrug. The sequence goes on along the minus strand of NC_073719.1, from coordinate 18,291,504 downwards.
AGTCAGGGGCTGCCCTACGCGCTGTGTCAGGCAGAGGCGACCTCACCGCCCCTTTCCCAGGCACATTGCTGCTGGTGGCCTGTCCCCTCCGCAGGCAGAACTGGCCTCACTGCCCCCGTCACAGCCATTGGCTTCCTGCTGGAATGTGAGTCCCTGAGACACAACTGACCACGAGATACCGTCCTCAGCCGTCACCCTCCCCGTGGCCCAGCACCCAGCAGATGAAGGGAAGCTTCTCTCAGCCAATTTATCTCATGGATTTCCTACCTACCATTTGGGTGGAAGAACAGTCCTCAGGGGAACTGCTTTGTTTCTACTGGACCATGTATCGTCTCTGCTTCTGCGCCTCTGTTTTCCCTTCTTCCCCCTGCTATCCCATCCCAGCTGAGCTCTCCAGGGAAGTGAGTCAATGAGTCCTAGAATATCTCAGGTTGGGAGAGGCCCCTGTAATGCCCTTGTCCAGCTGTCCTGCTCAAGGCAGGGTGAACTGGATGGCATCTCTCAAGGGCTCTGCCCACTTTGGCATCATCCACAGAAGGGTCTGGAAAGCCACTTTGTCAACTTGTACTGGGAGACAATAAAGACATTCAACACAGTTGGCCCAACTGCTTGCACTGGAAGATGCCACTAGTCAGTGGCCACCAGGAGGACTTGACCACTGGTGACATTTGGTCTTGAGCCCCTGTGGCGTATGATGCACCGACTCTGGGAGAGGATCGAAGGCACGAAGACACTCAAAGACACCTCGAAGACACTTTATTAATCAATAATCAAGCAAGCCTTTTATACCTTTGCAGGGGGCGGACGTGTCAGCCTTTAATTGTGCTCAGCAATTTTCCACTCTGGGCTCTTTTTTTATTACAGACACAGCAGCTCAGCAACTCCCTTTATCTACAAGGCTAAAAGCTCTGCAGACCACTCCCTATCTTCAAGTTTCTCCTCTTGCTCCCATGGCTTCCTTCCAACAGGCATAACTGTGTCTCTCTCCCAAGGTCGGGTTTCGCTCCCTGACGCTGTTGAGCTAGCTCGAGAGATAGCCACAAGCCCCCAGCCAACTTCCCCCCACAGTATCCTCCATTTCTTCACTCCAGAAGTCACCCATCTGCCTATACAAAAGTGCAGGAGAAAAAGTCAAAACCCTTGCAAAGGTCCAGGTACAAACCATCCCCTTCTTGCCTCAATACGTATGGGTGCAGCAACCCCTTTGATGTCCCACAGTTACCTGGAAATGGCTGCAGGAGTATTTCCACCGTCATTTCCCCAGACACTAAGGTGAGGATGAGCAGCCTGTATTTCTCCCAGTTGTCCTTCTTGCTTTTCCTGAACAAAGGCTGGATGTCTGCCGTTTCCCAGGACCCCAGAACCTCCCTGATTGCTCGGACACATTTGAGGGCACCATCCAGAAAGGGTGCCGTGATCAGACCGAGGCACTTGCAATGAGCCTGCCCAAGGCGGGTGAGATGAATCTCCCTGGGACAGTGGCCTTTGTTCCTGCAGTCACACACAGGAACGGCCAGGCGCTGGGAGGTGTCCCCACCTCAGCTGGCCTCATGCACTGCTGGCGTGGTTGAACCCCAGCCTCACGCGCACAGGGGTGCTCAGAGGCACCAGCCCGTCCCTGGCACGTGTGGAGGCAGAGCACTGCAGCAGGCACAGTGACTGCCTGGCCTCCTGCTGCCCCTGCCAGAGGCTGGCAGCACCTCAGCCCGGGGGTGTCGCGCCCTGCTCAGCACCTCGCGGAGATGGCCCTCGTCATGAGCAATGGGCACGGGGACCTCGGTTCAAGGAAGCACGTTGCAGTGCTGCATTCAGGTGGTCTCCACAAGTCCAGAACATATTATGGAGGCCAGCACCGTCACAGAGTGCCCGTTGCCTGCCCCTGCCTGCGCTCACAGGACTGCCACGCAGCACGGCGGTGACCAAGCTGCCAGAGCACTCAGGCCTTACACCAAGGCATGGGGTCAGAAGGAGAGTGTGGAAGTGGAAGGAGGACAGCACTGGAGAGCCAAGGGCTGGTGTTCCCTGGTACTGCTGCCATGCCAGGAACCTTTTCCCCTCCATCTGTGGACACAGGAACAGTCCCTGCAGCTCCAGAAAGGCCTTGGAAGGAAGAATCCCAGCAAAAATAAAGTTGCCTAATGGCCCTTTGGCTTTGTTAGATGAGGAGAGAGCAGGGCACCTTCAGAAAAGAAAATCGCAGAAGGAATTAGAATGGGGATGACAACTTTATCAGAACAGAAATACCACAAGTAACTACAAAAAATTCAGAAGACAGTCAGGGTCTGTGATGAACTACATTATAAATGCTATTCATAATTTTATTCCTTCAGAACATCCAGTTATCAGTTTGCACATTGCACCCTTCAGCTCCTGGTTCCTCATGCTGTAGATGAGGGGGTTCAGTGCTGGAGGCACCACCGAGTACAGAACTGACACCACCAGGTCCAGGGATGGGGAGGAGATGGAGGGGGGCTTCAGGTGGGCAAACATGCCAGTGCTGAGAAAGAGGGAGACCACGGCCAGGTGAGGGAGGCACGTGGAAAAGGCTTTGTGCCGTCCCTGCTCAGAGGGGATTCTCAGCACAGCCCTGAAGATCTGCACGTAGGACAGAATAATGAAAACAAAACATCCACAGGCTAAACAGGAACTAATCACAATAAGCCCCACTTCCCTGAGGTAGGTGTGTGAGCAGGAGAGCTTGAGGATCTGTGGGATTTCACAGAAGACCTGTCCCAGGGCATTGCCTTGGCAGAGTGGCAGTGAAAAAGTATTTGCTGTCTGTAGGAGGGAGTTGAGAAACCCACTGGCCCAGGCAGCTGCTGCCATGTGGACACAAGCTCTGCTGCCCAGCAGGGTCCCGTAGTGCAGGGGCTGGCAGATGGCCACGGAGCGGTCATAGGCCATGACGGTGAGGAGAGAACACTCTGCTGAAAGGAAAAAGACAATCAGGAAGAGCTGTGCAGCACATCCTGAGTAGGAGATGTCCCTGATGTCCCAGAGGGAGTTGGCCATGGCTTTGGGGAGAGTGGTGGAGATGGAGCCCAGGTCGAGGAGGGAGAGGTTGAGGAGGAAGAAGTACATGGGGGTGTGCAGGTGGTGGTCACATACTACAGCAGTGATGATGAGGCCATTGGCCATGAGGGCAGCCAGGTAGATGCCCAGGGAGAGCCAGAAGTGCAAGAGCTGCAGCTCCCGCGTGTCTGCCAATGCCAGGAGGAGGAACTGGGTGATGGAGCTGCTGTTGGACATCTGCTGCCTCTGGGCATATGGTCCTGTCACAGGAGAAAAAGACAGCGATAATTTAGGGGAGACTTCTGCAAGCAAAATCAAAGCCATTTCCCACAGACCATCCCCCCGTCACACACAGACATCCCTCTCTTTTCTCGGAGACCTTCCTGCAGCTGTGTGGCTGCAGCCCTGCTTGGTGCTGGCCGTGTGGGTGATGAAGAGCAGGGCATCTGCCCACGGGCTCTTGACCAGCCAGCCCCACTCTGCAGCAGTGGGTGGGGGCAGGGACCAGTCCTGGTGTTTAACTTTGTCCTCTGAAACCAGTGCCAACGCAGAAGGGCTGGTCAGCGTCTGCAGCGCCAAAGCTAAGGAACGGGAAGGGTGAAGGCATTGTAAGAGAGCTTTAGTTTTTTTCACAGCTCCCCCCCATCTCTCCTGTTGAGTATTTTCAGATGTCAGAAAAGCAGAGCATTTTTGCTGCCCTCCGGTGGAACAGAGTGAGGTCTGTGAGGCAAGAGGATTGCTGTGGGTGAGTGCCCAGTGAGGGGAGGTGGTCTGTCCTTCTGGTTCCCAGTTTCTGTGGGCTTGCACCTTCCTGAGATGAATGGTGGCCACACTCCCATGTTACCCTGAAATACCACAAGGCACTGCTGAGAACGGTCTGACCCACCACAGACCAGTAAAGGTTGTAGACTTTCATCAGAACTCAGCATCCCACCCACAGCAAAGGATACACAGCTCATTTCACCCACCCCAGCAGTGTTTTCTCCATCACAGAAACTCTACGCATCTACGTGGGGCTTTCAGATCGCTAATGGGTGCGAGGGGACAGGTTTCCATTCTGGAGGGCAACGCACTGCTTGGAAGGGAACTTCAAGGAGGTAGCCAAGTGCCCTAACAAGAGCATCAGGTTCAGGGAGAACCAGCCCATTGCCCAGCCCCACATAGGGCATTGCCCACAGCCCCACGGGTGAGAGGAAAGCTGGGACACTTGTTCCCATGGACACACCTGCAGGAGAGGACCCACAAGGTCAGAGTGTGACTCTGCAGCTGAAACACCCATCCCCAGAGAGCCTGACAGCAAGAGCTAGAGAATAAAACTAACCCAAAACGGCAGAGAAAGAAGTAAAATTGCACTGATGGCCTAGGTAAGAGTGTCCAGGGCGAGCGAGCCAGGCACTGAGGGCAGCGTTGCCCTTGCCCAGCTCTGCTCGCCACCTCCCACACACCAACACTGCCGGGCAGCTGCTCTCAGCCCCTGTGCTCTGCAGAGGGACCGGGGCACGTGGCTGCAGAGCTGCACCACGGCTCTGCTGGAGCTCTGGCTGCAGAGGGGGTGGCTCACGCCTCGGGACCCCCAGCCCTGAGGGCAGAGGCTTTGCTGGGGGGAGAGCAGGCCAGGGGGATGCCTCAGAGAAAGGGGTCTGCACTGCACATGGTCAGAGAGAGCTTTCTGATTCTCCCTTCAACAACAATTCTGTCTGAAGTTTCCTATCAGTCCCCTGGGCTCCTGGCATCCTTGCTTACCTGTGCAGTGATCACCAAGGAGACGGATTCCCCCAGAAGAGACAGGCTCTGTGATCCACAGGTTTCCTCAGGTCATTTCAAGCAGACATTGTTCATGCCTCACCCTGACTGTATGACCCGTCACTCTGTCCTGGCTCGGGCTGGCATGGAGTGCATTTTCTTCACAGCAGCCCTTCTGGTGCTGTGCTTTGCGTCTCTTCCTAAGGCAGCGCTGACCACACACCAGTGTTTTGGCCACCGCTGCAGAGTAATCACCAAGGCTTCTCTTTCTCACACTCTGCCTGCGCTACAAGGAGACTGGGGGGACGCAAGGAGCTGGGGCAGCTGACCCCCAGTGACCACAGGGATATTGCATATCCCAGGACGTTGTGCTCATCAATAACAGCTCGGGGAAAGGAGGATGAAAAGAGGACGTTTGTGGTCATGGCATTTGTCTTCCCGTGTCACTGATAGATGTGCTGAAGAGCAGCTTTTCTGGGGATGGCTGAACCCCTGCTGCCCATGGCAAGGAGTGAGCGAATTGCTCATGTTGCTCTCCTCGCACACAAAGCTTTTGCTTCTCCTATCAAACTGTTATTTTCCTGACCTGTTAGTTTTCCTCTGATCCTCTCCCCCATCACGCTGGGCATGTAAGGGGTCAGTGAGCAACAGATGCTGGGCATTTGGGTGCTGGCCAGTGTCAAACCACAACTAATTCCTCCCTCAGTGCCACCCTGGCTGCTCTCCCCTTTGATCCACACTCAAGCTCTCACCCAACCTCATTGCCTGTCCAATACAAGAGCTCCATGTATCTGAGCTGCCCTGACCTCACACAGAGCGTCCCCCTCCCCTCATCTTTCCTGTAGGTCTCCCCTACAGACCTTGTGTCTCCATCCACCACCAAAGGCGTGGGAGCTGCCCTGCCCCTCCTCAGCGCTTACGGCACTGATGTCACAGCTCTGTGGTGGCACAGGGGGCTCCTGCTGCCCGCGCCCCAGGCGGTGGGCTCTGGGGCCCATGTGGGCTGCAGCACCTCAGGGGTGGCACCAGGGCCAAGGGCAGGCTTGTCACACGGACACCGGTACCCAGGGATGGGAGCCCTTGTGTGGGAGGGGTTTGCTGCCCAGCAGAGGATGCTGGAGCGGGTGGCAGGGGGCAGCAGAAGGATGAAGGACGTTCCCACCACGAGAGCAAGGGCTGCAGTCCCCGAGGCCAGAGGGCAACAGGCCTGGGCTGCGCAGCCCTGGCAGGAGAGGGCTTTGCTCTCCCAGGTGACTCTGTAGCACCCTGCGGCCTGTGCCAGAGCTGAAGCTCATCTCCAGGATGGGCAAGATGCTGCTGCTGGTGCTGAGCGAGCCCCTGGGGGAGGCCAGCCCGTGATCCAGCCCTCCTGGGGCTATCCTGCTGGTGGCAGGCCGGCCAGAGAGCAGCTCTGCAGAGAAGGACCTTTGGGTGCCAGAGGACAAGCAGCTGAGCAGGAGCCATCGATGCACCCTCATGGCAAAGGCCAACGGCCCCCTGGGCTGCATTAGGGAAAGCATCGCTGGCCGATGGGGGGAGGTGACCCTTCCCCTCCTCTCAGCACTGCTGAGGCCACATCTGGAGGGCCATGTCCAGGGCTGGGCTTCCCAGAGCAAGGGAGTTGTTGACCTACTAAAGTCCTGCAAAAGGCCACCAAGCTTCTTGAAGGGACTGGAACATGTCTCCCAGGAAGACAGGGTGAGAGATCTACAGCTGTTCAGTCTGGAGAAGAAAAGCCTCTGAGAGTCTTATTAATGTATGCAGCATTCCATGTGAGCCAAGGTATCACTTTTTGAACTGAGGATGTTCAACCACTGCAGGTAGTTGCCGAGAGTGGTTATGGAACGTCCACCCCTTGACATATTCCAAACCTACCGAGCCAAGGCCTTGTACAACCGGCTTGAGCTGGCTGCACGTTTTAAACTAATTGGTTCTTGAAGCTAAGCCTTGCATACTAGGCAATCCCTGATTGGTGGTTAACTACCAGCAATTAACCGCAAGGTGTTACCTTTCCTTGGCGCCATCCTTGGCGCCATCCGTCTCCCGCTCCCCTGTGCTCTGCAAACATGCCCCATCATGTTAATTGTTGTCTAGACAAGCTCGAGCACACTCCCCTCAGCTAACTGATTGCCACGCATGGTCCTAGTTTGCAGCCCGCTCCTGCATCTCCCCCTTCCTGTTGCACAAAAGAACCCCTGAAACCGAGCAAAAACAAGGCACAAGTAATAGAACAAATAAAAAACCAACTAAGACACATTATCAATGTCAAAATAACCCACTGTCTTTGTTCCGTACAGTTTTACAATTTCCCCTTTTTGCTTTTGAACAGCTAGTACCAGGTTTGCCATGTTCTGCAGGGCCCTTGCAAACATGACAGCAACCAAGGCAATAGCAAACAAACAATACTGCCAACTGAGTGAATGGATGCCAAAAAGGCTGACATTTTCTCAGATTTTGATAACATGTTGCTGCAATGGGGTGCCTAAAATCCACGCAGCACATACCATCAAAATCCTCACAGCCATGTCCTTGAACCAACACCAAAAAGCAGTGGCAATTTTGACTCACATTCTGAACTGCCTACCAAACAAGGTGATTTAACTCTTTAATGCTTTCCCTGCTGTTACTCTGGATAAGAGAAGAACCGCTGCGACACGTTCCCATCATAGCCTCCTACTACATTAGCATCTACAGAAAGACAACTATCGACATTCCAAGTGCAAACAATATCAACTTCTTTTGGATTAACATTATACATAGGTGGAAGGGCACACCAAACAAGAACTGGTTCAGTCAAAAAGTTCGAAACATCGCATGCCTTCTCTGAACATACCTCTGGGGTCATTCCCTTCATTCCCTCTCTTTTTTATGCAAAGAGAAACACTTTTACCATAACAGAGAAGCCCCTATTTACATCTGAGCCCGGACACAAACCGCAGCTGTATGCGCCACCAGGCTCAGGGCAGAAATCGTTTATGCAGTTACATAGCTGTATATCACTACAAGCATGCAGACACCTATTAAACACTAGATAACCATGTTTATCTTTCCTAGTCTCCTTCACAATACCCAGCTGTTCTCTCATCTCTTGTTAGGTCAAATATTCTCCAGCTTCCTCTCCTACATCTCTCTTCAGACATTCTCTATCCTCCTCTTTTTTGCTTGTTAATTGCGACAAGGCAAAGGTTGTGTGTAGCTGGGTGACCATGACCTGATTTATGTTACAATCAACTAAACACTGAATACAGGAAAAAAAGGTATGGGAGACATAAGGCAAACATCACTAAGGTGGTTAAAGATAATGATAATAAATCCTGTAATACTTTTGAGTCATGGCCCAAAGTTTCCCAGCCGTGAGAAGAGACCAAAGGCCTCCCGCCCCTGGCTCTGTTGCAGATCTTTGTTTTAAGGCTTTTAAGTTTTGTATACTTTTGTAAATTAATTCACAGTGGTCACTCAGATTCACGTAACACATCCTATCAAAGTCTTCACACTTGTGTCCCTGTGCTAATAATAAAAATCAATAGCAACTCGGTTCTGTAGCAACATATGATGGACAGAATCAACATCTGTTAATAAGCCAGGAAAAAAATAGTATTTGTGGTATTACTTTGATTAGCAAGCTAGCAGCCTAATTTACTAAGCAAGTTAAGAGCGTGTACTATTCTTACAGAAGAGATTAGAGAAGCAAAAATGTGTTATGCTGCATTCCAGAACTCAGCCTGAGAATTACAGTCTGCTGTGAGTTCTGCGTGACAATCATTTGACACATGTTGGGGTTGCGATTGTGAAAGTTGCCCGTTTACAGTTTTCATTGACATTATCACAGCTCGTTGTTTTAAAAGCAACCCTTGAGCTTCCTGATGTTCGACTTGCTGCAAAATATTCTGAAGCCAATCAATCAAGTTAGTATTAAAGTTAGTGACTCTCTAGGACCCTGCAAGACTGTGGCAAGACTCCCGCATCCTGACTGCCTTAATAGCCATCTCATTCATTTGCAAACAGTTGTCCCTGGAATACCTTGCCTGAGTCACAGAATCTGCACAGTTAATTGCTCCAGCCAACTGCTCATAGTTAACAGCAATTCCCCGATTAAGGTTTTCAGTCAAGGCCACTACACATAGCTCACAAAAATCAAATAACCACATCATATACTGTATCAGTTAGTACCATACAAAGCAGTAACTTCCAATCATGCAGTGTGAGTGTATAAGGCTCTGCCATCACTTCAAGAAGGGACATAGCAAATGTATTATGAATCCTCCCTTCCCCCACTGCTTTGCTTAACCCTGTAACAGCCTCGTATTGCACAGGCTGCCACTCTGCAGGTTGATTTGTCTGACAAAATACTGAACATGCCCTAGCGACTCCCAAAACCCATCACTTAAGTGTTTCCCACTTGCATTCCTGCCACCAATCCCTCAGACCCCCTTTCACCCTCCCCGAAAGTACAGTCAATAAATCGGGAGAGACAAGGGGATGGGGGAAAGGTCTAGCTCCTTTTCCAGATCTATAGGACCTGGATCAAAAGGTTTATCAGTGTCAATAAAATCATTGTCCGAGTTGTCCTGTTCCCGTGCTTGGTCCTGTGTTGTGAGGGTCGCTGCAGTCAGTGACAGAAGCTTTGGGGGCAGAGGAGGTGTGGACAGAATCGCCATCGCTGACGGTGTCTTGAGAAGAGTCTCGCTGTCAGTGGAATTTACAGCTTCCTCTGTTTTGGCACCGTTAGTAGAATTAGTCTACACTTGGCAAAGAGTAGTCAGAATTTGCCACCAAGGTGCTAAATGCATTCCCGACACGGAGCTCCCCTCCACGGCAGCATCATACAATTGGCTGCTGTCTGTACACACTTTCATTCTTTCCAAGTCTCTAAAGTTTCTTGGCTGCTCACCTGTCTCGATGCATACAGGTGTTATCCTCGGGGTTTAGGTTGTCCGCCTGGTCCAGCCAGCAAGACGATCGTTCAGCCAAGCCGTCTCCTCCGGAACGCAGCCCTCTTCCACGAGCTGGCTTTTTTATCGACCAGTTCCGTCCTTATTCTTCCAAGGCTTGGGAACACCACCATAGGGGTCACCATTTGGGGAGACTGAGGCATGGGCTCCCGGATCTGACTAGAAGACCCTTTATGAGTCCATATACATCCCTCACAGGGGAAGACACTTGATTTCCATGCTTCCACAGCTCATCTCTCACTTCCAGAGGGACTTCATTTGCCGGTTCCCGCTTCCTTTCAGCAGCTCATTCAACGTTCTGTGGGACTTGCAGCCTGCCGCTCAGCCTGGCGGTTCATAAACCCATCACGTCGGGGTCTCCAGTTTGCTGCGATGGATAGACGGGACGCTGTTTGATGCTAGCAAATGCCGACTTATTGTGCAGAAGCACGAGTTTATTTATGTTATCAGAGGTCGTGTGCTTTAAACAGATTGGTTCCTTATGACGCGCGGAAAACGGACTCCACAATCCGTAAGATTGTAAAGTCGGTATGTTTAATCAGCGCTGGGCAGCACGGGGGTAGTCCTGCCAAAAATCGTGCGCGCCTGGCGCGAAAACTTGCGCGATTTTATAAGGCAACTCATTACATATTCATAACAATGTCGTAATACGCCTATACATATGCATTACCTATCCCCGCTTTGTATTAAAATTAGCTCTGCGAGTCATTTCCATATTTTTCTCTCAACTGAGTTTGCGCAGTGTCCCCTGGTGGTGGTCGTCAGGGGTCCTGAGGATGAAGGCAGGTGAGTCTTCCTCGTGACCGCTAGTTGCCCCCACACCTGGCGCAGGCTCAGTAACGTCCTGCTCTTTGTCCAAACCGCAGAACCGGCTTTGGCTTGTTCTTGCAAGGCTGTAATCTTTCTTTGGACTTATATGGTCATAAAGCTGGACTTATATGGTCATGAAGCCCTTTACTCCCGTACACCTTGTCACAGCACCCAAGCAAACCCTGTAAGATTTGGCAAACAGCTAAACAGACTATCATAGTCATTAAACTTTACAACTTTACCCTAAACAGCTAAGCAGACTATCATAATCGTTAAACTTTACAACTTTACCCTAAACAGCTAAACAGACTATCATAGTCATTAAACTTTACAACTTTACCCTAAACAGCTAAGCAGACTATTACAATCGTTAAATCCTACAACTTTACCCTAAACAGCTAAGCAAACTATCATAATCGTTAAACTCTACCCTGTCTCTTACCCCCCCCCCCCCTCACTTAAGCTAAGCATTACATGCCAGGCAATCCCTGTTTGGTTAACTACAAACAAAGGACACTTTAAGTAAATTTTTACACTCATCAATTAACAGCAAAGTGTTACTTCCCCTTGGCACCATCTGTTCCTCATCTTCTTACCTTTTCTCGGCCAGACTCATTCTGTTGGTTGTTATCTATTCACCCTCCTTATCCTCCCAGGGTCTTCATGTAAGACAGAACAATGAAAACAAAACACCCAAAGAATAAAGAGGCACCAGCCACAATTAGCCCCATTTCCCTGAGGTAGGTGTGTGAGCAGGAGAGCTTGAGGATCTGTGGGATTTCACAGAAGACCTGTCCCAGGGCATTGCCGTGGCAGAGCGGCAGTGACAGTGTATTGGCCGTGTGCAGCGCAGCACAGAGAAACCCACTGGCCCAGGCAGCTGCTGCCATGTGGACACAAGCTCTGCTGCCCAGCAGGGTCCCGTAGTGCAGGGGCTGGCAGATGGCCACGGAGCGGTCATAGGCCATGACGGTGAGGAGAGAATACTCTGCTGAAAGGAAAAAGACAATCAGGAAGAGCTGTGCAGCACATCCTGAGTAGGAGATGTCCCTGGTGTCCCAGAGGGAGTTGGCCATGGCTTTGGGGAGAGTGGTGGAGATGGAGCCCAGGTCGAGGAGGGAGAGGTTGAGGAGGAAGAAGTACATGGGGGTGTGCAGGTGGTGGTCACATACTACAGCAGTGATGATGAGTCCGTTGGCCATGAGGGAGGCCAGGTAGATGCCCAGGGAGAGCCAGAAGTGCAAGAGCTGCAGCTCCCGCGTGTCTGCCAATGCCAAGAGGAGGAACTGGGTGATGGAGCTGCTGTTGGACATCTGCTGCCTCTGGGCATGGGAACCTGCTCAAGGAGGAAAAGTAGTGACAAGTCAGGCAATTCTTCTGTTAAGGCAAGTGAAAGCCGTTTCTCCTAGATGCGCCCCCGCTGCCCCATGTCCCCCCTCTGCCGTTCCTAGGAGAGCTCCCTTCCGAGCCGTGGCTGGAGCTGTGCTGAGTGCTGGCCGAGTGTGCTGTGAGGAGCAGGGGCTGTGCCCGCTGGCTGCCCAGCAGTGAGCCCTGCTCTGCAGCAGGGGCTTCATGGGAACCGTGGGGGCAGGGGCCAGTCCTGGCCTTGCACTGGCTCAGCCCAAACTGCTCCCAGCGCAGAAGGGCCTGTCAGCATCGGCTCTGCCCGTGCTGAGCAACGGCCATGGCCAGAGTCAGGTCAGGAGGGCTTTGTGCTGTGCTCAGGGAGAGCAGAGTGAGTGCTGAGAGGCAAGGGCACTGTCTGTGCCTGAGGGCAGAGGCAGGGACTCTGCTCTCTCCATCCCTCTCCTTCCCAGCTGCCCGGCAATTGCTCCTTTCTTAGATGGAGAGTGATCACACTGCCATGTTACCCTGACAAGCAGCCAGGCACTGCTGAGAGCAGAGGGATCCACTGCAGAGAACAGAATGCCTCATCCCTTACCGAAGGCTCAGCACCACACTGCTATCCAAGGACACCCAGGGCTCACTGTGTGCCCTGGCAGGCACATACAGCTTGGGTGGACACCCGAAGTAGGTAGTCAAGTGTCTTGACCATGGCAAGTTCTTGCAGGAGACTCAGCTCCTTCCCCAGCCTCACAGACTGCATTGCCCACAGCATCACAGGTTTGGGGAAAGCTGGGACACCTCCTTGCTGAGGACATGTCTGCACAGGAGGACCCACAAGGTCTGCGCCTGAGCCGGCAGCTGAAACCCCTATTGCCAGAGAGCCTGTCTGCAATGCCAATAGCATCTGAGCAAGGCCAGGAGAGAGACAAAGGGACACTCGGGAACTCCTTCCCCTTCCCCAGCCCGGCACACCACCTCCCACACAGCAGCAGTGCAGGGCAGTCACCCTCAGGCTGTGCTCAGCGAGAAATGGCACCGTGGCAGCAGGAGAGATGCACTTCATCCCTTCTGCTGCTCTGCTGGACCCGGAGCTGTTGAAACACATGGAACCAACGGTCTAAAGGCTGTGCTGGGTGGGAGAGGAGAGCAGAGGTGTGTTGCTCAGGGAAGGCACCTGCACGGCAGACCATGGCCAGGAGGTGCCCCTATCTGCCCTGCATCAGGGTCCCCCTCAGCATCTCCCCCCCTCCCTGCCCAGGGCTCTGCTGCCTGCAGCTGTCCCTGCCAGCTGCTCTTTCTCTGGCCCCAGGGCTCTTCCCTGCCAGCGCTCACAGAGCCCAGCTCAGCCCCTCTGTGCTTTTGATTGTGTCCTTGACCATGGACATCCCGTGAGGCAGGGACACTCTGAAAATCATTGGTCTGTTTCTCTATTGCCTCACCACAGCGATGACTTTCAACAGTGCTGGCTAACTGGGGAGGTCCAAGAAGGCTGAATGTTAGTCACGTGCTGCCCACCTACAAGAAGGGTAGGAGGGAGGTTCGGGATAACCAGGAGGTCAGGACCAGCCAGCATGGATGTATGAAAGGCAGGTCCTTTGTGAGGAATCTGATCTCCTGCTGGGACAAGATGACCTGCCTAGTGGATGAGGGAAAGGCTGTGGATGCTGTCTACCTGGACCTTAGGAAAGCCTTTTGGCTGCATCTCCCACTGCATTCTCCTGGAGAAACTGGCTGCTCATGGCTTCGGTGGGTGTTCTCCACGCTGGGTTCGAGCTGGCTGGACAGCCAAGCCCCAAGAGGGGGAGTAAATGGAGTGAATTCAGGTGACGACGGCCCATAAGGAGTGGTGTTCCCCAGGGCTCAGTGTTGGGGCCAGTCCTGCTTCAGAACTTTATTAATGATCTGGCTTGAGTGCACCCTCAGTGAGTTTGCATACAACACCAAATTGGGTGGCAGTGTTGATCTCCATGAGGGCAGTAAACCTCTGCAGAGGGATCTGCACAGGTTGGATCATTTGGATGAGTCCAGTTGTATGAAGTTCAACCAGGAGAAGTGCCAGTTCTGTACGTGGGTCACAACAGCCCCCCACAACGCTACAGGCTTGGGCCAGAGTGGCTGGAAGGCAGCCTGGTGGGGAAGTACCCTGAGGGTGCAGGTTGACAGATGGTTGAGCATGAGCCATCAGTGTGCCCGGGTGGCCAAGAAGGCCCATATCATCGTGTCTGCTATCAGAAACAGTGTGGCCAGCAGGACCAGGGCAGTGATGGACCCCCTGTACTCGGCACTGCTGAAGCCACACCTTGAACACTGTGTTTCCATTTTGGGCCCCTCACTTCAACAGTAATGTTGAGGTGTTTTAGTATGTCCAGAGAAGGGCAACAAAGGTGGTGAAGGGTCTGGAGCCCTGCACTGTTGAAGAGCACCTGAGGGGACTTAGGTTGTACAGTGTGGAGAAGAGGAACCACAGGGGGGATCTTTCTGCCTGAAAGGATGTTGTAGACTTGAAAGGTTGGGTTGTAGACCTGAAAGGTGGGGTAGGTCTCTTCTCCCAGGTAAGAAGTGACAGAACAAGAGGAATATGCCTCAATTTACACCAAGAGAGCTTTAGATTGGATATGAGGAAAAACATCTTCACTGCAAGGATGGTCAGGCATTGGAACAGGCTGTCCAGGGAGCTGGTGGAATCACCAGCCCTGGAGGTGTTTCAAAAGTACATAGATGCAGTGCTTCGGGACATGATTTAGTGATGGGATTGGCCGTCCTGTGGTAACGGTTGGATTTGATTATCATTAAGGTCTTTTTCAACCTAAATGATACTCTGTTCCTATGCTTCTATGATATTGCAAGCCTACCTAGACCAGTTACTGAGCAAGTTGCTCTAGCTGACCCTGCCTCGGTTGGAGGGCTGGATTCGATGATCTCCAGCGGTCAGTCCAACCTGGAAAAAAAAGCCATATATATGAAAGATCATATATCATGTGTATGTCAACACAACTACGGAAGTTCATGTGAAGAATGTTTCTCCACTCAAATGGCTTGTGGGAAATGCATTTGAAAAATCTGAAAGAAACAAGGCTGCTTTTCTGTGGCCAGGTCATGGGTTAGAATGAGGGTGGCAGAGGGGTGTGTTATGAGGAGGACAGCTGATTCTCAGGAACTCCTCATGCAGGAGGACATGCCTGGCTGTGAAGGGGCCTGTGAGGTCAGTTCTGTCTCTGGAGGTGACAGGCCAGCATCAGGAACGTGGCTGGGACAGTCCCTCTGCCAAGGGACCCCATAGGCCCCATCCAGGACAAGGGCTGGGGTACAGGCTGTCATGTCCATTTTGCCTGTGGACATGAGAGGACAGCAGCAGGCATGTGGCTTGGTCACGTCTCTGGGAGAAGCTAAAAGGCCAGCAGCAGCCATGTGGTTTAGAAGACCATGTGGAGGTGACTTCACTTTTTTGAGGGGAAAGACCACCAAAAATAGCTATTGAGTTATGTTCCCTGCTTGGAAGGCAGTTCCTGAGGTGGTAAAGCCTTTCTGGGTAGTGGGAAGAAAGAGGAGAGGGGAAAAGATTTCACAAAGTGTAATGTTGCAAATGGAGAGTGGCTATCGGGAGGAAGAACTGTCACTGCAAGGGTCCTGCTGCGGTGCCAGAGCTCAGCCAGAGGGAGCCTGGATCAGCCCATGGTTTGTGTTTCAAGGAACAGCCGGTGAGAGTGGAGGTACCTCAGCGAAGGTATGGCAATGTTGGGGTGAGAGCAAGGCAGGGCAGCGAGATGGTGCCTACAGCCTGCAGGGCAACAGGGGCAGGGCTCCAACCATGTAGGACAGCCTGTGGTGGAGAGGGCAAAGGGTGCTGTCAAGGCTGGAAGGCACCAGTAGAACCCAGGTCTGTGTCCCCTTGGCTGTGGCAGCTGTCTCTGCCTCTGAGGGTCATGACAAGACATGATGTCCTCACGGCACGGGGGTTGCCTCCTTGCAGCCCCATGGGGAAGCTGGAAGTCGCTGTGCCATTGCTGTCCTTCACTGGGCATTGGATGCCCACCTTCCATGGTCCCCAGGAAGAGCCCTGAGCCCTCTGTGAGGGACAGCACCAACCTCCCCACAGGCTGCAGGTCACGGCTTGGCCTTTCTGCTTCATCAAGCAAGCCAAGGCTTTGCCCAGCAGCAGAGCTGCCTGCACAGCGCCTTTGCCTTCCTGCACTCACAGCCCCCAAGGATGGGCTCTAACAAGGCCATGGGGAGGCTTTCTCAGCCATGGCCCTCAGTGGGGCCCATTAACGCTTCCAGGGACTGTGGGCTTTGCTCCGGACTTGGTGATCTTGAGAGGTTTCTTCAGGCTCCTCTGAACACCTGAAGTCCAGAGCACCACAGACACCCTGGGCTCATGACGAGGGAGAACGCCCTGACGAGCCCTGTCTCTTCCATCAGGGACATCTGGTCTTCAAGTTTGGCTCCTACACTTAATGAGATAAGTTTCAGCCGTACAGTGAAAGAGAAAGGCAGGTAATGAGCACTTTGGGGAAAGGATAGAAGGCTTTTCCAATTGCTATTGATGCACAGTGTCTCCTGAGGAGGTGCGGACAAGTAGGAAAAGCAGTCCCTGGAGCTAATCACTGCATGGACAGCCTTGCTCCCCAGCTCTCCAGCCTCAATATTTTTGTCTTCAGCCCCATGAGACTTACATCACTTTACATCAGATCTTCAACCAACTCTGCAGCTGAATATAGCAAATTCTTGGCAGTAATTATTGCCTGCTTTTCTTAGAGAACAGGGTGTAAGCAGGAATAAAAGAGGGATTAATTATCGTGTGTGTGTGTGGGGGGGGAGTGGGATAGAAATTAATAAATAAAAAATACATTTCTCAGCTGTATAATTGTTAGTTCAAGCAAATCCCCATGAGGTCTATTGTCACTACTGAAGAGTTGCCCATAGGGAATATTAGAGACACTACTGAAAGACAGTCCAAATTTTCCTCTCTGAACCTTAAAGCACAAGCTACATAGGTAAAATGGATTGGAGCGATCAAAGAGAAAGAGGAGAAAGGTATCTGGAGATGAACTTCTTAATCCATAGCTGTAAATCAGGAAACCAGGACGTCAGGCTATTCCAAATGTCTTCAATTTCATAGAAGGTGCAAACTTTCTGGAACTCACGACAAATAATAGGATGTGTCCAATTTTTTTTTACACATATATCTGTAGAATTTCTCCCACTTTGACCTACGTATATGCAACAACTGGTATTAAGAACAGCACAGACTGTGCCTTCAGACACCACCTTCATATCTAACGCCATTCCATTTTGCACAGCTATAGGGGCTATTTCTCACACTTCTTCCTGCAAAGCCTTCATGGCACCTGCAGGGTCCTTGGCCATCTCTTCCATTGCTGTGCATCTCTTTATCACTGCCTTCTCCAATTCAGGAACCGCTGACCAAGGAGTAACCGAGGCCACAAGCAGGCTGATGATCTGGGCTATCATTATGACACCCATTACATCTGAGAAGCTCATAGGAGGCACGTGGCCATGAAGGCGAGTTTGAGGTCCCTGGAGTCTCCAGTTTCCTTGGTGGATTGGCCATCAGCAGCCCAGCTGGTTATGGCTGCAGTAAGAAAGGCACTTGGACTCTGAGACAAAGTGTCATTTCAATTGGCCTTGGCTAGAGCCAACTCTCTACACACAGAGACAATCGTGTCAGCTGTATGCCGTCCCTTCCGAGGCCGGGAACACGGAGTTTCCAGCATTGGGAGAGTGGTGCAGCAAGTTGTGCAGATCCTGCCTGCAGAAGGGTTATCCCACACTGCTCCTGTCAGCTCTTGAAGTGTTTTCTGCCAGGGAAACCCATTCTAGTCATCACTTCTCGTGTTCTAAGAGGAGATGTTCACTTGGGAGTTGGTAACTGCAGCCTCAGACAAAGGTAAGGGCGTGCGGTTGGCCATTCACCAGCAGCTTCCTGCAGATTTCTTCTTCCAATATGGCTTGTTCTGCAACCCAGGGACACACTCAGCACAGCTCAGCCTGAAGGCCAAGAGGTACATGGAGCACAGCACAGGCCTGCTCAGGTTTCCTGTGACACTCATCACTAACTCCTCCATGTGCAAAGGGCTTCTGCTCAGATTCTCTCAACCTCCAGATGAAGGTTAGAAGGAGAACGACATCTCCTTTAGACCGCTAGAGAAAGGGAACTTTACTTGAAGGCCTTGGTTGAAGGGAAACTGGAAGATGATCTGCAGGAGCGGGCTGGAAATCAGGACCATGCGTGGCAATCAGTTAGCTGAAGGGAATGTGCTCGAGCTTGTAGGTCACTAACCCTGGGAAGACAAGGAGTGTGAATAGACACAAAAACGAACATGATGAGCCATGCTGAGAGAGCACAGGGGAGTGGGGGACGGATGCCGTGAAGGAAGGGTAACACCTTGCTGTTAATTGCTGGTAGTTAACCACCAGTCGGGGATTGCCTAGTATGCAAGGCTTAGCTTCAGGAACCAATCTGTTTAAAACGCGCAGCTTCAGGAACCAACTGTTTAAAACGTGCAGCTTCAAGAACCAATCTTTTTAAAACGCGCAGCTTCTGAAAGTGTATATAAACTCGTGCTTCTGTACAATAAATTGGCATTTGCTTGTATCACCCTGCGTCCCGTCTCTCCATTGCAGCAATGATCCCTGACCAACATGGCACAAATGCTTTGCTGGACTTGTTTTGAACAAAAGACAAGGCAGGAATGGTGAAAAATGTGGACAGCACCTTTCTGTCAAGTATGGGTGACACTGGTAAAGTAGAAATCAAGAGCAAGTCAACAAGACAAACTGTAGCAGGGCTGAGTAGAGAGGAAAGATCACCTCCACCAACCCTTGGCAGTGCTCTTCCTAATGCAGCCCAGGATGCCATGGGCCTTATTTGAAAGGTGCAAAGCCAGGAGAAGAGGAGGCTTTGGGGACACCTAATAGCAGCCTTCCCAGATCTTCTTGGGCCATATCAGCAAGAAAAGGCAGCCAGGTTCTTGCCTGTTGTGCATGATGGGAGTGTGGGGGCCAATGGGCATCAGCTGAAGCAAGGGAAGACAATGTCCTTCCCCATGAAGAACAGTCAAGCAGTGGAGCAGATGTCCCACAGAGCTTGTGCCATGTCCATCCTTGGAGCTTTTCAAGCCCCACTTGAAGGAAAGCCTGAGCTACTTGCTTCAACCCCATAACTGATCGTTCTCTGAGCAGCATGTAGGCCTGGACACCTCCGGAGGTCCCTTCCAGCATGAATGACTCTGGATCTCCATCCACCATGGATCTTGCCTTCATGATGGCAGGGAAATCACTCAGGTTTCCAGCGGCTGTTGAAGCCAATCAGAAAGTTGGTCAGATGACCTGCGATGTTCTTTTCCCACTCCAAGCTTTGCTGCTCAGATGCAGGGCTGCTTGGCTGGTTCCTATGGATTCCTATTCTTCACCCTTTCCCAACTTTTCCCTCCTTTCCCACGCACAATTGTTCCTCCTTGACCACCCCTGTATCCTCCCATGCAAGCAGCTCACCTCTCCTTTCCCTTTCCTCCCTGGCCATTGACTGTCCTCCTTTGGTGATTCTTTGGAGGTTTTCACCATAGGTGGCCACCCAGACAAGGGATTCATCATCCCCCTTGACTCAGCATCAACCCCCTTGACACAGCACTGTTGTGGCCACATCCAGGTTATCTGTGCCTGGGCTTTGAGGTTTCTCATTCTGGAGGAATGGGGGAAAAGTGGAGAGGCTGTGGAGGATACCTGCCTGGATTGAGTTTGGTGCCTGTGGAGAGAGACTGAAGGTCCTGGGCTTCTTGATACTGGCAAAGTGGAGCCTCAGGGCACCACAGTAATAGCATGCACCTGCTTGAAGGGGGGTGTCAGAGATAAGGGAGTGATTCCTGATAGCGACAGGAAGAGAAAACCTCCGCAAAGTGCTGCTTGGAAGGGTAAGATTGGATGTGAGGAAAAAGAAATATCCCTCTGAGGGTTGCCCTCTGATGCCAGAGTTCACCCAGAGGCAGCCTGGCTTGTCCCATGGCTTTAAGTCTCAAGGAAGAAGCAGGGATGAGGGGAGAAACTTCAGAAAAGGCAGAGAAATGCGGGTGTGAGGGCTGGGTGGGAAAGCAAGGAAGATGCCAACCCCCAGAGTGGAAAGAGGTGCCACATGGACAGTGTAGGGCAACTTGCAGTGGAGATGGCCCAGGGCTGCAGCAAGGCTGAATGGCCCCACAGGGGGCTGAGGCCTCTGTCCCCCTGGCAATGGCAGCTGCCTCTCCCACCAAGGCCTGTGACATAGAACTCGATTTGGAGGCTCTTATGTTCTGCCCTCCAAGAGCCTGGGGGTCAGGGATGGGTCTTTCTGCTTCATAAAAAAATCTAAATGTGTTTTGCAGCATTACAGCCACCGACACAGTACCTTTGGCTACCTGCAGTTCTGGCCTCTAATTAGCTACTCTAACGAGTCCATGGGGACGCTTTGTCAGCAATGGCCCTCAGCGGGACCCATCAATGTTTGAAGGTATTTTGAGTGTTTCTTCTGACTTGCATTCCTTGAGTGGTTGGTTCAGTCTGCTCTCAGTAGCTCAGGTTCATGGCAGGAGCCCCCAATGCCCTAATGAGGTATTTGCTTTTCTCATTTCCTTCAAGTCTTGAAGACCTGTGCAGCTAATTGAATCTGTTCCATTCATGTAGGTAAGAGAGAGGATTTCAAAGTGCACTTCAAAATAAGTATTTTTTATTTCATAGGTTATATTTTGCTACTTTTTAGGTTAGAGAGGAGGTTCTAGCAGCAATCTCCAAGTGATAATGATGCAGAGGATCTCCTCGGGATATCTGGACTGGTAGGAAACGCAGTTCTTTGAGGTCTGACACTGGATGGACAACCTTGCTCTGACTGTCCCCAAGACCACCCTTTTTCTCATTGTCCCCTGGGACTCACATCCCTTCTCCTTACGTCAGACTTCTCCCCTCAATTCTGCAGGTGGGTGCTGCAGCTCCTCTGCACCATCCCCACCAATTTGCCTTAGAGGACTGGCTGCACACCGGTACAGAAGAATTATTCAAATCTGCAAGCAATGTGAAGAATGATCAAGTGGCATAAATAAGCCAACACCCTCCACAAGCATATGCCGAGTCCAAGCTGTCTCTGATGAGGTGCCTTTCCGCAAGGGACACTCTCATGAGAAATCTTTTAGGTGCTAGATACAGAAATATAGATCTAAACACAAGGGGAGAGTTGGGTAAGGAGACAGTTCGGCTGCAGGAAGACATGCAAGCTTTTCCTTCCTGAAGTAAAAACAGCAGCACAGGTGAGAGGTACCGAAAAGACCAAAGAGTAAAGGGAGGAGAAAACAGGTGAATAACTGAAAGAGCCTTTGCTGAGACAGTCTGCTGAAAAGATGACTTCAGAAGCCGTCACTGTCTCCTGCTCAGGTGCAAATATGTTAAAGATGAGAGAAAATAAGGGCGTGGTATAACTAATAATAATGGTGAAGTTCTGGTATAAAATCAGTATTTCCTTGAGGTATCGCTTTTGAAAGCTCCTTGAATTGGCAGAGGTCACTTGTGAGAAAGGACAAGTAAGTGTTGCATCTGTCTTGGAAGGAGTCCATAAGTGCAGCTCGGGGAACCACAGGCTGCTCAAACCCCCATGGTGAGGGGTGTGCCACCAGTTAGAGTCCCCTTGGGTGACATTTCTGGCACCTGAGCGGGTAACTGTCCAGGTGGATTTCCCAAGGGTAACTCCTGCCTCGCCAACCTGACAGCCTGCAGTTGTGCGTGAGGAGCTCCACAGTGGATGTCATTTCCCTCAGCTTCAGCAAAACTGTTGTCATGGTCTCCCTCAGTGTTCTGCCCGAGTGAGGCCATGCCACTCTGGGTGCGAACAGAAAGAGATGAGTAAAACACCAGCTGGATGGTCAGGCTGAGAGAGCAGTGGGGAAGGGCTCACACCCCACCTGGAGGCCACTGGGACATACTGGGGCAGTGTGGGCAGCACAGGGGACTCTCCTGCTTACAGTTTAAGAGCTGTACACATGACCCAGTGGAGGCAACTCTCACAGTGTCTGTCGGTGGCACCAAACTGAGAGGAGCATCCCTGTGCCCTAGGGATGCCATGGAGGGGAACCCTGGCAGGTGGGGTGGCCGCCCTGGCAGGAGCTGCACAGATGCAGGACGGACCAAGGGCAGAGCCTGCACCTCCCTCGCATGGACTAACACCCTGCAGCTGCAGGGCCTGGGACCTGCCTGGCTGGGCAGTGTCTGTGCAGAAAAGGCCCTGGTGGTGCTGGGGGACAGAAGGCAAAACACAATCCCAGCCCGTGACCTGGTAGCAGAGGCAGCCAGCAGGGCCCTGGAGCGTATGAAGAGGTGCCTTGCCAAGAGAGTGAGGGAAGTGATTGTGTCCCCACGCTCATCCCTCGTTAGACCCCCTGTCCGTGACTGTGTTCATTTTTGGGCCCTGACTGTGGAGGGAAGCGGGGAGGGAGCGGCTGGGTGGCTGCTGGGCTTTTGGCCAGAGACAAGCCTTGACAGCAAGGAAGATGTGTATAATTCGGAGGGAGTTGAGGAAGGAAGGGAGGCAACAGAAAGTCCCCAGGACTTGGAGGGCCACGGTTTCATATCTTTGGCAAACCCCATTCAGAATATGCTGGGAAGTGATGCTGACATTCCGAACCAACAAGGTCCATGGGCAGGCAAAGCTGTGCCTGTTGTTGTGACCCTAAGGAGACCCACACGCCTCTCTAAGGTGACCTGCACACCTACGGCATAGATCATGCTGGGGCTGAATCTCTTGCCTGGCTTCAATGGCCCCCCGAAGCCATGGACAAAGCTTTGTGTGGAGGCCCCAGGTGAGGCTGGTCAAGGCCAGGAAGGCCTAGGGATGCTCTCAGGGCCCTGCCCCCATGGGATCCCACCTGCCAGTGCCCTCAGCAGGCCAGGTTCTCCTTCCCTTCTGCCTCAGGGCTTTGCTCTGCTGCTCTCCTTCCCCACGTGCCTGGGCATCAGGGACACCACAATTTCATAGTCACTACAACCAAGACTGGCACTGCTCTTCACATCCCTGAGCAGCTTGTCCTCTTTAGGGACTCCAGGTGCAGGTGAACATCAGAGTGGGCAAACTGTTTAGTCTGGGGAACTTGCCCACAAGCCCCTGGACTTCTGGCATCCTTGCTTACATATCCAGTGGACACCAAGGACACTGATTCCCCCAGAAAAGCCAGGTTTTCTCTGCCATTGTTTCTCCTGCATAGTATTTCACAATCCAAACACTTTTGTAATTGGCAATAAATTAATCTTTGCCACACATCTTTGTGTGGCATGTGGAAAAGACGACACTTCTTTGGCCATGAAAAGAATCGTTAAGAGATCTCTTTGTCTTTATCTTGACCCATGAGCATTGCTGGTTTAACTTCTCCCTTTGTCCTGTTGAGTCAGTGCAGCTGACAACAAGTGATGTTTGTCTCACCACTGGCCCAGGTTAACCCACCACAGGACCACATCAGGACTGCTGAGCCCACAATGGGGCTCCCAGCAGATGAAAGACCCTGACACATCACAGCAAGTCCTACAGAGCCCAGAAGGATGGTTGGGACCTGGAGCATATTATGGGCAAAGGGAGGCTGAGAGAGCAAGAGTATTATTTGAGAAATGGTTCTGAGTGAAAGACTGGAGCGCTGGACCCAGGCCAGCTGGTGGGATCTCAATCAATATTTGTTAGAACACCATGCCATGAGAACATGATCTTGTTGGAGGTGTCTGACAATGGCCTTCCCTGAGAGACCAATGTGGCAAGAGCTATGGGACTTGTGAGTAACAAGTGTCAGTAGGAAAGTGGCTCCCTTTATATTTAGAAATGGTGATGGAGTTGGGTATCACTGGGCAACGGAGGAGGACAGAGGTGGCCATGCAGCAGTGGTCCCTAATGAGGGCTGGGGTATATGACCAGGCTTGGAAATGAGCAGTGTTTGGGAATTTGTGGGGAACATTTCCCTTCTGCAGCTTTCTGAGGGTGTGCAGGGAACACGGCACAGATCTGGCCCCTCAGTCCCGCTCCTTTGGTGCCTTGCTTGCTTCACCATGACCCCTGGGTCTGCACCAGGACCACCCTGCTGTGTGCCCCCACCCTGCACACCCACACAGCTGAGCTCTCACTGGTGTTTCCCTCTCCCTGGCCCTTCCCAGCCCAGCCCCCCCCCCAGCTCTGCCCACCTCCCCTGCCCTCTCCCCAGCCCAGGAAGACACAGCAGCCCACGCGGGGCTGGCCCCATGCAAGTGCCCACCCAAAGGGGGCTGCAGAGCTCTGGGCACTCACCCCATGGCCATAGACCATCACAAGGGCACAGGAGATGCTGGTGGGCAGAGAGGGGTCTCCTCCTGCCAGTCAGCCCCAGGGCTGGCACCAGCCATGGCGTGAGGACACAGAGGCCATTGCCACCCTCTGTCTGCTGCTCCTCTCTCACAGGGACCCTGCTTGCCCACTCCTGGCAGCCCCTCGGGGCCAGTCCCTGTCCCCAGCACCAGGCTGCTGGCCTGGGGGCTCCCCAGGCACCTCCTGCTGCACCAGGGACACAGCAGCCTGCCCCAGCTGGGGCATCCACAGAGACACCTGCTCTTGCCCAGGGATGTGGTCTCAGGCATGGCCCTGAGCAGGCGGTGCTGCTGTGCAGGGCAGCGGTGCCTGAAAGCCCAGGGAGATGGTCCCAGGCACATCCCTCTTGGTCACCCACCATTCCCATGGGCACTGGGCCCCCACACGCCAAGGCTCAACACAGGCCCATGCCCTAACGCGTTGCCCCATGCCCTCCTCCCCTGAGCCATGGGGAACCCAAGCTCACAGATGTTATTCAGGAAACAATTCCTGCAGCTTGTTCCTGAGCTTCGCTTTGGGAGGAGAGCCCAACCTGCAGGCATGGGCACTGAGAAAAAACCCTTTTATTTTGCTTATACTTGCAAAGGCAAAACCAACCATTCAAGTGCATGCAGTGGATCTTCCCAAGCCTGGTTCCACTGGGCCAACATAGCATAAGGAGAAGATTGGTCCTTTAAAAGAAAAGCACTTAAAGGAAGCGTGCGATCTATATGCAACACATCGTGCAGAGATCAGCTGTTTGACTTCTTTCACAAGTGCCAAGGCTGCAGGCGTTAAAGGCCTTGGGGCTAAAAGATCTGTGTCTCCTTTTCAAAGTTGCAACAGAGGTGGCATTTGTTCATTACTAAGGCCTAAATAAGGCTGTAGCCAATTCAGCATTCCTGAAAGCTTTTGGACATCATTCAAGGTCTTTACGTCCAGTTTCAGTTTGATAGCTTGTGGAGACATGGTTCTCTTCAGCACATTCATGCGCAGATACTTCCAGGGCTCTTGTCTCTGAACTTTTTCAGGAGCTACAATCAACCCAAACTCTGCTAAACTGTGCCTGGCATCCTTCTCAGCTGTCTCCAGCAGCTCTTTTGATGGTGCTGCTAGCAAAATGTCATCCATGCCATGATAACCGTAAACATCTTGGTATTTGTCTGTCACTGAGCTCAGGGCTTGGGCTACAAACCACTGACAAATGCTTGGTGAGTTTCTCGTGCCTTGAGGCAGCACGGTCCAGTGGTACCTTTTTGTGGGCTCAGAGTTATTTCTAGTTGCTACTGTAAAGGCAAACTTGGCTTTGTCTTCTGGATCTAAAGGAATGGTAAAAAACCCAGTCTTTCAGATCAATAACTACAATGTCCCACTCCATTGGTATCACGGTGGCAGACGGCAATCCCGGCTGCAAGGCCCCCACAGGGGCCATCACTGCATTGACTTTACGCAGGTCAAGCAGCAATCGCCATTTACCTGAAATCATTTTCATCACAAGTACAGGGCTGTTCCACGGGCTATGTGACTCTTCAGCGTGGCCCGTGTTTAATTTTTCCTTAAGTAACTCATGCCGGGCACACAGCTTTTCCTGGGGCAGGGGCCACTGACCTACCCATACTGGTCTGTCGGTCAGCCAAGTAGACCAAGGGGAGGCTGTTTCACTGCCTGCAGTACAGTGGCCCCAGTTAAAAACCCGTAGTGATCCAAACTCCCCACTGTCCTAGACAATCTCGGCCCCACAGAGTGAGTGCTGTGGTGGTAACGTATGGCCGGACGGAGGCAGTCTGTCCTTCTTGTGTTTTGATCTGTATAGGTTTTACAGACAAGTAGCTTGTAGTCACGCCCCCCCGACCTACATCTCCCGCTGCGTTATTTACCAAAGGCCAATGAGGTGGCCAGTCCTTTCTCGATATGACAGTTGCGTCTGCTCGGGTATCCAGAAGACCGCTCAACTTCACTTGTGCAGGAGTGCCTCCCGACAACGCCAGAGTGCAGGTCATGTTGGGTCCTTGTGGAGATGGTTCTTGTGTCCAAGACACTTGGGGTATTCCAGGGGAGGTGAATCCTTCATCACCCTGCTGTCTAGGCTCTGTTTGGGGAACAAAACTCTCAAAAGGCACAAGCTGAGCAAGGCGTGTATTTTTTGGAATGTTCCCAGGAGGCACAGTTGCAGAAACTCAGGCACATATTTGACCTGCACAGTCTGCATCAAAAACACCAACATGGACTTGGTTATTTTGGACTTGATCTAACACTAGGGTGGACCACTGAGCCTGATGTTGAGGGCTGGCATACTGCCCAGTACCCATCAACACGTCAGGCCCATTACCAACCCGGGGATCATCCTGTGGAAGGTTCATATTCTGCAGCCCTTGCTGTTCCACCGCTGCCCGCCATGTGCCGTGGAAGACCGCTAGTGGCACAGGTTGGAAAATGATCTGCGCCATCTGAGAAATATCGAAAGGAGTCCAAGTGTCCATGGTAAGCAAATGTAACGATTGCTTTGTAGCCGGCAAATTCACCCCGTACTGAGAAACAGGTTTTTGCAAGTCCTGCACTATTTTCCAAGCAGGTGCTGTATGAACCTTGGGATTACCAGCAGCCACGTCTCCTGTTATAACAGGACATGCATGCAGTGCAACAGTGGAAGGAGTAGTAGCATCAAGGAGCGGTCTACCTGTATGTCCTACTAAATTCCAGTTTCCCTCTTTCTGTACCCCATCTTTTAGAGCCTGCCAAAATTGCCGAGGGCCGCGCGGCATTACCATTACACAGGATACTGGATTTCTACCACCACCACATTCATCACTGCCTCTGACTGATAACCTTGTCGTAGCTGGACATGATTCCCAATTTTTGGCATTTCCACCCTGCGTAGGCAGGGGAGGAGCAGAGGGGGCAGGCGGGAGGGGAGAAGAGGCTGGGGGAGGAGGGAGTGTGGGCTGCCATAAATGTCGGTGGGACTCAGGGGGGCAGGGATCAGTCCGCCGAGGTTTCTCCTTGCCGTCCTCATCCTCGGAATCACTACTGAACATAGGTCGACACTGTTGGGCGGATCTGGGGGCTTTGGGACATTGAGGAGTGGTGACTGGTAAGGGGCCTGGATTCACCCCTCCCCCACGACCTCACCCTCTTGTCTGTTGACTGAAGGGTGATCCAGGGGAGGTCTGGCTGATACACCCCCACTGACGTCTTGCTGACTTTTCAAGCTCCCCCCCCCAGCATCACTAAGCAGTGCCCATGTAGTCATAGCCCCGACACCTCTTTGTCCCCTTTCACCACAGCTTCTAACAGTGTCGATCCTAAATTCTCCCAGGTCGACACACTAAAAGCAGTCATGGCGGATGCTTCTACTCCTTGTCTCTTGGCCCACAATAGCATACATCTTAACCACAGCCCATCTAAAGTAGTTCCATGCTTCTGTAACATTTAACTTCCACACTGACAGCACCATGGTATCTTCCTTAAATTTGTCCCCGTGATGTCCCTGGTGGCTCACCTTTCTGGTGTCAGGGTCTCCCAGGACCTTGCAGCCGTCCCGTTGCGCTATTCCACTTCACCAGGCTCCATCTCCCCAGCAACCCGCTGGTCACAGTCTCACGGTCTCCTTATGATACCCCTTATTGGGGTCACATCAGCACGTTGAGGTAACCAATTGTGGCGACGCAAGTCGAGTCAGACCCAAAATGTGGAGTGGCTGGAAGAAAACGGGCATATTATGAGCAACCCAGACCGAATAACTTGGTTGTAATAACAGGCCGCAGCTCTAACAAGCTGCAGGTGTTGTGAAGGACATGTGCAAGGCCAAGGGAGACAAAGAAACTGTGTATTCGCAGAGAGATAAGGGAGCTGGACAGAAAGATGATAAAAACAGGATGCCTGCACAAGGGGGGAGCAGCGTGTTGGCACCGCCCTGGGACCAACAACTTGGGAGGTGGGAGCGTGTGAACGAGTAGTTTTAACCGATCACCTTTTACATAACAAAGCGTGCGTAGTGTGTGCATTTTTAGCTGTAGAGTATAAATTGGTGTGAGTCTATTAATAACGTGGCACTAACTTGATCACATTGGTCGTATAAGTTGTGCCTGAGCCTACTGCGTCAACAAGTGGCGCCCGAACAGGGACCCTCTTGTCCATGCTTGCTGGAGCACAGAGGTGGCTTTGAGGGGGCAGAAGAAGCTGGCCGTAGCAGGTGCTGCCCCATTGCATGGGAAGATGCGTGCGCACAGCCGTTGGAATCTTGCCCTGATCAGGTGAGCGGTCGGGGAGGAGATGGGGTCCACGCTGAGCAAAGAGGAAGCAGCAGTGGTGAAGCTCCTCCAACATATCCTCTCTCAGAGAGGGTTATCTTGTGATGAGGGAAGCCTGAAGAGGTTGCTGTCGTGGGCTCGGCAGCGTGGATGAATCCGATCCGTGAGTGCAGGCTTTGAACTAGACACTTAGGAAAAGGTTGGCGCAGCACTGTGGGAGGACATTAGCTCAGGCTCTAAAGGCAGGGGGAAGCTCTCCACAGTGTGGAGGCTGATCCCAGAGACTCTGTGCGGCGAATGAAGAGACGGGACGCAGCTTGATGCAAGCAAATGTCAATTTATTGTACAGAAGCACGCGTTTTTATACACTTTCAGAAGCTGCGCGTTTTAAACTAATTGGTTCTTGAAGCTAAGCCTTGCATACTAGGCAATCCCTGATTGGTGGTTAACTACCAGCAATTAACCGCAAGGTGTTACCTTTCCTTGGCGCCATCCTTGGCGCCATCCGTCTCCCGCTCCCCTGTGCTCTGTAAACATGCCTCATCATGTTAATTGTTGTCTAGACAAGCACGAGCACATTCCCCTCAGCTAACTGATTGCCGCGCATGGTCCTAGTTTCCAGACCGCTCCTGCAACTCTGAAAGAGATGAAAGCAGAATGACAAACTACCACTTCTGCTTTTGCTGCCCTGTCGGCAGAAGTTGAAGGCGCTAGAGCAAAAGACTCTGCTACTGCTATGACATTCTCGGGAGCCTCGTTCCCAAAAGCCAAAAGAAAGGACAGGGATGCATGGTGTGTAGCAGCAGTGCGGCTAAAGCGCCAAGAGCCAAAGGAAATGAATCTGCCACCGCTTGAATCTCCCGGTCCATGTTGGAGAGAGAAATACCCGGAACGCACGCATAACGTCTCGACAGAGGACAGCTTCTATCCACCTCTGCCTCTGTCCACGCCTCCATCACCCCAATCGGCATCTGCAGAACATCACTGTGGTTTGGAGAATGTACAGCTGCAAGATCTCATGAAAAAATTGGAGCAACTTGAGACATGGATGCTAGAATTGGCACAGCCTGCTCCTATAGCACTGCCACTATCTCCCTTCTCTATTAATCCTTTTTCACAGGGTGGAGGAGGGGAGAGTGGCTCTGGGGAGACATTAGCAGCGGGACCGTTACCACCGCTGGTTCCAATGGGAGGCATGGGGGGTAATTGTAATCCAACACGTCGATGGTGGGGAGTCATTTGGGATGCAATTATAGAGGGGCAATTTGGGCCGATGGCATTTGCTGTGATAGTAACACCACAGGGTAACGAGTGGGAACCTTTAGACTGGAAAGTAATCAAAGAAGCGGAATTAGCAGTAACACAATATGGGTTTAAATCTCCATATACTAACTCAATAATTCAGCATATTTTCACAGCAAATTTATTAACTCCATATGATGTGCGTATGGTTGCACAAGCTTTGTTAACGGCTTCTCAGCAGATACAGTTTTTTCAACGCTGGCAGGCAGCGAGTCATGCTGCTGCGGCCACGCCACATCGGCAGGGGGATCCGCTGTTTGGAGTGAATGCCCAAATGCTTTACAGGTGCCCGCCCCTTCGCTAACCCTTAGTGGCAAGTGGGATTCCAACCCAAGGTGTTACGATTAATGCAGGAACTAGCTCTGAAAACGATTTTTGCCCTCCATCATGACAAAATAGCACCAGCATTTACGGGGATAGAACAGGGACCTATAGAATCTTACCCAAAATTTATAGACAGACTGCATGCCGCTCTCATGATTAATCCTGATCTGAATGAGGATATGAAAGCAAAGTTTCTTGATATGCTTGCTTATGATAATGCTAATGAGAGAACTAAGAAAGCTTTAAGCCTCCTGCCACGTGGGTCATCAGCTGTCCAGCTGTTGGAGGTGGCAGAAAGAATGATTGATTGATCAGGAAAAAACTGCCTTTATGGCTGCCGCGGTAGGAGCTGCAGTGAAGCTGCTTGTGCAAGGTAAAAATAGTAACGGGAGGCAAGCTAGGAGATGTTTCAATTGTGGCAGGATGGGACATATTAAATCACAATGTCATGTTCCAGGCTCACAGCAAAAGAAATGGTGTGTGCAGTGTTGGGAAGATAATCATAACACCAGTGATTGTCGGAAAAAGGGGAACGAGACACGGAGCACGTCTCGCCCTTGTGGTACGACACAAGTCCAGGGTGCTTGGACTGCTGCTCCACCGCCACCTCCGGAAGCACCAGAGTGGACCTGACAAGAGCAGTAGCTATTACTCTTACCGACACCACAGTTCAATTGGTTGATTCAAATCTTGTGGGACCTTTGGGACATGGTGTGAGTGCCTTATTAATCGGATGTTCTTCAGTATCTAGGAAAGGTATTTTTGTAGTCCCAGGACCTATTGAAGGACGGATTAAAATAATGGTTTACACACTAACTCCCCCTATAACTATTAAGGAGGGATCAAAAATTGCTCAATTAATTCCTTTTGAAGCAGAAGTGCCTAAGGCAGAACAAAAGACAAGGGCTGTAGAAGGTATTGGATCCTCCGGTCAGCCTGGTGTTTTGCTAGCCATGCACATCAGTCGGGGAAAACCGGAGGAAGAAACATAACTGAGACACCCTAGTGGACAAGTGTGCAAATTGCAGATGATTATAGACAGTGGAGGTGATGTGACGATTGTACCTTTTCTTAAGTGGTCTAGGCGGTGGCCTCTAATGCCAGCGGGTACCGGCATTGTAGGGGTTGGTGGGACTCAAGCTACCTTTATCAGTAGAGGCGTAATTGCATTTATGTTCTCTGATGGTAGGGTAGTAACTACATGTCCCTACATAATGCACCTGCCTGTGGCACTAATTGGAAGAGATCAGCTGAAAAACTGATGATCCAATTTGGATTGATCAGTGGCCGCTAAAGCAAGACCGGCTGCAGATTGTCAATAATTTGGTGCAGGAACAATTAGATGCTGGGCACATCGTGCCTTCAACTAGTCCATGGAACACCCCAGTTTTTACAATCCCAAAGAAGTCTGGGAAATGGCAGCTGTTACATGACTACGAGCAACCAGTGCCGTTATGTGTGATATGGGCGCCTTACAACGCGGGCTACCCTCTCCGGTTATGCTACCGGAGGATTGGGATTTGGTGATTATCGATTCAAAAGACTGTTTCTTTACAATTCCTTTACATCCACAGGATGCTGAAAGGTTTGCTTTTACAGTGCCATCGATAAATAAAGCAGAGCCAGCGAAAAGATATCACTGGGTGGTGTTGCCGCAGGGAATGAAAAACTCACCTACGACGTGTCAATTGTTTGTTGCCTGGGCTTTAGAACCCATTTGTAAGCAGTATCCTCATTTACTTATCTAGCCTTACATGGATGATATTTCGGTTGCAGGAAAACAGCTGGATTCTGAGCTGTTTTCTCAGCTGAATTTTGTGTCAGCTCACGCATAGTCTTGGAAAAAGGGGGTTGAAGATAGCCCCAGAGAAAATTCAGAAGAAAGGGAGATGGTTGTACCTGGGCTGGATCATTACAAATGGAATGATTCGACCTCAGAAAGGGAAAATTAACACAGCAATAGAAACATTGTCTGATGTGCAAAAATGAATGGGAGATATCCAGTGGGTTCGTAATATCTGCGGAATTACGAACGATGATCTGAAACCATTGATGCCGCTCCTGGGAACATCTGCACAGGCTCAGGAGCGCCGCCAATTGAATGAGGATCAGCAACAGGCGTTGCAGGTGATCACTAATAAGATGGTAACAACTTATGCTCACAGTCGACCAGACAACCAAGCTCTTTCGTTGATGATAGTTAACTCAGGAGGTGAGCGAGAACACCCATTAGGGATTATTATTATCCAGCTGGGAGAAGGGAAACTGCATTTACGAATTTTGAAATGGGTTTTTCTCCCTTTCCAGCCCAGGAAGACAGTGGTTACACACCCTGAATTGTTTTCACAGCTTATTATCAAAGGGAGGCAGCGAATTGCAGATATCTCAGGCCTCGAGCCGACTATTACATATGTACCTGTGTCTCAACTTTATTTGGACTGGCCGTTGTCTGCTTCAACAGAATTTCAAATAGCAGCTGCTGATTTTTTGGGAACTCTCACTAACACTTACCCTTCGGACAAACTTTTGCCGTTGTGATCTCATCAGCGCATTGAACATTTGCCTTTGCGATCGGAGGTTCCTTTAAAAGGGATAACTGTTTTTACTGATGCTGGGTGAAAATCTCAGAAAGCTGCAGTCACCTGGAAAGTAGGAGAAACCTGGGAACATAAACTGCTCCCTGGGGTGACCGGAGACTCTTTACAGACTTTAGAACTCCGAGCTGTTACTTGGGCATTTCAGCACTGGTTTCGAGAACCCGTTAATGTAGTATCCGACTCATTATATGTTGTGGGCACGGTGCAGCGTTTGGAACATAGTATGGTGAAACCTGTGTGAAATCCTGTATTGTTTACTCTGTTGTTACAATTGTTAACGCTTTTGAACCAGCATCGGGATGAATATTTTATTGTGCATATTCGCAGTCATCAGAAATACGGAGGTCTCGCGTTAGGTAACGCTCGGGCTGAGCAGCTTGTCGCTGCAGCCTGGACAGGTCCTGTTGTTAAAACCTTTGAACAAGCTAGGTTATCACATGAGTTTTTTCACCAGTCAGCAAAAGTGTTGGCCAGGCAATTTCACATTCCTGTGGCTGATGCTAGGGAAATTGTACAGTCCTGTCCTGATTGTCAGAAGGCAGGAGCTGGCCTTGGTTTGGGGGTGAACCCTCGGGGACTCCGACCCCTACAATTTTGGCAGATGGATGTAACTCGTATCCCAGAGTTTGGCAGGCTTAAATATGGGCATGTTTCAATTGATACCTTTTCCCTAGCGCTCTGAGCAACGGCGCAAGCTGGTGAAACAGCACGGCATGTAATTAAACATGTGCATGCTGCCATTATGGCACTTGGAGTGCCTGCACAAATCAAACCTGATAATGGCCCGGCCTACACTTCTTGGAACTTTACTCTTTTTTGCCAGCTTTGGGGTATATGTCATATCGCAGGCATACCACACTTTCCCACGGGACAGGCCATTGTGGAATGAGTACATCAAACACTGAAAGCGCTTTTGCAAAAACAAAAAGGGGAGAGGTACTGGGTCCGGCAGAGCATCTTGTAAAAGCGATATACGTATTGAACTATTTATGGTTTACAGGTGACAGAAATGAACCGCCAGTAATAATGCATAGTTTGTGTTTGAGATCTGGGGTAAACCAGTGTGGAAATAGTGTTTTTGGCCAATACCGAGATGTCGCTACAGGAGAATGGAAAGGACCTGCGGAACTAAAAATGACGGGGCAAGGAAATGCTTGCGTTTTTACAGATACCGGTGTTAGATGGATTCCGAGTTGCTGGGTGAGGCCCTGGCAAGGGGATCTTAAGAATAAAGAAGTACAGGATCCGGCTGAAGTAGAGGATCAGGTTAAAGTAGAGGATCAGGTTTGATTTCTTATGTTTTACAGGGCATGGGTCAATATCAATGGTAGCCTTATGTCCTGAGGCACTTCAACGACACCAGCATCGACTGAACTTGGTCTTGACCCCATGTGAACGCAGCTGCCCAGCTCAGAACAGGTCAAGAAAAACGACACAGCTTGTAGAGAGCGTGGTCTGAACTGTCAGCCTTGGGTTTTCATACATTGCACGTGGTGTGACAAGAAGACTTGGAGAGTCGCACGTGCATGTGATCGAGATAGCGTGTTTAAATGTCACTCATGTAATGATCGGGTTGTGTTTTGTTCTGAAGGGAGCGAGTTGTCTGACTTTCTAGGTGTGTTAGCATATTGGTAATGTGCTGTTAATATGGAAAGACAAGCGTGAATACTTTGAGAATAACAGTAGTTTTCTTGAGGTTTTAAGCTACATTAAGGACCTTGGGTGAAGGGTTTTTAGCAGAAATTAGTTTCCGGCTTTTAAGACGCTTAGCTTTGCAGTGTCTTAATCAGAATAATAAGATAGTTGACAGGATTTGTAGAATTAGAATAAACATTCCTCGAAGCTTGCAGGTGCATTGGAGCAGCTGGGAAAAGGAGGTAAAATGATGGCAACACCTCAGACGTAGAGCACAGCTATGTTGATTTGTTTTCCACCAGGTAGTGAGGGGATTTTTGACGTTTTACCCAGAACGAATATTTGGCTAACATGGGCAAATTCAGCTGGGGTAACAGATTTTTGTCTGAGCTTGCAACAAGCAGATAACCCTTTTTGAACCTGTGTGATTGGTATGCCTTTGCAGGAGAATGAAACCGACTTTGATGGGTATTGGAATCCACGGAGCGTAAACCTGGCTAACAGAGAAAGCGGTTCTTGTTTAAGCCCCAACAGCAGATATGTTTGGCCCTCTATGCGTGGCGCAGCTTGGCAGAAAGCGGTCATTGAAAATTTAAATCAATTACATCAGTTACCTTTACAGGAGTTAGACTTACTGGCTAGCATTGTGCCTGTCCAATATGATAATGTTACTGCAACCGCAATGCCAGGTTGTAAAAGCATGTCACCGCAGCTCCAACCAGTGAATGGTACAGGAGTGATCTGGTTTGATAAACCGCGGCATAGTTGGTTTACAAGGCAAGGGGAGCAGGGCCGGTATGTACGTTATCTAAATGTCACAGGGCATTCCCTTTGGAGTGACTTGAGTGCCGGAAGGTTACATGTAAGCACCACAGGGGGTTTTAAACTTCCTCCAGGAGTGTTTCTGGTTTGGGGAGACAGAGCATGGCCCCGTATTCCCATGCGACCTGTTGGTGTGCCTTGTTACCTTGGACGGTTAACGTTGTTTGCTCCTCACGTGAAAGATTTATTAAATGTCAGTAGGGATCATGGGAGACCTATTTGAACTTTTGATGATACATGTAACGACAATGTACAGCTGCCATCAGTAGCACTGCTATAGCCACATCTATTTTTCTTCCAGGAGGAATGGCAGCCATGAATGCAAAAAATATACGTAGATTAGCATGCTGGGGTCAGAAACAATTTAATTTGACTTCATGAATGGTAAGTGAGCTACTTACTGATGTAGAGGGTGTTAGACATACTACTTTGAAGAATTGAGCTGCCGGAGATTTTTTATTGTTAGCACACGGACATGGTTGTGAAGATTTTGAAAGGGATGTGTTGTTCCGATTTGTCTGATCACTCAAAAAGCGTAACTCAGCAATTAGCAACACTGCACGAGAACATGAAGCATGTTACTGAAGGACATGATCCTTTTTCTGACCGGCTCAATAGCCTCGGGCTAAGGGGATGGTTGCAGATTGTAGTTAAAGGAGCATTGGTAGTGGTAATAGTGTTCTTGATTTTGATATTGCTACTTCCTTGTTTGTTTCAATGTTTGCAACGCATAATGAATGGGTTAATTAAACAGATGTCCAGAATGGGGTCTGGATTGCTCAAAAACAAAAAGGGGGATTTCTGGAGTGGCTGGAAGAAAACGGGCATATTATGAGCAACCCAGACCGAATAACTTGGTTGTAATAACAGGCCGCAGCTCTAACAAGCTGCAGGTGTTGTGAAGGACATGTGCAAGGCCAAGGGAGACAAAGAAACTGTGTATTCACAGAGAGGTAAGAGAGTTGGACAGAAAGATGATAAAAACAGGATGCCTGCACAAGGGGGGAGCAGCGTGTTGGCACCGCCCTGGGACCAACAACTTGGGAGGTGGGAGCGTGTGAACGAGTAGTTTTAACCGATCACCTTTTACATAACAAAGCGTGCGTAGTGTGTGCATTTTTAGCTGTAGAGTATAAATTGGTGTGAGTCTATTAATAACGTGGCACTAACTTGATCACATTGGTCGTATAAGTTGTGCCTGAGCCTACTGCGTCAACAACTACCATCTTCTCAATTCCCCAGGGAGTTTCTTGGTGCTTCCTTTTAACCAATTCACACATAATTTCCTCTGTAAATGTTAGTTGATGCGAAGGAGTCACCCGCCATCCATGATTTGGGGTTGCTTCAGTATATTAGCCAATTAATTGTTTTCTGGTGGATCCTGTGGGCTCTTAGGTCCTAATTTCTGCCGTTTCTCTGGCAGGACTAGCAATATTTGACTTTCAGCTGCTTCTTTCCTTTCTTGATCTGCCACTTGCTGTCCTAGATGCACCGAGCTATCTCCAAGGTGCTGCACTTTACAATGCATAATTGCCAGCACCCTGGGTCAACTGGTCACCTGAAATGATTGTTGGGTCTTTGCCTCATAATTTGACTGGGGATCCTTGCGAGGTTCAGAGTCCTCTTTCTTTCTTTCTTTCCAACAGCCCCATCAGCATGGTCTATTCCAAAGGCAAATTTCAAATATGTCCATACATTAAAAAAGCCTTGTCTGTTGATAATAATCCCAGTGCCCTTAGTGAGGCTGTGAGTTCTGCCTCTTGGGCCCACGTGTCAGATGAGAGGGCTTTGGCTTCTCTTCTCTCTCTGATAGTTACCACCACATGTCCTGCTCTTTGGGTCCCATTTCGCACAAAACTACTACCACCTACAAATAAGTCCCAGTCTCCATTTTCTGTTGGCGTGCCCTTTAATTCCACTCGGCTAGAATATACCTCTGCCATTGTCTTTAAACAATCATGAGTTGGTTCTTCTTTTCCACCGAGATCATGTCATTTTTGCCCAGGTGTCAGTTCCTGGGCCTCTTGCATCGGTAATACTGTAGCTGCCACCGTGCGCGGACAGGTTGGCCGTCCTTTACTGACACTGTCCAGCTGTTTGGAAAAGCTCCCCACGGCTCTGCTCCATGGTTCCAGGCTCTGGGCCAACACTCCTAAGGCAACGTGTCACCTTTCATGCACAAAGAGTTCCAATGGGTTTTCTAGTTTTGGGAGGCCTTGAGCTGGAGCACTCATTCCAGTCCGTTTCCATTCCGTAAATGCATCTCTGCACTCCTGAGTCCAGACGAGGAGGTTTCCCTTTCCTCCGACACCTTCATTTAGAAGTTTGGCAATGAGTCCCAAATTCATTATCTGTAAGTGACACCACCCGGCCATTCCCAGGGATGCTCTGAGCTCTTGTTTTCATTTGGGTTCTGGGATTTGACAAATGGCCCTTTTCCTCCAGCTCCAAGACTCTGCTGGCCCAGGCAAATTATAAATCCCCAACTGGTTGCTTCTTCTGGGGTGGTCTCTGCCTTTTCCCAGGGTACTTTGTACCCTGCTAGCCCCCAAAGTTTAGCAGGTCCTTGTTATAGAATCTTCTTTACTGCTGGTTGCTAGCAGTACGTCACCTACCTATTGCAGCAAGGCGACATTTTCCTACCTCTTTTGCCAGCTTTCCAACTCCCTGGCTAATTGATTTCCAAAGACTGTAGGGCTATTTTTAACTCCTTGCAGTCATACAGCCCTGCACAGCTGGGTTTCTCGACCAGTTTCAGGGCTTTCCCATTTGAAACCAACCGATTGGTGACTGGCAGCAGCCAGCACAAGGCAGAAGAACGCATCTTCACATCTCATACAGTAAACCATTCCTCATTCTCCTTCAGGGTGGTCAGGAGGGCATACGGGTGTGCTACTGCCTCATGGACATCTTGCACAGTTGCATTTATAGCTCGTGAATCTTGCACCAGTTTATATTCTTCTGAATTTGGCTTCCTGACAGGTAATACTGGAGTGTTATGTTCTGATTGGCATTCTCTTAGTAACCCAAAATCTGTGATTTGTTCAGTTAAGGACTCCAACCCTTTCCTGACTTGTAGTTTAACTGGGTACAGCTTTTGACTTGCTGCTCTGCCATTTGGCTTCCGCTGGATGATTACTGGTTCCCCTGCTTGGGGTTGCCCTGGTGTTCCTGAAGCCCATACAAGAGGTATTGCAGCATTTGTAACTGCTTCTGGTATCTGCTGTAGCTCGGCTTCCTTCTGCAACATAAAAACGTGGGCATCCCAATCTTTATTGTCAGGAATATGGTTCCTTTGAGGAAGCCCAGGTGGCACCTCAGGTAGATTTGGTTTCTGTCAACCAGCAACTGAATGCCAGCCCTGCAGTGCGTCACGGTCTGACCCAAGTTCATCCAGCTGGTCCATGAACAGGAAGCCCATCACAGTGGGGGTTCCAATCACCTGGCTACTCCCACACTCCCCTGGTACTTATTCCAACAATCCTTTGCTCAGCCCCGTGAAGATACCATCAAAGAACCAGTGCATGGTTCTCACAGTGTTCCTGGATCACAGCATATGCAAACTGAAGCACATTTTCAGCAGCACCATGTCCTCCTGGAGGTCAGCCTCCCCTCCCCCACAGGCCTTCAGGGGCCTCAGCAGCACTGCAGCTAGCCAAGCCTTCTTCTGCCAGGGCTGCAGAGCCCAGCACTGCTTTTCTGGCCTTGCAGAGGGCAGGGCTTCCTCTGCTGGTGCGCTTAGATTGCCACCGCCACCCACTCCAGCGGGTCTCTGCTCTCCAGCACAGCACGGGCACACGCTGGCTCGGGGCCGCTTGGTACCAGCTTTGCCCGAGAGAAGCCTGAGCTTGGCCCCAGCGCTACGGCTGAGGTGCTGCAGCCCAAAAGCGCACCGATGGCTTGGGCCTGGGGCACAGGCAGGAGCTGGACTTCCACATGCTGTCATCGTGCTGGATATTGATGGAGTAAATCATGATATTGATGAAATAAATCATGACGGGTGGTGGGACAGGCCACAGTGGTGCGGCAGGGGAAGGTGTGGGCTTTTCACGAGGGACAGGCCAGGAAGCTGAGGAGGGGATGCCCTCCGTGTGCAGGCACTTGTTGCACGTGCGGATCTCCTCTACGGGGTGTGCAGCAGGTTGGGTGAGCCCTTGCAGGAGAGTGTCAGCGAGAGGCCGGTTAGTGTGCCATCCTGGTGGGAGACACAGCACCCGCACTCAGGGTACGGCAGCGGAGAAAGGCTTATCTAAGCAAGCCAAGGAAGTCTGCAAGTCCATGATCCCAGCTCTTATTGGGGACTTCATGACCCTGACGCTTTCTGGAAGGGGAGCACAGCAGGATACACCCTGTCCAGCTGGTGTCGGGGGTCTCTTGAGACAAATTCTTTGCACAGGTGTCAGGCCAACAAAGGTGACGCTCACCTGAATCTGGTCCTTGCCAAACAGGCAGTGCTGCTGAGGGGTGTGAAAACCAGTGTCAGCCCTGGCTGTAGTGCTCATGAAATAGGGGGAGAAGACTTTAGCCTCTTCAGGGGACTTGTAGCGGTAGTCCCATGGGCAGCAGCACTCAAGGACAGCAGAGCTGTGTACGGCTGGTCATTCAGGAAAGCATTTTCCAAGCAGAACTGTCCATACCGAGGAGCAGGAAATCAAGCAGACATGCCAAGAGAGATCCTTGGCTAAAGAAGGAATTCCTCAAGAATCTCCAGAGAGAAAAGGAAGCATCCTGGAGGTGGATGCAAGGGCTCAAAGAGGAATTTAGAAATAGGGATGTCTTCAGGGAAGCCAAAGCCTGCTTAGTATGGGGTCTTGCAAGATGTTCAAGGGCATCAAGAGGATCTGTCACTACTTGCAGAACAGTTTAAGAAATAAACTACGCCCCTGTGTGGCCACTGCTGAGCTTAGTAAGAGCAGGTCTAGATAAATCTGAACATCCTCCAGGTCCTCTTTGCCTTAGTCTTCCCCAGCATCGTGTCCCACAGCTTTGTGCCTGAAGGCAGGACTCTGG
The DNA here is from genome assembly GCF_023634085.1 of Falco cherrug. NCBI lineage: Eukaryota > Metazoa > Chordata > Aves > Falconiformes > Falconidae > Falco > Falco cherrug. The sequence goes on along the minus strand of NC_073719.1, from coordinate 18,251,366 downwards.
AGGGAACCAGCCAAGTGTGGATGGGGATCGTGTCAGGAGTCATTTGACCAAATTCAATGCTTCCCACTCCAGGGAGGTGGAGGGGCGGCATCCCAGGGAGCTGTGTGAGCAGGCCGATGTCCCAGTGAGGCCATTCTCCATCCCCACTGGAAGGTCATAGAGACTGGAGGAACTTCCTCTTGACTGGAAGCACCCGTGAATCTCGTGATACCCAAGAAGGACAAATTGAAAGTCCTGCCCCTAAAGTGGACCGAGGCCCTGCGATGACACAGGGCAGGGACTGCCTGGCTGGGCCCTTGGTTTGCATTAGGCAAACTAGGGGCCATCAGGAAAGGTGACCAACAGCCTCCTGGGCTGTATGACCAGGAGCACAGCCACGGCAAGTCATTCCCCCCCTCTGCTTCCCACTTGTTTCACCACATCTAGAGTACTTGTCTAGCTTTGGTGCTCCGCAATAGCAGAGAGACACTGGCACGCTGGAGCCATTTCAGTAAAGAATCACAGAGATGGTCAAGGCTGGAGCACGGGCCCTGGTAGATCAGGCTGAGGGAGCTGGGCTGGTCCACCCTGGAGAATGGAGGGCTTTTGTGGGAGGATGTAAGAGCCTTGCGTTGCCTATGGCAAGGTTTCCAAGTACTCACTGTGGTACAAGGCAGGAGCACAGGAAGCAATGAACTGAAGCAAGAGCGCTGTCCTCCTTCTTCACCTTCAGCCTTCAGAGGTAGTGGGTGATTCCCCCAGCTCCCTGGGCAGCCTGTTCCAATGCTTGACCACCCTTGCAGTGAAGATGTTTTTCCTCATATCCAATCTGAACCTCTCCTGGTCTAACTTAAGGCTGTTGCCTCTTGTCCTGTGACTTGTTATTTAGGAGAAGAGACCTACCCCCACCCATCTACAACCTCCTTTCAGGTACTTCTAGAGAGCAGTAAGGTCCCCCCTGAGCCTCCTCCTCTCCAGACTGAACAAGCCAAGTCCCCTCTGCTGCTCTACAACAGGCTGGGGCTCCAGACCCTTCACCAGCCTTGCTGCCCTTCTCTGGACATGCTCCAGCACCTCAACATTTCTCTTGAAGTGAGGGGTCCAAAACAGAAACACAGTGTTCAAGGTGTGGCAGGTCACCTTGTCCCAGAAGGAGATCAGATTCATCAAGTAGGACCTGCCTTTCACAAACCCGTGCTGGGTGGTCTTGACCTCCTGGTTGTCCTGTGTTTGCTGTTGTATGTTGCTCAGGAGGATCAGCTCCACAACCTTCCCTGGCACTAAGATCAGGTTGACAGTCCTAGGAAGTATCCTCTTTTCTACGCTTCTTGTAGGTGGGCACCACTTTGACTAACCCCCAGGCTTCTGGTGACTCCCTACTTAGCCAGGACTTCTGACATTCACCCCGGGGTGATGCATTAGAGAAACAGACCAACGATTTTCACAGTGTTCCTGGATCACGAGATGTCCATAGCCAAGGACACTTTCCAAAGCACTTTGTCCTCCCTGGACATGAGGTTCACCTGCACCACAGGTCCTCTGGGGCTGCAGAGGCAACACAGACAGACATGTCCTCTCCTGCCACCACTGCACAGTCCAGCCCTTTGTCCCTCTGGTCTTGAGGACAGCTGGGTTTTCTCTCCTTAGGGACATTTCATTTCACCGTTAACAGTGCCACCTGCCAACCACCCCAGTATGCTCTGCAGCAAAATTTAGCAGGCATTGGGCTTTGGGTACTTGGTACCCGCTGTTTTTGTTACATGTTTGATCTTGGCCGTGGTGCCACAGCTGAGGTCCAATGCGTCTCTTCTCTGCCATAAAGAACCTAAATCAGGGAGAGCAAGGGGCCAAACTCTTACTTAACCAGCGTGAGGAAGCCTTAGGATCAATGACCTCACATCTTACTGGGGACTTTTATAACCCTGTGGGTTTACATGGCAAGGGTTTGGGAGTGGTCATGGGGTTTGTAGGGCTGACAAAGGTGAGAAGAGGTCAAGAGTTGGCCCCATGGCCAAGAAAGCCACATTCAGCTGGCTCTGAAATGGACCTGCTACCTCCCTGAGCTCGTAAGTAATTCTAGCGGCACCTCTGTGAAAAACCAATGGAAGAAAGGACATAACACAGTGTGCAGCATTTGTAGGAGAGAAAAAGTGAGAAACAGGGCACGGAAACAGCCCTACAAACACCAAGTGAGTGAAGAAGGAGGGTGGGCCGTGAGGGAGAGGCTTGGTGGGCTCATGGAGGCCAATGGTCAACCCACCGACCCCGAAATTTCCAGGACAGCACAGTGACAATGTTCCTTTAGGTGAATGCAGGTTCTTTACATCAGCGTTTTAGCACCGCTGCCAGATGAGCCAACAGCTGTGATGGTCAGCTGGATCTGAAACCCTGTGTCACCCCTGTCCACCTTGGCTCCAGCAGCAAAGGAATTATGGAATCTCATCTCCCAGGGGCGGTGAGGCAGGAGAGCAGCAGAGTGCAGGTGCCAGGCCTCAGACTGGCAGGCTGTGGCCAATGCTGGGAACTTTCACAGGGCAGTATCACTCAAGGGAGAAGAATTCAGTGCAAGTGGTCACAAGGAGGCCATGAGGCCCCAGGGCCAGAGGACAACTCGTCTTCTCATAGGCCTTGGTGGCAGAGACAATGGCCGTACGCAAGGGGACAGCCCTTGGGTTCTCTTGGTGACTTCCAGCCTTGCCCGTGCCCTTTGCCTTCCATCTCACGTTGTCCTACGCTGTCCCACAGCTGCTGCTTTTCCCCGGCAGGCAGCTGAAAGTCAAATATTGCTAGTCCTGCCAGAGAAACGGCAGAAATTAGGACCTAAGAGCCCACAGGATCCACCAGAAAACAATCAGTTGGCTAATATACTGAAGGCAACCCAAATCACGGATGATGGGTGACTCCTTCGCATCAACTAAAATTTACAGAGGAAATTATGTGTGAATTGGTTAAAAGGAAGCACCAAGAAACTCCCTGGGGAATTGAGAGTTGGGTAGAAGACTTGAAAGGGCAAGTTCTAAATGTACCATGACTGGGAAAACAAAAAGCAGAGTGAAGAAGCCTGAGTTGTACCTGAAGAATAACCCTCACCTACCCCAATGATCTTTCCCAGGGCTGACAAAGCCCAGGGGATTACTGGCAATTAGACTTTTTCCAAGTTACTGCAGCAGAATGGGTATCAGTATCTTTTAGTCATGACAGATGCTTTTTCAGGCTGGCGGGAAGCTTTCCCTCGCCGCAACAATAAGAAATATCATAAGTGTAAGTTCAGAGATTATACTGAGATTTGGGGTACCCATAGGACTTTCTTTGGGCAGGGCTCCACACTTGGTAGTAGAAGCCCTTCACCTTTTAGCTAAACTAGGAGGGGTAAAATGGGATCTCCACACTCCATGGAGACCTCAATCAAGCGGGAAAGTAGAAAGAATGAAGCAAAGCCTGAAAGGACAGATGAGTAAAATTTGCCAAGAACCTCAGAGAGAGCAGTCAGATGCTTTTCCCTCAGCATTGCTACAGATACAGGATCCAGCGTAAACGGAAGGAGAGAGTTAGTCCTTTGGAAAGGATACATGGTAAACCTTGCCAGGTGACAGAAATGGGAGTGAATCCCAAAATAATAGAAGGGAAACATGGCTTAAAAGAGTATGTTCAGTCTCTAGGAAAGGTCCTGTCCTCTCTCCAGAGGTACGTCACTGTGAGCGCAGATCTGTCCCTGGACGTGCCTGTACATCACTACCGACCCGGAGATTGTGTGTATCTTAGAACGTGGTTTGATGAACCGTTGAAGAGAAGTGAAAGGACCTTTCCAGATTTTGCTCAGCACCTACGCTGCTGTCAAGCCTGAAGGAGTCACTCCATGGACGTGCCATAGCAGGGTTTAAGCAGCCACATCACCAGAATGGACTGTCAAGCAAGAAAAACCTTTATGCTTGAAACTACCTCCAGAATCATGAAGTTCTAGGTTCGGTATCTTGCATTATTGCCAGACAGCGTATAAGTGAATGACTGAAATGCGACCCCAGATAAGACTGGGCTGTCTACAGGGAAGCTGGAGTCTTCTACTTGCCTCTCCTTTGTAGATATATGTTGAAACATGTTTTACAGATGTATAGAATTTGGCCTGTGATGTGGTATGCTAAATCCTCGACTTGGGTGGGATCAGGAGGAGTCATGGACACGGAATACTCATTTGAAAATTGTTGAAGAATCGATAAATGCTGTTAGGAGGAGTGATTGTTGGGTAGGTACCCATTTCCCTGAATGTCCTCATGCAGGAATGCCTGTAGCTGGTATCCCCATCCCATGTGGGACTAGTGGGAGTAACTTGTGGCTAAGACCAAAATACACTCACTGGAACGAGACTGACCTCCAGACCTGGGCAACACTGAATCCACACTCAGTGTGAAGTGTGTTACTAAAATGAAGCCGAGACACACCAAAATGGAACTCTGGTCTTTGTGGGGCCCTACCCACATTGTGATTGCCCAATGCATTTCATGAAGCTGTCAGAACTAACTAGCAGTAGGTACTGGAACGTTCCACTGGGCACGGGGTGGTGCTGGATATGTGCCATGTAGCACAAAAAGCGTTACCACCAAGATGGCTGGGTAGATGTACACGGGGAGGGATTTTTCCTGATATGACTGACTGAGACACTGGAGAACAGTCGGTGGGGAACAACTTACCTGCGGAGATACAGGCAGAATCAACCACCCCTTCCAGAGAGACCCACGGGGTTTCACTCTTTTGCTGGGTGGTTTATTCCTTGGCGAGGGGCTGCTGAACTGGGGAAGGCAGTGACAAAGAGATCCACAGGAAAGGAAGAGATGGCCAAGGACACTGCAGATGCCATAAACTGCACCCTGTACGGCACAGGCAATGGCCGTACGCAAGGGGACAACCCTTGGGTTCTCTTGGTGACTTCCAGCCTTGCCCGTGCCCTTTGCCTTCCATCTCACGTTGCCCTACGCTGTCCCACGGCTGCTGCTTTTCCCCGGCAGGCCGCAGGCACCCATCTGGCTTCCCCACCGTGCTCTCACCCTGCCCTTGCCGCACATGCACTGATGTCTGCCCACCCTCACACGCTGTGCCTGCAAACACAGACATGGACTGATCTCACACTCCTTCTGGACGACGTCTCCCACCACGGCACAAGCCCTTGAGTGACATTTCCTCCTCCTGACCTCCAGTCTCCACTTTCCCAGCTGCACTGGGTGGCAGTGCTTCTCCCTCCTGCTCTTCCCTACCGCCAAGGAAAGCTCCACCACCTGGGAAACCACCCTTCAGGCGGGCATCCCGACCCGTCACCCTCCTTGTGGCCTTTCCCCTGACCATGCCACGGCCTCACCGCGCTCTTCCAAGGCTGCGAGCCTTTCAGCTTCTCGCATAGACACGAGCAAGCCGTGTGCCTGCTGCGGTGCAGTCATGTCCTCAGGCAGCAGCGACGTGACAAGCAAGAAAGAAGCCCCTTGGTTCTGCTGGCCTGCCCGAGACACGGGCAGATGGAGCTTAACAGCACGTGTCCCAGCCATGAGTCAGGGGCTGCCCTACGCGCTGTGTCAGGCAGAGGTGACCTCACCGCCCCTTTCCCAGGCACATTGCTGCTGGTGGCCTGTCCCCTCCGCAGGCAGAACTGGCCTCACTGCCCCCGTCACAGCCATTGGCTTCCTGCTGGAATGTGAGTCCCTGAGACACAACTGACCACGAGATACCGTCCTCAGCCGTCACCCTCCCCGTGGCCCAGCACCCAGCAGATGAAGGGAAGCTTCTGTCAGCCAATTTATCTCATGGATTTCCTACCTACCATTTGGGTGGAAGAACAGTCCTCAGGGGAACTGCTTTGTTTCTACTGGACCATGTATCGTCTCTGCTTCTGTGCCTCTGTTTTCCCTTCTTCCCCCTGCTATCCCATCCCAGCTGAGCTCTCCAGGGAAGTGAGTCAATGAGTCCTAGAATATCTCAGGTTGGGAGAGGCCCCTGTAATGCCCTTGTCCAGCTGTCCTGCTCAAGGCAGGATGAACTGGTTGGCATCTCTCAAGGGCTCTGCCCACTTTGGCATCATCCACAGAAGGGTCTGGAAAGCCACTTTGTCAGCTTGTACTGGGAGACAATAAAGACATTCAACACAGTTGGCCCAACTGCTTGCACTGGAAGATGCCACCAGTCAGTGGCCACCAGGAGGACTTGACCACTGGTGACATTTGGTCTTGAGCCCCTGTGGCGTATGATGCACCGACTCTGGGAGAGGATCGAAGGCACGAAGACACTCAAAGACACCTCGAAGACACTTTATTAATCAATAATCAAGCAAGCCTTTTATACCTTTGCAGGGGGCCGACGTGTCAGCCTGTAATTGTGCTCAGCAATTTTCCACTCTGGGCTCTTTTTTTATTACAGACACAGCAGCTCAGCAACTCCCTTTATCTACAAGGCCACAAGCTCTGCAGACCACTCCCTATCTTCAAGTTTCTCCTCTTGCTCCCATGGCTTCCTTCCAACAGGCATAACTGTGTCTCTCTCCCAAGGTCGGGTTTCGCTCCCTGACGCTGTTGAGCTAGCTCGAGAGATAGCCACAAGCCCCCAGCCAACTTCCCCCCACAGTATCCTCCATTTCTTCACTCCAGAAGTCACCCATCTGCCTATACAGAAAGTGCAGGAGAAAAAGTCAAAACCCTTGCAAAGGTCCAGGTACAAACCATCCCCTTCTTGCCTCAATACGTATGGGTGCAGCAACCCCTTTGATGTCCCACAGTTACCTGGAAATGGCTGCAGGAGTATTTCCACCGTCATTTCCCCAGACACTACGGTGAGGATGACCAGCCTGTATTTCTCCCAGTTGTCCTTCTTGCTTTTCCTGAACAAAGGCTGGATGTCTGCCGTTTCCCAGGACCCCAGAACCTCCCTGATTGCTCGGACACATTTGAGGGCACCATCCAGAAAGGGTGCCGTGATCAGACCGAGGCACTTGCAATGAGCCTGCCCAAGGCGGGTGAGATGAATCTCCCTGGGACAGTGGCCTTTGTTCCTGCAGTCACACACAGGAACGGCCAGGCGCTGGGAGGTGTCCCCACCTCAGCTGGCCTCATGCACTGCTGGCGTGGTTGAACCCCAGCCTCACGCGCACAGGGGTGCTCAGAGGCACGAGCCCGTCCCTGGCACGTGCGGAGGCAGAGCACTGCAGCAGGCACAGTGACTGCCTGGCCTCCTGCTGCCCCTGCCAGAGGCTGGCAGCACCTCAGCCCGGGGGTGTCGCACCCTGCTCGGCACCTCGCGGAGATGGCCCTCGTCATGAGCAACGGGCACGGGGACCTCGGTTCAAGGAAGCACGTTGCAGTGCTGCATTCAGGTGGTCTCCACAAGTCCAGAACATATTATGGAGGCCAGCACCGTCACAGAGTGCCCGTTGCCTGCCCCTGCCTGCGCTCACAGGACTGCCACGCAGCACGGCGGTGACCAAGCTGCCAGAGCACTCAGGCCTTACACCAAGGCATGGGGTCAGAAGGAGAGTGTGGAAGTGGAAGGAGGACAGCACTGGAGAGCCAAGGGCTGGTGTTCCCTGGTACTGCTGCCATGCCAGGAACCTTTTCCCCTCCGTCTGTGGACACAGGAACAGTCCCTGCAGCTCCAGAAAGGCCTTGGAAGGAAGAATCCCAGCAAAAATAAAGTTGCCTAATGGCCCTTTGGCTTTGTTAGATGAGGAGAGAGCAGGGCACCTTCAGAAAAGAAAATCACAGAAGGAATTAGAATGGGGATGACAACTTTATCAGAACAGAAATACCACAAGTAACTACAAAAAATTCAGAAGACAGTCAGGGTCTGTGATGAACTACATTATAAATGCTATTCATAATTTTATTCCTTCAGAACATCCAGTTATCATTTTGCACATTGCACCCTTCAGCTCCTGGTTCCTCATGCTGTAGATGAGGGGGTTCAGTGCTGGAGGCACCACTGAGTACAGAACTGACACCACCAGGTCCAGGGATGGGGAGGAGATGGAGGGGGGCTTCAGGTGGGCAAACATGGCAGTGCTGAGAAAGAGGGAGACCACGGCCAGGTGAGGGAGGCACGTGGAAAAGGCTTTGTGCCGTCCCTGCTCAGAGGGGATCCTCAGCACAGCCCTGAAGATCTGAACGTAGGACAGAACAATGAAAACAAAACATCCACAGGCTAAACAGGAACTAATCACAATAAGCCTCACTTCCCTGAGGTAGGTGTGTGAGCAGGAGAGCTTGAGGATCTGTGGGATTTCACAGAAGAACTGTCCCAGGGCATTGCCGTGGCAGAGCGGCAGTGAAAAAGTATTGGCCGTGTGCAGCGCAGCATAGAGAACATCACTACCCCAGACAACAGCTGCCATGTGGACACAAGCTCTGCTGCCCAGCAGGGTCCCGTAGTGCAGGGGCTGGCAGATGGCCACGTAGCGGTCATAGGCCATGACGGTGAGGAGAGAATACTCTGCTGAAAGGAAAAAGACAATCAGGAAGAGCTGTGCAGCACATCCTGAGTAGGAGATGTCCCTGGTGTCCCAGAGGGAGTTGGCCATGGCTTTGGGGAGAGTGGTGGAGATGGAGCCCAGGTCGAGGAGGGAGAGGTTGAGGAGGAAGAAGTACATGGGGGTGTGCAGGTGGTGGTCACATACTACAGCAGTGATGATGAGGCCATTGGCCATGAGGGCAGCCAGGTAGATGCCCAGGGAGAGCCAGAAGTGCAAGAGCTGCAGCTCCCGCGTGTCTGCCAATGCCAGGAGGAGGAACTGGGTGATGGAGCTGCTGTTGGACATCTGCTGCCTCCGGGCATATGGTCCTGTCACAGGAGAAAAAGACAGCGATAATTTAGGGGAGACTTCTGCAAGCAAAATCAAAGCCATTTCCCACAGACCATCCCCCCGTCACACACAGACATCCCTCTCTTTTCTTGGAGACCTTCCTGCAGCTGTGTGGCTGCAGCCCTGCTTGGTGCTGGCCGTGTGGGTGATGAAGAGCAGGGCATCTGCCCACGGGCTCTTGACCAGCCAGCCCCACTCTGCAGCAGTGGGTGGGGGCAGGGACCAGTCCTGGTGTTTAACTTTGTCCTCTGAAACCAGTGCCAACGCAGAAGGGCTGGTCAGCGTCTGCAGCGCCAAAGCTAAGGAACGGGAAGGGTGAAGGCATTGTAAGAGAGCTTTAGTTTTTTTCACAGCTCCCCCCCATCTCTCCTGTTGAGTATTTTCAGATGTCAGAAAAGCAGAGCATTTTTGCTGCCCTCCGGTGGAACAGAGTGAGGTCTGTGAGGCAAGAGGATTGCCTGTGGGTGAGTGCCCAGTGAGGGGAGGTGGTCTGTCCTTCTGGTTCCCAGTTTCTGTGGGCTTGCACCTTCCTGAGATGAATGGTGGCCACACTCCCATGTTACCCTGAAATACCACAAGGCACTGCTGAGAACGGTCTGACCCACCACAGACCAGTAAAGGTTGTAGACTTTCATCAGAACTCAGCATCCCACCCACAGCAAAGGATACACAGCTCATTTCACCCACCCCAGCAGTGTTTTCTCCATCACAGAAACTCTACGCATCTACGTGGGGCTTTCAGATCGCTAATGGGTGCGAGGGGACAGGTTTCCATTCTGGAGGGCAACGCACTGCTTGGAAGGGAACTTCAAGGAGGTAGCCAAGTGCCCTAACAAGAGCATCAGGTTCAGGGAGAACCAGCCCATTGCCCAGCCCCACATAGGGCATTGCCCACAGCCCCACGGCTGAGAGGAAAGCTGGGACACTTGTTCCCATGGACACAGCTGCAGGAGAGGACCCACAAGGTCAGAGTGTGACTCTGCAGCTGAAACACCCATCCCCAGAGAGCCTGACAGCAAGAGCTAGAGAATAAAACTAACCCAAAACGGCAGAGAAAGAAGTAAAATTGCACTGATGGTCTAGGTAAGAGTGTCCAGGGCGAGCGAGCCAGGCACTGAGGGCAGCGTTGCCCTTGCCCAGCTCTGCTCGCCACCTCCCACACACCAACACTGCCGGGCAGCTGCTCTCAGCCCCTGTGCTCTGCAGAGGGACCGGGGCACGTGGCTGCAGAGCTGCACCGCGGCTCTGCTGGAGCTCTGGCTGCAGAGGGGGTGGCTCACGCCTCGGGACCCCCAGCCCTGAGGGCAGAGGCTTTGCTGGGGGGAGAGCAGCCAGGGGGATGCCTCAGAGAAAGGGGTCTGCACTGCACATGGTCAGAGAGAGCTTTCTGATTCTCCCTTCAACAACAATTCTGTCTGAAGTTTCCTATCAGTCCTTGCAATATCCTGGATGTCAGGAGACTTTCCTTGTGGGAGGTATCTCCCTGTGCCAGGTCTTTCCCTGTCAGTGCTCACAGACCACATCTCTGCCTCTGTGCACTGGCCCCCCACAAACGTGCCTCTCTGAAGGGCACTGGCTGGGCACAGGGTCCTGCCCGCAGGGGGAAAAGGGCAGCTCAGAACGACCCTGATGGCTCCAGCAAAGGTGCTGCTGCTGCTGTTCATAGGTGGAGGAGTGGCTGAGGGCACTTCAGGAGGCTCCTGGCAGACCTCCTCATCACTCAGAGTTACAGCTGGCAGTCTCAGGGACATCTTCAAACTCGAGCTCTCCATTAACATTTCCGCCTTCCCTCTCCTGCCCCCAACAACAGAAAACTGAAAACACAGATTGAGGAGAGCCCTGGATTTATCATAGCAATCCCTGCGCTGACCTTCGATACAAAAAGTCTCATCCAGACATATTCTGAGGGTAACCTATACTTGTAAGCAGCGCTCACCCTTGCAGCACACTCTCAACAGCAGAGAGATCCTTCCCTATCAGGGGTCGGTCCATACGCCCCCAGAGCTGTCGGGAGCCCCCAGCAGGCTGAGAGCTGCCCCTGGCAGGCGGCAGAGCCCCTGCCCCAGCACACAGCCCCCTGGGCTGCAGGGACCCTGCTGGCAAGGACAGCCCTGGGCACCCCTGCCTGCACAGCCACCTTCACAGCCCTGCAGCCGGCCCTGGCACAAGGCAGCCCACATGCCCTGGCCCTCCCACGCTGCAGCAGGGAAGCCCTGCTCTGCAGCACACTGGCCTCCTCCACAGCACAAGGCTCCCACATGGTCCCACAGGCTGGGGGGGCCCCAGCTGCTGCAGACCCGGCTGGGAACTGCAGAGGCATTGCCCTGCAGCCACACACTTACCGGCTCCAGGGCTCTGCAGATTTCTCCAGCAGGGAGCTCTCAGCAGCCCCCCACCAAGGGCTGCTTTTGAGCTCTCCCTGCCTCCCTCCTCTGCCCCTCTGGGCTCCCTCCAGCTGTCCCTGGGGCTGCAGGGGAACCTGCTGGGCAGCACGATGAGGCAATCCCTCACGGGCCTTGCCTCACCTGGGGGGACACACTTATTTCCAGCAGTGGCAATTCTCTTAATAGAAAAAGTTTTGTGCAGGAGTATCAACTTTTGTTAACCCATTACTAGAGAGGACACCAGGAAGACTGCAGCAAAGGATCCAAGTACTCCTAAAAGAGTGTGTGTGCATGTGTGTGTCTGGTGGTTCTACAGGCAGGGCGGGGAGGATGTCTTCAGTGCTTCAGTAAGCCCTGCAGAGCCCATTTCAGCACTTCATTGCACAGTCCGAGGGCTCAAGACTCAGCTCTCCCTTGCCCAGGCCATGTCTCTGCTCTGAAGCAAAGCCTTTGCACCCCCGGGCTCGGGGACACTTGGTACCAGGTTGCCTTATGGCCAGGCAGAGCTGGGCTGGTGCCACAGCTGGGGGGCTTCAGCCCAGATGTGCAGCAGGGCCCTCAGCCAGGGGCCCACGCAGAGGCAGCTGCAGCCCGTCCTGTTGCAGACAGAGCTGTGACCCTGAGGGAACCAAGTGCCAAGGCAGGTGGCAGAGCTCAGCACAGCTGCTCGGCAAGGACAGCAGCCTCCAACAGCCCAGGCATCCACCACGCGGTTTAGACCGGTGAGGCAATTCCAGGGCACCCGAAGGAGCGTTCCCTCCTTCTGCACAGGCCACAGCCTGCCAGTGTATGACCTGGGGCCTGCACTCTGCTGCTCTCCTGCCTCACTCCCCTGGGAGTTGAGACTCCACCATTGCTTTGCTCCTAGTACCAAGGTGGACACGAATGATGCAGGGTTTCAGATCCAGGGGAGCATCACAGCTGCTGGCCCATCTGGCAGCTGTGCTAGAACGCTGATGCAAAGAACCTGCAGACACCTAAACGTGCATTGTCACTGTGCTGCCCTGTGGCTGTCAGTGGGCGGTTACTTGACCACCGGCTTGCAGGATCCCACCAAGCCTCTGTCTCGCTGCTCCCCTCCTTCTTCACTCACCTCGATGTCTGTAGGGCTGTTCTCTCACATCATTCTCACTCCTCTCCCTTTCTGCTTTGTCCTTTGAGAGACCAGCCTGAGGGGTCTTGCCATACAGGTTAGCCTATGGCAGTAAGGTCTCCCAATCGCCTCCTGATACCTAAGCTCCCAGAAGTCCAAAAGAGACACCTCTCACTTCAGGACAGCCCACCTTCAGGAGCTGGGTGGCTGCAGGCTGCGCTCCAGAAGGGCACAACTCTCCGGTGGCATCGCTGTGTGATCAGGGAGCCCCATGGAGAAGACACCCCAGGAATGCTGCTGGGTAGCTGTGCACAGGCAGCTGCAATGTGCCCTCTGTGTCCCTGGCTGCAGGGGCAGAGCGGAGATCCTTCTCAGGTATGATGAGGCAGCATGAGGAGTTTGCAGATCGGTACTTGGAAACTGGCTGCCTCTGCTCTCAGCAGCGTCCAGTTCCTTCTCTGGGAAGCACTGGGGGTGACAGTCCTGCAGGTCAAGGAGCTGCCAGCACAGGGCAGCTGAAACCAGGGCGGGTGGACAGACTGGCTGTCCTCAGTCCGCACAAAGGGACTGTCTCTTTGCCTCTCAGGGCCCACCTGATGGCACCTGCAGTGCAGCAGGAATGGCAGTGCCAAAACCACTCCTCAGCTGTGGTGGGGCAACCGGAACAAAATACACAGAGAAAAATCCCCTCAACTCCGCTCCATAGTTGGGTGAACACGGGGTGGCAATGCTGTGAAGCCCTTTGATGCCCTGAGTGTATTTAATCCTAGATCACGCCACGTTCCTATTTCGCTACTGCTGTAGGGAAGGACTGACTCCTGCAGAGCCCACAGCAGAGTCTCCTACTCCCTGGAGCACCCTCAGCAAAAACCAACTCATGAGAGATCTACTAAAGGTCTTCGGGAAAGCAGAGAGGCCTTTTCATTGGGGTTCCTCTGAGAAATATGTTAGGTTTTGCTCAGCAAAGTCTTGCCTAACTCTTTTCCCTCTCAGACAATCTCTGTGCCAGGAGGCACCAGATGCCAAGTGGCTACCCCTTAACCCAGTTCCTCCTCCTGGCATTGGCAGACACGCGGGAGCTGCAGCTCTTGCACTTCTGGCTCTCCTGGGCATCTCCCTGGCTGCCCTCATGGCCAACAGCCTCATCATCACCACTGTACTGTGCGATCACCTCCTCCACACCCCCATGTGCTTCATCCTCATAACCTCTCCCTCCTCGACCTGGGCTCCATCCCCACCATTCTCCCCAAAGCCACGCTCAGTTTCCTGTACGACCAGAGCCATCTCTTACTGAGGATTTGCTGCCCAGCACTTACTGATTCTCTTTTTCATTTCAGCAGAGTATTTTCTTCTCACTGTGATGGCTTATGACTGCTTATGAGATTTGCCATCTACCTCGCCAACCTGACAGCCTGCAGTTGTGCGTGAGGAGCTCCACAGTGGATGTCATTTCCCTCAGCTTTACAAAACTCTGGCCATGGTCTCCCTCAGTGTTGTTCTACCCAAGTGAGGCCATGACACTCTGGGTGCGAACAGAAAGAGATGAGTAAAACACCAGCTGGATGGTCAGGCTGAGAGAGCAGTGGGGAAGGGCTCACACCCCACCTGGAGGCCACTGGGACATACTGGGGCAGTGTGGGCAGCACAGGGGACTCTCCTGCTTACAGTTTAAGAGCTGTACACATGACCCAGTGGAGGCAACTCTCACAGTGTCTGTCGGTGGCACCAAACTGAGAGGAGCATCCCTGTGCCCTAGGGATGCCATGGAGGGGAACCCTGGCAGGTGGGGTGGCCGCCCTGGCAGGAGCTGCACAGATGCAGGACGGACCAAGGGCAGAGCCTGCACCTCCCTCGCATGGACTAACACCCTGCAGGACCTGCCTGGCTGGGCAGTGTCTGTGCAGAAAAGGCCCTGGTGGTGCTGGGGGACAGAAGGCAAAACACAATCCCAGCCCGTGACCTGGTAGCAGAGGCAGCCAGCAGTGCCCTGGAGCGTACGAAGAAGTGCCTTGACAAGAGAGGGCGGGAAGTGATTGTGTCCCCACGCTCATCCCTCGTTAGACCCCCTGTCCGTGACTGTGTTCATTTTTGGGCCCTGACTGTGGAGGGAAGCGGGGAGGGAGCGGCTGGGTGGCTGCTGGGCTTTTGGCCAGAGACAAGCCTTGACAGCAAGGAAGATGTGTATAATTCGGAGGGAGTTGAGGAAGGAAGGGAGGCAACAGAAAGTCCCCAGGACTTGGAGGGCCACGGTTTCATATCTTTGGCAAACCCCATTCAGAATATGCTGGGAAGTGATGCTGACATTCCGAACCAACAAGGTCCATGGGCAGGCAAAGCTGTGCCTGTTGTTGTGACCCTAAGGAGACCCACACGCCTCTCTAAGGTGACCTGCACACCTACGGCATAGATCATGCTGGGGCTGAATCTCCTGCCTGGCTTCAATGGCCACCCGAAGCCATGGACAAAGCTTTGGGTGGAGGCCCCAGGTGAGACTGGTCAGGGCCAGGAAGGCCTAGGGATGCTCTCAGGGCCCTGCCCCCATGGGATCCCACCTGCCAGTGCCCTCAGCAGGCCAGGTTTTACTACCCTCATCTCCCAGGGCTGTGCTCTGCTGCTCTCCTTCCCCACTTACCTGGGCATCAAGGACACCACAATTTCATAATCACTACAATCAAGACTGGCACTGCTATTCACATCCCTGAGCATCTTGACCTCTTTGTGGAGACCCAGGTCCAGGTGAGCATCAGAGTGGGCAACCTGTTTGGTCTGAGGAACTTGCCCACAAGCCCCTGCACTCTTGGCATCCTTGCTTACCTGTCCTGTGAACACCAAGGAGACTGATTCCCCCAGAATAAACCAGACTATCTCACCCATTGTTTCTCCTGCCATAGTATCTCACAATCCAAACATATTTTTTTAATTGGCAATAAATTAATCTTTGCCAAGGCAACACATCTCTGGACATGAAAAGAATCATTAAGAGATCTCTTTGTCTTTATCTTGACCCATGAGCATTGCTGGTTTAACTTCTCCCTTTGTCCTGTTGAGTCAGTGCAGCTGACAACAAGTGATGTTTGTCTCACCACTGGCCCAGGTTAACCCACCACAGGACCACATCAGGACTGCTGAGCCCACAATGGGGCTCCCAGCAGATGAAAGACCCTGACACATCACAGCAAGTCCTGCAGAGGCCAGAAGGATGGTTAGGACCTGGAGCATATTATGGGCAAAGAGAGGCTGAGAGAGCAAGAGTATTATTTGAGAAATGGTTCTGAGTGAAAGACTGGAGCGCTGGACCCAGGCCAGCTGGTGGGATCTCAATCAATATTTGTTAGAACACCATGCCATGAGAACATGATCTTGTTGGAGGTGTCTGACAATGGCCTTCCCTGAGAGACCAATGTGGCAAGAGCTATGGGACTTGTGTGTAACAAGTGTCAGTAGGAAAGTGGCTCCCTTTATATTTAGAAATGGTGATGGAGTTGGGTATCACTGGGCAACGGAGGAGGACAGAGGTGGCCATGCAGCAGTGGTCCCTAATGAGGGCTGGGGTATATGACCAGGCTTGGAAATGAGCAGTGTTTGGGAATTTGTGGGGAAAATTTCCCTTCTGCAGCTTTCTGAGGGTGTGCAGGGAACACGGCACAGATCTGGCCCCTCAGTCCCGCTCCTTTGGTGCCTTGCTTGCTTCACCATGACCCCTGGGTCTGCACCAGGACACCCTGCTGTGTGCCCCCACCCTGCACACCCACACAGCTGAGCTCTCACTGGTGTTTCCCTCTCCCTGGCCCTTCCCAGCCCCCCCCCCCCCCAGCTCTGCCCACCTCCCCTGCCCTCTCCCCAGCCCAGGCAGACACAGCAGCCCACGCGGGGCTGGCCCCATGCAATTGCCCACCCAAAGGGGGCTGCAGAGCTCTGGGCACTCACCCCATGGCCATAGACCATCACAAGGGCACAGGAGATGCTGGTGGGCAGAGAGGGGTCTCCTCCTGCCAGTCAGCCCCAGGGCTGGCACCAGCCATGGCATGAGGACACAGAGGCCATTGCCTCCCTCTGTCTGCTGCTCCTCTCTCACAGGGACCCTGCTTGCCCACCCCTGGCAGCCCCTCGGGGCCAGTCCCTGTCCCCAGCACCAGGCTGCTGGCCTGGGGGCTCCCCAGGCACCTCCTGCGGCACCAGGGACACAGCAGCCTGCCCCAGCTGGGGCATCCACAGAGACACCTGCTCTTGCCCAGGGATGTGGTCTCAGGCATGGCCCTGAGCAGGCGGTGCTGCTGTGCAGGGCAGCGGTGCCTGAAAGCCCAGGGAGATGGTCCCAGGCACATCCCTCTTGGTCACCAACCATTCCCATGGGCACTGGGCCCCCACACGCCAAGGCTCAACACAGGCCCATGCCCTAACGCGTTGCCCCATGCCCTCCTCCCCTGAGCCATGGGGAACCCAAGCCCAGCAGCATGGTCTTCTGGGGGCAATTCCTGCAGCCTGTTCCTGAGCTCAGCTTTGGAAGAAGAGACCAACCTCCAGATATAGGCATTGAAAAAACCCACCCTTTTATTACTGAGATGTGACACAGGAGTATATATGTACCATCCTCCCTGGCGCATGTACAAAGGCCTCTGGGTCAGGGAGGCTGGGTTCGTGCTTTTGGGGAAGGGGAGTGAGGAAATACATTGAAGTAAAACCATGATTGTCATAGATGGAATGTTAAACACACATGATGTTCTATACGTGACTTGAAAATACCTTGTAAAGAGCCACAGTCAGTTCATTGCCGCTGAGAGACACCTGACTGCATCAGCTTCTTCAGTGCGTCCTTCAGCTCCTGGTTCCTCATGCTGTAGATGAGGGGGTTCACTGCTGGAGGCACCAACGAGTACAGGACTGAGACCGCCAAGTCCAGAGATTTGGAGGAGACGGAGGGGGGTTTCAGGTAGGCAAATGTGCCAGTGCTGAGAAAGAGGGAGACCACGGCCAGGTGAGGGAGGCACGTGGAAAAGGCTTTGTGCCGTCCCTGCTCAGAGGGGATCCTCAGCACAGCCCTGAAGATCTGAACGTAGGACAGCATGATGGAAACAAAACAAACAAATGCTATGAAGGCACTAACAACAATAAGCCCCACTTCCCTGAGGTAGGTGTGTGAGCAGGAGAGCTTGAGGATCTGTGGGATTTCACAGAAGAACTGTCCCAGGGCATTGCCGTGGCAGAGTGGCAGTGAAAAAGTATTGGCCGTGTGCAGCGCAGCATAGAGAACATCACTACCCCAGACAACAGCTGCCATGTGGACACAAGCTCTGCTGCCCAGCAGGGTCCCGTAGTGCAGGGGCTGGCAGATGGCCACGTAGCGGTCATAGGCCATGACAGTGAGGAGAAAATACTCAGTTGAAATGAAAAATAAAAAGAGAAAAGCTTGGGCAGCACATCCTGCATAGGAGATGGCCCTGGTTTCCCACAGGGAATTGGCCATGGCTTTGGGGACAATGGTAGAAATGGAGCCCAGGTCAAGAAGGGACAGGTTGAGGAGGAAGAAGTACATGGGGGTGTGGAGATGTTTGTCACACACTACGGTGGTGATGATGAGTCCGTTGCCCAGGACGGCAGCCAGGTAGATGCCCAGGAAGAGCCAGAAGTGCAAGAGCTGCAGCTCCCGCGTGTCTGCCAATGCCAGGAGGAGGAACTGGGTGATGGAGCTGCTGTTAGACATCTTCTGTTTCTGAACACAGGGACCTGTTGAAGGACAAAGGGCAGGGACAATTTAGGAGAGACTTCTTTGAGCAAAGTGAAAGCCGTTTCTCCTAGATGCGCCCCCGCTGCCCCATGTCCCCCCCTCTGCCGTTCCTAGGAGAGCTCCCTTCCGAGCCGTGGCTGGAGCTGTGCTGAGTGCTGGCCGAGTGTGCTGTGAGGAGCAGGGGCTGTGCCCACTGGCTGCCCAGCAGTGAGCCCTGCTCTGCAGCAGGGGCTTCATGGGAACCCTGGGGGCAGGGGCCAGTCCTGGCCTTGCACTGGCTCAGCCCAAACTGCTCCCAGCGCAGAAGGGCCTGTCAGCATCGGCTCTGCCCGTGCTGAGCAACGGCCATGGCCAGAGTCAGGTCAGGAGGGCTTTGTGCTGTGCTCAGGGAGAGCAGAGTGAGTGCTGAGAGGCAAGGGCACTGTCTGTGCCTGAGTGCAGAGGCAGGGAATCTGGTGAGTCCCTCCAGCTCCTTCTCAGCTGCCCTGCACTTGCAGCTTTCTGTGATAGAGTCCAATTACACTGACATGTGTCCTGGTTTAACCCTGGCTGGAAATTATGTACCGCAGGGATGCTCACTTACTCCCCCCTCACCCATAGGTATGAGGAGAGGAATGAGAAAGGAATGTAAATCTTGAAGTTTGAGACGAGAAAAAAATCATTAATGCAGTAGAATAAAAATGAAATTACAATAACAATAATGAGAATGACAGTTATAATGAGAGGGAGGTAGTCGGGGGTAATAAAATCCAACAAGAAAGGAAGGAAAGGAAGGAAAGGAAGGAAAGGAAGGAAAGGAAGGAAAGGAAGGAAAGGAAGGAAAGGAAGGAAAGGAAGGAGGGAAGGAGGGAAGGAGGGAAGGAAGGAAGGAGGGAAGGAGGGAAGGAGGGAAGGAGGGAAGGAAGGAAGGAGGGAAGGAGGGAAGGAGGGAAGGAGGGAAGGAGGGAAGGAGGGAAGGAGGGAAGGAAGGAAGGAAGGAGGGAAGGAAGGAAGGAGGGAAGGAGGGAAGGAGGGAAGGAAGGAAGGAGGGAAGAATGGAAGAAAGAAACAAAGAAGGAAAGAAACAAGGAGGAAGGAAAGAAGCAAAGAGAGAAAGAGAGAAAGAAAGGAAGAAAGAAAGAAAGGAAGAAAGGAAGAAAGGAAGCAGGGAAGACAGTGATACACAATACAGCTGCTCATCACCCACTGACTGATGCCCAGCCAGTCCCCAGCATCGACTGGCAGACCCCAGCAACCCCCACCAAGTTTATATACTGAGCATGAACATGTTGCATCACCTATAAACAACCAAAAATATCAGTGCATTTTCAAAATTGTTCTCAAAAGTCCTTCCCACTTAGATGAAAATTAACTCTATCCCAGCCACAACCAGGACACTTTGTTACCCTAAAAAGCAAGCAGACACTGCTGAAGAGCAGAGGGATCCACTACAGAGCACAGAATGGCTCGCCCTTTCTCGAAGTCTCAGCACCCCCCTTTCTAGCCAGGGACACCCATGGTCACAGTGTGCCCTGGAAGCAGCGTGCAGCTTGGGTGGACACCCCAAGCAGGTGACCAAGGGTCCTGATTACGGTGATTGTTAAAGGAGAGCCAGCTCCTTCCCCAGCATCACACACTGCATTGCCCACAGCTTCACAGATTAGAGGAAACCTGGGACAACCTCCTTGCTGTGCTCACATCGGCACAGGAGGACCCACAGGGTCTGTGCCTGAGCCTGCAGCTGAAACTCCCATTCCAACCGAGCCGGTCAGTTATCCCAAAATCATCTGAGCAAAGCCAGGAGAGAGACAGATGGGCACACTGGAATGCCTTTCCCTTCTCAAGCCCTGCACAGCACCTCCCAGACCAGAGCAATGCAGGACAGCCACGCTCAACGCCTGCAGCTGTCCCTGCCAGCAGCTCTTTCTCTGGCCCCACGGCTCTTCCCTGCCAGCGCTCACAGAGCCCAGCTCAGCCCCTGTGTGCCCAGCTCTGCCCTGCAGCCGCTCTCTGCCTGCAGGCCTGAAAGAACAGCTCCCCCAGAGCCTGAGGGAAAAGGAGAGCTGATGCTGCTTTGATCTGGATGCTGCTGCAGAGGGAAGGCACTTGCTGACCTTCCTCATAAACATCACTGTGATGCTCTGAGAGTCTCTGCCCCTGCTCTGACCTACACAGTTCAGATTCCATTCCTACCAAGATGAGCAAGATAAAAATGGAAGCAGAGATTCAGGCAAGAAGAGACTCCAGCAGAAAAACCCCTGCCGTGAATGTGCTCATGAGAAGTTGCCTTGGAAATGAGGTGGGCATGAGCAGAAGCTGCGAGCAGCCCTGACCAATGCAGCACCCACGCAACAGCACGAGAACATTGCCCTGACAGGGTTTGCTCCTTCCACCTACAGATTCTCCCCGCAGCCGCACGGGAGCTCCCAGCAGGCTGAGAGCTGCCCCTGGCAGGCGGCAGAGCCCCTGCCCCAGCACACAGCCCCCTGGGCTGCAGGGACCCTGCTGGCAAGGACAGCCCTGGGCACCCCTGCCTGCACAGCCACCTTCACAGCCCTGCAGCCGGCCCTGGCACAAGGCAGCCCACATGCCCTGGCCCTCCCACGCTGCAGCAGGGAAGCCCTGCTCTGCAGCACACTGGCCTCCTCCACAGCACAAGGCTCCCACACGGTCCCACAGGCTGGGGGGGCCCCAGCTGCTGCAGACCCGGCTGGGAACTGCAGAGGCATTGCCCTGCAGCCACACACTTACCGGCTCCAGGGCTCTGCAGATTTCTCCAGCAGGGAGCTCTCAGCAGCCCCCCACCAAGGGCTGCTTTTGAGCTCTCCCTGCCTCCCTCCCCTGCCCCTCTGGGCTCCCTCCAGCTGTCCCTGGGGCTGCAGGGGAACCTGCTGGGCAGCAGGATGAGGCAATCCCTCATGGGCCTTGCCTCACCTGGGGGGACACACTTATTTCCAGCAGTGGCAATTCTCTTAATAGAAAAAGTTTTGTGCAGGAGTATCAACTTTTGTTAACGCATTACTAGAGAGGACACCAGGAAGACTGCAGCAAAGGACCCAAGTACTCCTAAAAGAGTGTGTGTGCATGTGTGTGTCTGGTGGTTCTGCAGGCAGGGGCAGGGAGGATGTCTTCAGTGCTTCAGTAAGCCCTGCAGAGCCCATTTCAGCACTTCATTGCACAGTCCGAGGGCTCAAGACTCAGCTCTCCCTTGCCCAGGCCATGTCTCTGCTCTGAAGCAAAGCCTTTGCACCCCCGGGCTCGGGGACACTTGGTACCAGGTTGCCTTATGGCCAGGCAGAGCTGGGCTGGTGCCACAGCTGGGGGGCTTCAGCCCAGATGTGCAGCAGGGCCCTCAGCTAGGGGCCCACGCAGAGGCAGCTGCAGCCCGTCCTGTTGCAGACAGAGCTGTGACCCTGAGGGAACCAAGTGCCAAGGCAGGTGGCAGAGCTCAGCACAGCTGCTCGGCAAGGACAGCAGCCTCCAACAGCCCAGGCATCCACCACGCGGTTTAGACCGGTGAGGCAATTCCAGGGCACCCGAAGGAGTGTTCCCTCCTTCTGCACAGGCCACAGCCTGCCAGTGTGTGACCTGGGGCCTGCACTCTGCTGCTCTCCTGCCTCACTCCCCTGGGAGATGAGACTCCACCATTTCTTTGCTCCTAGTACCAAGGTGGACACGAATGATGCAGGGTTTCAGATCCAGGGGAGCATCACAGCTGCTGGCCCATCTGGCAGCTGTGCTAGAATGCCGATGCAAAGAACCTGCAGACACCTAAACGTGCATTGTCACTGCGCTGCCCTGTGGCTGTCAGCGGGTGGTTACTTGACCACTGGCTTGCAGGATCCCACCAAGCCTCTGTCTCGCTGCTCCCCTCCTTCTTCACTCACCTCGATGTCTGTAGGGCTGTTCTCTCACATCATTCTCACTCCTCTCCCTTTCTGCTTTGTCCTTTCTGCCATAGGGTATCACAGAGGTGCCACTAGAATTGCTTATTGGCTCAGGTTTGGGCAGGGGCTGGTCCATTTTGGAGTCAAATGAAAGTGGCTGTTATGGCCATGGAGTCAGCTCTGGATCTCTTCTTACCTTTGCCAGCCTACAAACACCTCCAAACCACTCCCAAACCCTTGCCATGTAAACCCACAGGATCTCTAAATTCCCCAATATGATGTGAGGTTATTGATCCTAAGGCTTCCTCACGCTGCTTAAATAAGACTTTTCCCTTTCCTCTCCCTGATTTAGGTTATTTCAGAGCAGTTACCCTGAAGCACACCTGTGTCACCAGGGCCAAGCTCAGACATGTAACTACAAAAATAATAATGGGTACCTATTGTCCAAGGTCACACGCAAGCAAAATATTTTGCTGCAGAGCATTCTGGGGTGGTGGGCAGAGGTCACTGTGAAGGTGAAATGAGATGTCCCTAAGGAGAGCAATCCATGCTGTCCTTGGGACCAGAGACATGCAGGGCTGGACTGTGCAGTGCTGCAGGAGAAGGCATTGCTGCCAGTGATGCCTCTGTAGCCCCAGTGGACATGTGGTTCCGGTGAACCTTATACCCAGAAAGGACAAGGTGCTTTTGAATGTGTCCTTGACCATGGACATCCCGTGATGCAGGGACACTTTGAAAATCATTGGTCTGTTTCTCTATTGCCTCACCACAGGGGTGACTTTCAACAGTGCTGGCTAACTGGGGAGGCCCAAGAAGGCTGAATGTTAGTCACGTGCTGCCCACCTACAAGAAGGGCAGGAGGGAGGATCGGGATAACTACAAGCCTGTCAACCTGATCTTAGTGCCAGGGAAGGCTGTGGAGCTGATCATCCTGAGCGCCACCACACAGGAGGTGCAGGAAAACCAGGAGGTCAGGACCAGCCAGTATGGATGTATGAAAGGCAGGTCCTTTGTGAGGAATCTGATCTCCTGCTGGGACAAGATGACCTGCCTAGTGGATGAGGGAAAGGCTGTGGATGCTGTCTACCTGGACCTTAGGAAAGCCTTTTGGCTGCATCTCCCACTGCATTCTCCTGGAGAAACTGGCTGCTCATGGCTTCGGTGGGTGTTCTCCACGCTGGGTTCGAGCTGGCTGGACAGCCAAGCCCCAAGAGGGGGAGTAAATGGAGTGAATTCAGGTGATGACGGCCCATAAGGAGTGGTGTTCCCCAGGGCTCTGTGCTGGAGCCAGTCCTGTTTCAGATCTTCATCAGTGATCTGGATTGAGTGCACCCTCAGTGAGTTTGTGTACAACATCAAGTGGGGTAGCAGTGCTGATGTCCTTGAGGGCATGAAGGCTCTGCAGAGGGATCTGCACGGGTTGGATCATTTGGATGAGTCCAGTTGTATGAAGTTCAACCAGGAGAAGTGCCAGTTCTGTACGTGGGTCACAACAGCCCCCCACAACGCTACAGGCTTGGGCCAGAGTGGCTGGAAGGCAGCCTGGTGGGGAAGTACCCTGAGGGTGCAGGTTGACAGATGGTTGAGCATGAGCCAGCAGTGTGCCCGGGTGGCCAAGAAGGCCCATATCATCGTGTCTGCTATCAGAAACAGTGTGGCCAGCAGGACCAGGGCAGTGATGGACCCCCTGTACTCGGCACTGCTGAAGCCACACCTTGAACACTGTGTTTCCATTTTGGGCCCCTCACTGCAAGAGAAACACTGAGGATCATGTCCAAGAAGGGCAACAAAGCTGGTGAAGGGTTTGGAGCCCTGGTCTGTTGATGAGTGTCTGAAAAGACAGTTTTCTTTTGAAAAGTGGTTTTACTCTGGAGAAGAGGAGACTCAGGAGAGATCTTACTGCTCTCTAGAGTTACCTAAAGGAGGTTGTAGATGAGTGGGGGTAGGTCTCTTCTGCCACATAACAAGTGACAGAACAAGAGGAAATAGCCTCTAGTTATACCAGGAGAGGTTTAGATTGCATATGAGGAAAAACATCCTCACTGCAAGGATGGTCAGGCATTGGAACAGGCTGCCCAGGGAGCTGGTGGAATCACCAGCCCTGGAGGTGTTTCAGAAATACACAGACACAGTGCTTCGGGACGTGATTTAGTGATGGAATTGGCTGTCCTGAGGTAATGGTTGAATTTGATGGCCTTTAAGGTCTTTTCCAACCTCAATGATTCTGTTCCTATGCTTCCGTGATTTATTGCAGGCCTACCTAGACACGTTGCTGAGCAAGCTGGTCTAGGTCACCCTGCTTCAGTTGGAGGGCTGGATTCGATGATCTCCAGAGGTCAGTCTACCCTGGAAAAAAAAGCCATAGAGCTATAAGAGCATATATAAAGAATGTCAACTCAACTACAGAAGTTCATGTGAAGAATATTTCTCCACTCAAATGGCTTGTGGGAAATGCATTTGAAAAATCTGAAAGAAACAAGGCTGCTTTTCTGTGGCCAGGTCATGGGTTAGAATGAGGGTGACAGAGGGGTGTGTTATGAGGAGGACAGCTGATTCTCAGGAACTCCTCATGCAGGAGGACATGCCTGGCTGTGAAGGGGCCTGTGAGGTCAGTTCTGTCTCTGGAGGTGACAGGCCAGCATCAGGAACGTGGCTGGGACAGTCCCTCTGCCAAGGGACCCCATAGGCCCCATCCAGGAGAAGGGCTGGGGTACAGGCTGTCATGTCCATTTTGCCTGTGGACATGAGAGGACAGCAGCAGGCATGTGCCTTGGTCACGTCTCTGGGAGAAGCTGAAAGGCCAGCAGCAGCCATGTGGTTTAGAAGACCATGTGGAGGTGACTTCACTTTTTTGAGGGGAAAGACCACCAAAAATAGCTATGTTCCCTGCTTGGAAGGCAGTTCCTGAGGTGGTAAAGCCTTTCTGGGTAGTGGGAAGAAAGAGGAGAGGGGAAAAGATTTCACAAAGTGTAATGTTGCAAATGGAGAGTGGCTATCGGGAGGAAGAACCGTCACTGCAAGGGTCCTGCTGCGGTGCCAGAGCTCAGCCAGAGGGAGCCTGGATCAGCCCATGGTTTGTGTTTCAAGGAACAGCCGGTGAGAGTGGAGGTACCTCAGCGAAGGTATGGCAATGTTGGGGTGAGAGCAAGGCAGGGCAGCGAGATGGTGCCTACAGCCTGCAGGGCAACAGGGGCAGGGCTCCAACCATGTAGGACAGCCTGTGGTGGAGAGGGCAAAGGGTGCTGTCAAGGCTGGAAGGCACCAGTAGAACCCAGGTCTGTGTCCCCTTGGCTGTGGCAGCTGTCTCTGCCTCTGAGGGTCATGTCAAGACATGATGTCCTCATGGCACAGGGGCATCGTTGCCTCCTTGCAGCCCCATGGGGAAGCTGGAAGTTGCTGTGCCATTGCTGTCCTTCACTTGGCAAATCCCCATGAGGTTAATTGCCACAACTGAAGAGTTGCCCATAGGGAATATTAGAGACGCTACTGAAAGACAGTCCAATTTTTCCACTCTGAACCTTAAAGCAGAAGCTACATAGGTAGAATGGATTGGAGTAATCACAGAGGAAGAGGAGAAAGGCATCTGGAGATGAACTTCTTAACCCATAGCTGTAAATCAGGAAACCAGGACGTCAGCATATTCCAAATCTCTTCAATTTCATAGAAGGTGTGAACTTCCTGGGACTCATGACAAATATTAGGATGCTTCCAAATTTCTTTTATATCTCTAGAAATTCTCCCACTTTGACCTAATTATACACAACAACTGAGGTATTCTCTGAGGTTTGCCCTCTGATGCCAGAGTTCACCCAGAGGCAGCCTGGCTTGTCCCATGGCTTTAAGTCTCAAGGAACAAGCAGGGATGAGGGGAGAAACTTCAGAAAAGGCAGAGAAATGCGGGTGTGAGGGCTGGGTGGGAAAGCAAGGAAGATGCCAACCCCCAGAGTGGAAAGAGGTGCCACATGGACAGTGTAGGGCAACTTGCAGTGGAGATGGCCCAGGGCTGCAGCAAGGCTGAATGGCCCCACAGGGGGCTGAGGCCTCTGTCCCCCTGGCAATGGCAGTTGCCCATGTCATCAAGGGCTGTGACAGGAAACTTGATTTGGAGGCTCTTATGTTCTGCCCTCCAAGAGCCTGGGGGTCAGGGCTGGGTCTTTCTGCTTCATAAAAAAATCCAAATGTGTTTTGCAGCATTGCAGCCACCGACACAGTACCTTTGGCTACCTGAAGTTCTGGCCTCTAATTAGCTACTCTAACGAGTCCATGGGGACGCTTTGTCAGCAATGGCCCTCAGCGGGACCCATTCATGCTTCATGGCATTTTGAGTGTTTCTTCTGACTTGCATTCCTTGAGTGGTTTGTTCAGTCTTCTCTCAGTAGCTCAGGTTCATGGCAGGAGCCCCAAGTGCCTTAAAGAAGTTATTTACAGTTTTATAATTTCCTTCAGATGTTGAAGACCTGTGTAGCTCAAATGAGCTTTTTCATGGTGTAGTTAAAAGGGAAGACTTTGAAGCGCACCAGATGATAATTCCTTTATTTATTTCATAGGTTATATTTTGCTACTTTTTAGGCTAGAGGGGAGGTTCTAGCAGCAATCTCCAAGTGATAATGATGCAGAGGATCTCCTCAGGATATCTGGACTGGTAGGAAACACAGTTCTTTGAGGTCTGACACCGGATGGACAACCTTGCTCTGACTGTCCCCAAGACCACCCTTTTTCTCATTGTCCCCTGGGACTCACATCCCTTCTCCTTACGTCAGACTTCTCCCCTCAATTCTGCAGGTGGGTGCTGCAGCTCCTCTGCACCATCCCCACCAATTTGCCTTAGAGGACTGGCTGCACACCGGTACAGAAGAATTATTCAAATCTGCAAGCAATGTGAAGAATGATCAAGTGGCATAAATAAGCCAACACCCTCCACAAGCATATGCCGAGTCCAAGCTGTCTCTGATGAGGTGCCTTTCCGCAAGGGACACTCTCATGAGAAATCTTTTAGGTGCTAGATACAGAAATATAGATCTAAACACAAGGGGAGAGTTGGGTAAGGAGACAGTTCGGCTGCAGGAAGACATGCAAGCTTTTCCTTCCTGAAGTAAAAACAGCAGCACAGGTGAGAGGTACCGAAAAGACCAAAGAGTAAAGGGAGGAGAAAACAGGTGAATAACTGAAAGAGCCTTTGCTGAGACAGTCTGCTGAAAAGATGACTTCAGAAGCCGTCACTGTCTCCTGCTCAGGTGCAAATATGTTAAAGATGAGAGAAAATAAGGGCGTGGTATAACTAATAATAATGGTGAAGTTCTGGTATAAAATCAATATTTCCTTGAAGTATCGCTTTTGAAAGCTCCTTGAATTGGCAGAGGTCACTTGTGAGAAAGGACAAGTAAGTGTTGCATCTGTCTTGGAAGGAGTCCATAAGTGCAGCTCGGGGAACCACAGGCTGCTCAAACCCCCATGGTGAGGGGTGTGCCACCAGTTAGAGTCGCCTTGGGTGACATTTCTGGCACCTGAGCGGGTAACTGTCCAGGTGGATTTTCCAAGGGTAACTCCTGCCTCACCAACCTGACAGCCTGCAGTTGTGCGTGAGGAGCTCCACAGTGGATGTCATTTCCCTCAGCTTCAGCAAAACTGTTGTCATGGTCTCCCTCAGTGTTCTGCCCGAGTGAGGCCATGACACTCTGGGTGCGAACAGAAAGAGATGAGTAAAACACCAGCTGGATGGTCAGGCTGAGAGAGCAGTGGGGAAGGGCTCACACCCCACCTGGAGGCCACTGGGACATACTGGGGCAGTGTGGGGCAGCACAGGGGACTCTCCTGCTTACAGTTTAAGAGCTGTACACATGACCCAGTGGAGGCAACTCTCACAGTGTCTGTCGGTGGCACCAAACTGAGAGGAGCATCCCTGTGCCCTAGGGATGCCATGGAGGGGAACCCTGGCAGGTGGGGTGGCCGCCCTGGCAGGAGCTGCACAGATGCAGGACGGACCAAGGGCAGAGCCTGCACCTCCCTCGCATGGACTAACACCCTGCAGCTGCAGGGCCTGGGACCTGCCTGGCTGGGCAGTGTCTGTGCAGAAAAGGCCCTGGTGGTGCTGGGGGACAGAAGGCAAAACACAATCCCAGCCCGTGACCTGGTAGCAGAGGCAGCCAGCCGTGCTCTGGAGCGTATGAAGAGGTGCCTTGACAAGGCAGTGAGGGAAATTATTTTTTCCACGTTATCATCACTCATAACACCACATGTAGACCGCTGTGTTAATATTTTGGCCCTGACTGGGGAGGGAAGGGGGGAGGGAGCGGCTGGGTGGCTGCTGGGCTTTTGGCCAGAGACAAGCCTTGACAGCAAGGAAGATGTGTATAATTCGGAGGGAGTTGAGGAAGGAAGGGAGGCAACAGAAAGTCCCCAGGACTTGGAGGGCCACGGTTTCATATCTTTGGCAAACCCCATTCAGAATATGCTGGGAAGTGATGCTGACATTCCGAACCAACAAGGTCCATGGGCAGGCAAAGCTGTGCCTGTTGTTGTGACCCTAAGGAGACCCACACGCCTCTCTAAGGTGACCTGCACACCTACGGCATAGATCATGCTGGGGCTGAATCTCTTGCCTGGCTTCAATGGCCCCCCGAAGCCATGGACAAAGCTTTGGGTGGAGGCCCCAGGTGAGGCTGGTCAGGGCCAGGAAGGCCTAGGGATGCTCTCAGGGCCCTGCCCCCATGGGATCCCACCTGCCAGTGCCCTCAGCAGGCCAGGTTCTCCTTCCCTTCTGCCTCAGGGCTTTGCTCTGCTGCTCTCCTTCCCCACTTACCTGGGCATCAGAGACTCCACAATTTCATAGTCACTACAACCAAGACTGGCACTGCTCTTCACATCCCTGAGCAGCTTGTCCTCTTTAGGGACTCCAGGTGCAGGTGAACATCAGAGTGGGCAAACTGTTTAGTCTGGGGAACTTGCCCACAAGCCCCTGGACTTCTGGCATCCTTGCTTACATATCCAGTGGACACCAAGGACACTGATTCCCCCAGAAAAGCCAGGTTTTCTCTGCCATTGTTTCTCCTGCATAGTATTTCACAATCCAAACACTTTTTTAATTGGCAATAAATTGATCTTTGCCACACATCTTTGTGTGGCATGTGGAAAAGACGACACTTCTTTGGCCATGAAAAGAATCGTTAAGAGATCTCTTTGTCTTTATCTTGACCCATGAGCATTGCTGGTTTAACTTCTCCCTTTGTCCTGTTGAGTCAGTGCAGCTGACAACAAGTGATGTTTGTCTCACCACTGGCCCAGGTTAACCCACCACAGGACCACATCAGGACTGCTGAGCCCACAATGGGGCTCCCAGCAGATGAAAGACCCTGACACATCACAGCAAGTCCTACAGAGGCCAGAAGGATGGTTGGGACCTGGAGCATATTATGGGCAAAGGGAGGCTGAGAGAGCAAGAGTATTATCTGAGAAATGGTTCTGAGTGAAAGACTGGAGCGCTGGACCCAGGCCAGCTGGTGGGATCTCAATCAATATTTGTTAGAACACCATGCCATGAGAACATGATCTTGTTGGAGGTGTCTGACAATGGCCTTCACTGAGAGACCAACTGTGGCAAGAGCTATGGGACTTGTGTGTAACAAGTGTCAGTAGGAAAGTGGCTCCCTTTATATTTAGAAATGGTGATGGAGTTGGGTATCACTGGGCAACGGAGGAGGACAGAGGTGGCCATGCAGCAGTGGTCCCTAATGAGGGCTGGGGTATATGACCAGGCTTGGAAATGAGCAGTGTTTGGGAATTTGTGGGGAAAATTTCCCTTCTGCAGCTTTCTGAGGGTGTGCAGGGAACACGGCACAGATCTGGCCCCTCAGTCCCGCTCCTTTGGTGCCTTGCTTGCTTCACCATGACCCCTGGGTCTGCACCAGGACACCCTGCTGTGTGCCCCCACCCTGCACACCCACACAGCTGAGCTCTCACTGGTGTTTCCCTCTCCCTGGCCCTTCCCAGCCCAGCCCCCCCCCCAGCTCTGCCCACCTCCCCTGCCCTCTCCCCAGCCCAGGCAGACACAGCAGCCCACGCGGGGCTGGCCCCATGCAAGTGCCCACCCAAAGGGGGCTGCAGAGCTCTGGGCACTCACCCCATGGCCATAGACCATCACAAGGGCACAGGAGATGCTGGTGGGCAGAGAGGGGTCTCCTCCTGCCAGTCAGCCCCAGGGCTGGCACCAGCCATGGCATGAGGACACAGAGGCCATTGCCTCCCTCTGTCTGCTGCTCCTCTCTCACAGGGACCCTGCTTGCCCACTCCTGGCAGCCCCTCGGGGCCAGTCCCTGTCCCCAGCACCAGGCTGCTGGCCTGGGGGCTCCCCAGGCACCTCCTGCTGCACCAGGGACACAGCAGCCTGCCCCAGCTGGGGCATCCACAGAGACACCTGCTCTTGCCCAGGGATGTGGTCTCAGGCATGGCCCTGAGCAGGCGGTGCTGCTGTGCAGGGCAGCGGTGCCTGAAAGCCCAGGGAGATGGTCCCAGGCACATCCCTCTTGGTCACCCACCATTCCCATGGGCACTGGGCCCCCACACGCCAAGGCTCAACACAGGCCCATGCCCTAACGCCTTGCCCCATGCCCTCCTCCCCTGAGCCATGGGGAACCCAAGCTCACAGATGTTATTCAGGGAAGAATTCCTGCAGCTTGTTCCTGAGCTTCGCTTTGGGAGGAGAGCCCAACCTGCAGGCATGGGCACTGAGAAAAAACCCTTTTATTTTGCTTATACTTGCAAAGGCAAAACCAACCATTCAAGTGCATGCAGTGGATCTTCCCAAGCCTGGTTCCACTGGGCCAACATAGCATAAGGAGAAGATTGGTCCTTTAAAAGAAAAGCACTTAAAGGAAGCGTGCGATCTATATGCAACACATCGTGCAGAGATCAGCTGTTTGACTTCTTTCACAAGTGCCAAGGCTGCAGGCGTTAAAGGCCTTGGGGCTAAAAGATCTGTGTCTCCTTTTCAAAGTTCCAACAGAGGTGGCATTTGTTCATTACTAAGGCCTAAATAAGGCTGTAGCCAATTCAGCATTCCTGAAAGCTTTTGGACATCATTCAAGGTCTTTACGTCCAGTTTCAGTTTGATAGCTTGTGGAGACATGGTTCTCTTCAGCACATTCATGCGCAGATACTTCCAGGGCTCTCGTCTCTGAACTTTTTCAGGAACTACAATCAACCCAAACTCTGCTAAACTGTGCCTGGCACCCTTCTCAGCTGTCTCCAGCAGCTCTTTTGATGGTGCTGCTAGCAAAATGTCATCCATGCCATGATAACCGTAAACATCTTGGTATTTGTCTGTCACTGAGCTCAGGGCTTGGGCTACAAACCACTGACAAATGCTTGGTGAGTTTCTCGTGCCTTGAGGCAGCACGGCCCAGTGGTAGCTTTTTGTGGGCTCAGAGTTATTTCTAGTTGCTACTGTAAAGGCAAACTTGGCTTTGTCTTCTGGATCTAAAGGAATGGTAAAAAACCCAGTCTTTCAGATCAATAACTACAATGTCCCACTCCATTGGTATCACGGTGGCAGACGGCAATCCCGGCTGCAAGGCCCCCACAGGGGCCATCACTGCATTGACTTTACGCAGGTCAAGCAGCAATCGCCATTTACCTGAAATCATTTTCATCACAAGTACAGGGCTGTTCCACGGGCTATGTGACTCTTCAGCGTGGCCCGTGTTTAATTTTTCCTTAAGTAACTCATGCCGGGCACACAGCTTTTCCTGGGGCAGGGGCCACTGACCTACCCATACTGGTCTGTCGGTCAGCCAAGTAGACCAAGGGGAGGCTGTTTCACTGCCTGCAGTACAGTGGCCCCAGTTAAAAACCCGTAGTGATCCAAACTCCCCACTGTCCTAGACAATCTCGGCCCCACAGAGTGAGTGCTGTGGTGGTAACGTATGGCCGGACGGAGGCAGTCTGTCCTTCTTGTGTTTTGATCTGTATAGGTTTTACAGGCAAGTAGCTTGTAGTCACGCCCCCCCGACCTACATCTCCCGCTGCGTTATTTACCAAAGGCCAATGAGGTGGCCAGTCCTTTCTCGATATGACAGTTGCGTCTGCTCGGGTATCCAGAAGACCGCTCAACTTCACTTGTGCAGGAGTGCCTCCCGACAACGCCAGAGTGCAGGTCATGTTGGGTCCTTGTGGAGATGGTTCTTGTGTCCAAGACACTTGGGGTATTCCAGGGGAGGTGAATCCTTCATCACCCTGCTGTCTAGGCTCTGTTTGGGGAACAAAACTCTCAAAAGGCACAAGCTGAGCAAGGCGTGTATTTTTTGGAATGTTCCCAGGAGGCACAGTTGCAGAAACTCAGGCACATATTTGACCTGTACAGTCTGCATCAAAAACACTAACATGGACTTGGTTATTTTGGACTTGATCTAACACTAGGGTGGACCACTGAGCCTGATGTTGAGGGCTGGCATACTGCCCAGTACCCATCAACACGTCAGGCCCATTACCAACCCGGGGATCATCCTGTGGAAGGTTCATATTCTGCAGCCCTTGCTGTTCCACCGCTGCCCGCCATGTGCCGTGGAAGACCGCTAGTGGCACAGGTTGGAAAATGATCTGCGCCATCTGAGAAATATCGAAAGGAGTCCAAGTGTCCATGGTAAGCAAATGTAACGATTGCTTTGTAGCCGGCAAATTCACCCCGTACTGAGAAACAGGTTTTTGCAAGTCCTGCACTATTTTCCAAGCAGGTGCTGTATGAACCTTGGGATTACCAGCAGCCACGTCTCCTGTTATAACAGGACATGCATGCAGTGCAACAGTGGAAGGAGTAGTAGCATCAAGGAGCGGTCTACCTGTATGTCCTACTAAATTCCAGTTTCCCTCTTTCTGTAACCCATCTTTTAGAGCCTGCCAAAATTGCCGAGGGCCGCGTGGCATTACCATTACACTGGATACTGGATTTCTACCACCACCACATTCATCACTGCCTCTGACTGATAACCTTGTCGTAGCTGGACATGATTCCCAATTTTTGGCATTTCCACCCTGCGTAGGCAGGGGAGGAGCAGAGGGGGCAGGCGGGAGGGGAGAAGAGGCTGGGGGAGGAGGGAGTGTGGGCTGCCATAAATGTCGGTGGGACTCAGGGGGGCAGGGATCAGTCCGCCGAGGTTTCTGCTTGCCGTCCTCATCCTCGGAATCACTACTGAACATAGGTCGACACTGTTGGGCGGATCTGGGGGCTTTGGGACATTGAGGAGTGGTGACTGGTAAGGGGCCTGGATTCACCCCTCCCCCACGACCTCACCCTCTTGTCTGTTGACTGAAGGGTGATCCAGGGGAGGTCTGGCTGATACACCCCCACTGACGTCTTGCTGACTTTTCAAGCCCCCCCCCCAGCATCACTAAGCAGTGCCCATGTAGTCATAGCCCCGACACCTCTTTGTCCCCTTTCGCCACAGCTTCTAACAGTGTCGATCCTAAATTCTCCCAGGTCGACACACTAAAAGCAGTCATGGCGGATGCTTCTACTCCTTGTCTCTTGGCTCACAATAGCATACATCTTAACCACAGCCCATCTAAAGTAGTTCCATGCTTCTGTAACATTTAACTTCCACACTGACAGCACCATGGTATCTTCCTTAAATTTGTCCCCGTGATGTCCCTGGTGGCTCACCTTTCTGGTGTCAGGGTCTCCCAGGACCTTGCAGCCGTCCCGTTGCGCTATTCCACTTCACCAGGCTCCATCTCCCCAGCAACCCGCTGGTCACAGTCTCACGGTCTCCTTATGATACCCCTTATTGGGGTCACATCAGCACGTTGAGGTAACCAATTGTGGCGACGCAAGTCGAGTCAGACCCAAAATGCGGAGTGGCTGGAAGAAAACGGGCATATTATGAGCAACCCAGACCGAATAACTTGGTTGTAATAACAGGCCGCAGCTCTAACAAGCTGCAGGTGTTGTGAAGGACATGTGCAAGGCCAAGGGAGACAAAGAAACTGTGTATTCGCAGAGAGATAAGGGAGCTGGACAGAAAGATGATAAAAACAGGATGCCTGCACAAGGGGGGAGCAGCGTGTTGGCACCGCCCTGGGACCAACAACTTGGGAGGTGGGAGCGTGTGAACAAGTAGTTTTAACCGATCACCTTTTACATAACAAAGCGTGCGTAGTGTGTGCATTTTTAGCTGCAGAGTATAAATTGGTGTGAGTCTATTAATAACGTGGCACTAACTTGATCACATTGGTCGTATAAGTTGTGCCTGAGCCTACTGCGTCAACAAGTGGCGCCCGAACAGGGACCCTCTTGTCCATGCTTGCTGGAGCACAGAGGTGGCTTTGAGGGGGCAGAAGAAGCTGGCCGTAGCAGGTGCTGCCCCATTGCATGGGAAGATGCGTGCGCACAGCCGTTGGAATCTTGCCCCGACCAGGTGAGCGGTCGGGGAGGAGATGGGGTCCACACTGAGCAAAGAGGAAGCAGCAGTGGTGAAGCTCCTCCAACATATCCTCTCTCAGAGAGGGTTATCTTGTGATGAGGGAAGCCTGAAGAGGTTGCTGTCGTGGGCTCGGCAGCGTGGATGAATCCGATCCGTGAGTGCAGGCTTTGAACTAGACACTTAGGAAAAGGTTGGCGCAGCACTGTGGGAGGACATTAGCTCAGGCTCTAAAGGCAGGGGGAAGCTCTCCACAGTGTGGAGGCTGATCCCAGACTCTGTGCGGCGAATGAAGAGACGGGACGCAGCTTGATGCAAGCAAATGTCAATTTATTGTACAGAAGCACGCGTTTTTATACACTTTCAGAAGCTGCGCGTTTTAAACTAATTGGTTCTTGAAGCTAAGCCTTGCATACTAGGCAATCCCTGATTGGTGGTTAACTACCAGCAATTAACCGCAAGGTGTTACCTTTCCTTGGCGCCATCCTTGGCGCCATCCGTCTCCCGCTCCCCTGTGCTCTGTAAACATGCCTCATCATGTTAATTGTTGTCTAGACAAGCTCGAGCACATTCCCCTCAGCTAACTGATTGCCACGCATGGTCCTAGTTTCCAGCCCGCTCCTGCATCTCCCCCTTCCTGTTGCACAAAAGAACCCCTGAAACCGAGCAAAAACAAGGCACAAGTAATAGAACAAATAAAAAACCAACTAAGACACATTATCAATGTCAAAATAACCCACTGTCTTTGTTCCGTACAGTTTTACAATTTCCCCTTTTTGCTTTTGAACAGCTAGTACCAGGTTTGCCATGTTCTGCAGGGCCCTTGCAAACATGACAGCAACCAAGGCAATAGCAAACAAACAATACTGCCAACTGAGTGAATGGATGCCAAAAAGGCTGACATTTTCTCAGATTTTGTTAACATGTTGCTGCAATGGGGCGCCTAAAATGCACGCAGCACATACCATCAAAATCCTCACAGCCGTGTCCTTGAACCAACAACAAAAAGCAGTGGCAATTTTGACTCACATTCTGAACTGCCTACCAAACAAGGTGATTTAACTCTTTAATGCTTTCCCTGCTGTTACTCTGGATAAGAGAAGAACCGCTGCGACACGTTCCCATCATAGCCTCCTACTACATTAGTATCTACAGAAAGACAATTATTGACATTCAAAGTGTAAACAATATCAGCTTCTTTTGGATTAACATTATACATAGGTGGAAGGGCACACCAAACAAGAACTGGTTCAGTCAAAAAGTTTGAAACATCCCATGCCTTCTCTGAACATACCTCTGGGGTCATTCCCCTCATTCCCTCTCTTTTTTATGCAAAGAGAAACACTTTTACCATAACAGAGAAGCCCCTATTTACATCTCTGAGCCCGGACACAAACCGCAGCTGTATGCTCCACCAGGCTCAGGGCAGAAATCCTTTATGCAGTTACATAGCTGTATATCTCTACAAGTGTGCAGACACCTATTAAACACTAGATAACCGTGTTTATCTTTCCTAGTCTCCTTCACAATACCCAGCTGTTCTCTCATCTCTTGTTAGGTCAAATATTCTCCAGCTTCCTCTCCTACATCTCTCTTCAGACATTC
This sequence comes from Falco cherrug, assembly GCF_023634085.1. NCBI lineage: Eukaryota > Metazoa > Chordata > Aves > Falconiformes > Falconidae > Falco > Falco cherrug. The sequence continues at coordinate 18,215,480 of NC_073719.1, read as the reverse complement.
TCTATCCTCCTCTTTTTTGCTTGTTAATTGCGACAAGGCAAAGGTTGTGTGTAGCTGGGTGACCATGACCTGATTTATGTTACAATCAACTAAACACTGAATACAGGAAAAAAAGGTATGGGAGACATAAGGCAAACATCAATAAGGTGGTTAAAGATATTTATAATAAATCCTGTAATACTTTTGAGTCATGGCCCAAAGTTTCCCAGCCGTGAGAAGAGACCAACGGCATCCCACCCCTGGCTCTGTTGCAGATCTTTGTTTTAAGGCTTTTAAGTTTTATATACTTTTGTAAATTAATTCACAGTGGTCACTCAGATTCACGTAACACAACCTACCAAAGTCTTCACACTTGTGTCCCTGTGCTAATAATAAAAATCAATAGCAACTCGGTTCTGTAGCAACATATGATGGACAGAATCAACATCTGTTAATAAGCCAGGAAAAAAATAGTATTTGTGGTATTACTTTGATTAGCAAGCTAGCAGCCTAATTTACTAAGCAAGTTAAAAGCGTGTACTACTATTACAGAAGAGATTAGAGAAGCAAAAATGTGTTATGCTGCATTCCAGAACTCAGCCTGAGAATTACGGTCTGCTGTGAGTTCTGCGTTACAATCATTTGACACATGTTGGGGTTGCGATTGTGAAAGTTGCCCGTTTACAGTTTTCATTGACATTATCACAGCTAGTTGTTTTAAAAGCAACCCTTGAGCTTCCTGATGTTCGACTTGCTGCAAAATATTCTGAAGCCCATCAATCAAGTTAGTATTAAAGTTAGTGACTCTCTAGGACCCTGCAAGACTGTGGCAAGACTCCCGCACCCTGACTGCCTTAATAGCCATTCCTTCATCTGCAAACAGTTGTCCCTGGGATACCTTGCCTGGGTCACAGAATCGGCACAGTTAATTGCTCCAGCCAACTGCTCACAGTTAACAGCAATTCCCCGATTAAGGTTTTCAGTCAAGGCCACTACACACAGCTCACAAAAATCAGATAACCACATCATATACTGTATCAGTTAGTACCATACAAAGCAGTAACTTCCAATCATGCAGTGTGAGTGTATAAGGCTCTGCCATCACTTCAAGAAGGGACATAGCAAATGTATTATGAATCCTCCCTTCCCCCACTGCTTTGCTTAACCCTTTAACAGCCTCGTCTTGCACAGGCTGCCACTCTGCAGGTTGATTTGTCTGACAAAATACTGAACATGCCCTAGCGACTCCCAAAACCCATCACTTAAGTGTTTCCCACTTGCATTCCTGCCACCAATCCCTCAGACCCCCTTTCACCCTCCCCCAAAATACAATCAATGCATCGGGAGAGACAAGGGGGTGGGGGAAAGGTCTAGCTCCTTTTCCAGATCTATAGGACCTGGATCAAAAGGTTTATCAGTGTCAATAAAATCATTGTCCGAGTTGTCCTGTTCCCGTGCTTGGTCCTGTGTTGTGAGGGTCGCTGCAGTCAGTGACAGAAGCTTTGGGGGCAGAGGAGGTGTGGACAGAATCGCCATCGCTGACGGTGTCTTGAGAAGAGCCGCGCTGTCGGTGGAATTTACAGCTTCCTCTGGTTTAGCACCGCTAGTAGAATTAGTCCACCCTTGGCAAAGAGTAGTCAGAATTTGCCACCAAGATGTTAAATGCATTCCCGACACGGAGCTCCCCTCCACGGCAGCATCATACAATTGGCTGCTGTCTGTACACACTTTCATTCTTTCCAAGTCTCTAAAGTTTCTTGGCTGCTCACCTGTCTCGATGCATACAGGTGTTATCCTCGGGGTTTAGGTTGTCCGCCTGGTCCAGACAGCAAGACGATCGTTCAGCCAAGCCGTCTCCTCCGGAACGCAGCCCTCTTCCACGAGCTGGCTTTTTTCCGTCCTTATTCTTCCAAGGCTTCGGGACACCACCATAGGGGTCACCATTTGAGGAGATTGAGGCACGGACTCCCGGATCTGACTAGAAGACCCTTTATGAGTCCATATACGTCTCCTCTGGGGACGAAACCTGATTCCCCGTTACGGATTTCCCACAGCTCACCTCTCAACTCCGGAGGGATTTCTGGCCGGCTCCTGCTTCCTTTCAGCAGATCGTTCAAAGTTCTGTGGGATTCACTGCATGTCGCTCAGATAGGCGATTCGAGAGCCCTTCACGTTAGATCCTTAAACGCATCACGTCGGGGTCACCAATTTGCGGCGAATGAAGAGACGGGACGCAGCCTGATGCAAGCAAATGTCAATTTATTGTACAGAAGCACACGTTTTTATACACTTTCAGAAGCTGCGCGTTTTAAACTAATTGGTTCTTGAAGCTAAGCCTTGCATACTAGGCAATCCCTGATTGGTGGTTAACTACCAGCAATTAACCGCAAGGTGTTACCTTTCCTTGGCGCCATCCTTGGCGCCATCCGTCTCCCGCTCCCCTGTGCTCTGTAAACATGCCTCATCATGTTAATTGTTGTCTAGACAAGCTCGAGCACATTCCCCTCAGCTAACTGATTGCCGCGCATGGTCCTAGTTTCCAGCCCGCTCCTGCAACTCTGAAAGAGATGAAAGCAGAATGACAAACTACCACTTCTGCTTTTGCTGCCCTGTCGGCAGAAGTTGAAGGCGCTAGAGCAAAAGACTCTGCTACTGCTATGACATTCTCGGGAGCCTCGTTCCCAAAAGCCAAAAGAAAGGACAGGGATGCATGGTGTGTAGCAGCAGTGCGGCTAAAGCGCCAAGAGCCAAAGGAAATGAATCTGCCACCGCTTGAATCTCCCGGTCCATGTTGGAGAGAGAAATACCCGGAACGCACGCATAACGTCTCGACAGACGACAGCTTCTATCCACCTCTGCCTCTGTCCACGCCTCCATCACCCCAATCGGCATCTGCAGAACGTCACTGTGGTTTGGAGAATGTACAGCTGCAAGATCTCATGAAAAAATTGGAGCAACTTGAGACATGGATGCTAGAATTGGCACAGCCTGCTCCTATAGCACTGCCACTATCTCCCTTCTCTATTAATCCTTTTTCACAGGGTGGAGGAGGGGAGAGTGGCTCTGGGGAGACATTAGCAGCGGGACCGTTACCACCGCTGGTTCCAATGGGAGGCATGGGGGGTAATTGTAATCCAACACGTCGATGGTGGGGAGTCATTTGGGATGCAATTATAGAGGGGCAATTTGGGCCGATGGCATTTGCTGTGATAGTAACACCACAGGGTAACGAGTGGGAACCTTTAGACTGGAAAGTAATCAAAGAAGCGGAATTAGCAGTAACACAATATGGGTTTAAATCTCCATATACTAACTCAATAATTCAGCATATTTTCACAGCAAATTTATTAACTCCATATGATGTGCGTATGGTTGCACAAGCTTTGTTAACGGCTTCTCAGCAGATACAGTTTTTTCAACGCTGGCAGGCAGCGAGTCATGCTGCTGCGGCCACGCCACGTCAGCAGGGGGATCCGCTGTTTGGAGTGAATGCCCAAATGCTTTACAGGTGCCCGCCCCTTCGCTAACCCTTAGTGGCAAGTGGGATTCCAACCCAAGGTGTTACGATTAATGCAGGAACTAGCTCTGAAAACGATTTTTGCCCTCCATCATGACAAAATAGCACCAGCATTTACGGGGATAGAACAGGGACCTATAGAATCTTATCCAAAATTTATAGACAGACTGCATGCCGCTCTCATGATTAATCCTGATCTGAATGAGGATATGAAAGCAAAGTTTCTTGATATGCTTGCTTATGATAATGCTAATGAGAGAACTAAGAAAGCTTTAAGCCTCCTGCCACGTGGGTCATCAGCTGTCCAGCTGTTGGAGGTGGCAGAAAGAATGATTGATTGATCAGGAAAAAACTGCCTTTATGGCTGCCGCGGTAGGAGCTGCAGTGAAGCCGCTTGTGCAAGGTAAAAATAATAACGGGAGGCAAGCTAGGAGATGTTTCAATTGTGGCAGGATGGGACATATTAAATCACAATGTCATGTTCCAGGCTCACAGCAAAAGAAATGGTGTGTGCAGTGTTGGGAAGATAATCATAACACCAGTGATTGTCGGAAAAAGGGGAACGAGACACGGAGCACGTCTCGCCCTTGTGGTACGACACAAGTCCAGGGTGCTTGGACTGCTGCTCCACCGCCACCTCTGGAAGCACCAGAGTGGACCTGACAAGAGCAGTAGCTATTACTCTTACCGACACCACAGTTCAATTGGTTGATTCAAATCTTGTGGGACCTTTGGGACATGGTGTGAGTGCCTTATTAATCGGATGTTCTTCAGTATCTAGGAAAGGTATTTTTGTAGTCCCAGGACCTATTGAAGGACGGATTAAAATAATGGTTTACACACTAACTCCCCCTATAACTATTAAGGAGGGATCAAAAATTGCTCAATTAATTCCTTTTGAAGCAGAAGTGCCTAAGGCAGAACAAAAGACAAGGGCTGTAGAAGGTATTGGATCCTCCGGTCAGCCTGGTGTTTTGCTAGCCATGCACATCAGTCGGGGAAAACCGGAGGAAGAAACATAACTGAGACACCCTAGTGGACAAGTGTGCAAATTGCAGATGATTATAGACAGTGGAGGTGATGTGACGATTGTACCTTTTCTTAAGTGGTCTAGGCGGTGGCCTCTAATGCCAGCGGGTACCGGCATTGTAGGGGTTGGTGGGACTCAAGCTACCTTTATCAGTAGAGGCGTAATTGCATTTATGTTCTCTGATGGTAGGGTAGTAACTACATGTCCCTACATAATGCACCTGCCTGTGGCACTAATTGGAAGAGATCAGCTGAAAAACTGATGATCCAATTTGGATTGATCAGTGGCCGCTAAAGCAAGACTGGCTGCAGATTGTCAATAATTTGGTGCAGGAACAATTAGATGCTGGGCACATTGTGCCTTCACCTAGTCCATGGAACACCCCAGTTTTTACAATCCCAAAGAAGTCTGGGAAATGGCAGCTGTTACATGACTACGAGCCATCAGTGCTGTTATGTGTGATATGGGTGCCTTACAACGCGGGCTACCCTCTCCGGTTATGCTACCGGAGGATTGGGATTTGGTGATTATCGATTCAAAAGACTGTTTCTTTACAATTCCTTTACATCCACAGGATGCTGAAAGGTTTGCTTTTACAGTGCCATCGATAAATAAAGCAGAGCCAGCGAAAAGATATCACTGGGTGGTGTTGCCGCAGGGAATGAAAAACTCACCTACGACGTGTCAATTGTTTGTTGCCTGGGCTTTAGAACCCATTTGTAAGCAGTATCCTCATTTACTTATCTAGCCTTACATGGATGATATTTCGGTTGCAGGAAAACAGCTGGATTCTGAGCTGTTTTCTCAGCTGAATTTTGTGTCAGCTCACGCATAGTCTTGGAAAAAGGGGGTTGAAGATAGCCCCAGAGAAAATTCAGAAGAAAGGGAGATGGTTGTACCTGGGCTGGATCATTACAAATGGAATGATTCGACCTCAGAAAGGGAAAATTAACACAGCAATAGAAACATTGTCTGATGTGCAAAAATGAATGGGAGATGTCCAGTGGGTTCGTAATATCTGCGGAATTACGAACGATGATCTGAAACCATTGATGCCGCTCCTGGGAACATCTGCACAGGCTCAGGAGCGCCGCCAATTGAATGAGGATCAGCAACAGGCGTTGCAGGTGATCACTAATAAGATGGTAACAACTTATGCTCACAGTCGACCAGACAACCAAGCTCTTTCGTTGATGATAATTAACTCAGGAGGTGAGCGAGAACACCCATTAGGGATTATTATTATCCAGCTGGGAGAAGGGAAACTGCATTTACGAATTTTGAAATGGGTTTTTCTCCCTTTCCAGCCCAGGAAGACAGTGGTTACACACCCTGAATTGTTTTCACAGCTTATTATCAAAGGGAGGCAGCGAATTGCAGATATCTCAGGCCTCGAGCCGACTATTACATATGTACCTGTGTCTCAACTTTATTTGGACTGGCCGTTGTGTGCTTCAACAGAATTTCAAATAGCAGCTGCTGATTTTTTGGGAACTCTCACTAGCACTTACCCTTCGGACAAACTTTTGCCGTTGTGATCTCATCAGCGCATTGAACATTTGCCTTTGCGATCGGAGGTTCCTTTAAAAGGGATAACTGTTTTTACTGATGCTGGGTGAAAATCTCAGAAAGCTGCAGTCACCTGGAAAGTAGGAGAAACCTGGGAACATAAACTGCTCCCTGGGGTGACCGGAGACTCTTTACAGACTTTAGAACTCCGAGCTGTTACTTGGGCATTTCAGCACTGGTTTCGAGAACCCGTTAATGTAGTATCAGACTCATTATATGTTGTGGGCACGGTACAGCGTTTGGAACATAGTATGGTGAAACCTGTGTGAAATCCTGTATTGTTTACTCTGTTGTTACAATTGTTAACGCTTTTGAACCAGCATCGGGATGAATATTTTATTGTGCATATTCGCAGTCATCAGAAATACGGAGGTCTCGCGTTAGGTAACGCTCGGGCTGAGCAGCTTGTCGCTCCAGCCTGGACAGGTCCTGTTGTTAAAACCTTTGAACAAGCTAGGTTATCACATGAGTTTTTTCACCAGTCAGCAAAAGTGTTGGCCAGGCAATTTCACATTCCTGTGGCTGATGCTAGGGAAATTGTACAGTCCTGTCCTGATTGTCAGAAGGCAGGAGCTGGCCTTGGTTTGGGGGTGAACCCTCGGGGACTCCGACCCCTACAATTTTGGCAGATGGATGTAACTCGTATCCCAGAGTTTGGCAGGCTTAAATATGGGCATGTTTCAATTGATACCTTTTCCCTAGCGCTCTGAGCAACGGCGCAAGCTGGTGAAACAGCACGGCATGTAATTAAACATGTGCATGCTGCCATTATGGCACTTGGAGTGCCTGCACAAATCAAACCTGATAATGGCCCGGCCTACACTTCTTGGAACTTTACTCTTTTTTGCCAGCTTTGGGGTATATGTCATATCGCAGGCATACCACACTTTCCCACGGGACAGGCCATTGTGGAATGAGTACATCAAACACTGAAAGCGCTTTTGCAAAAACAAAAAGGGGAGAGGTACTGGGTCCGGCAGAGCATCTTGTAAAAGCGATATACGTATTGAACTATTTATGGTTTACAGGTGATAGAAATGAACCGCCAGTAATAATGCATAGTTTGTGTTTGAGATCTGGGGTAAACCAGTGTGGAAATAGTGTTTTTGGCCAATACCGAGATGTCGCTACAGGAGAATGGAAAGGACCTGCGGAACTAAAAATGACGGGGCAAGGAAATGCTTGCGTTTTTACAGATACCGGTGTTAGATGGATTCCGAGTCGCTGGGTGAGGCCCTGGCAAGGGGATCTTAAGAATAAAGAAGTACAGGATCCGGCTGAAGTAGAGGATCCGGCTGCAGTAGAGGATCAGGTTTGATTTCTTATGTTTTACAGGGCATGGGTCAATATCAATGGTAGCCTTATGTCCTGAGGCACTTCAACGACACCAGCATCGACTGAACTTGGTCTTGACCCCATGTGAACGCAGCTGCCCAGCTCAGAACAGGTCAAGAAAAACGACACAGCTTGTAGAGAGCGTGGTCTGAACTGTCAGCCTTGGGTTTTCATACATTGCACGTGGTGTGACAAGAAGACTTGGAGAGTCGCACGTGCATGTGATCGAGGTAGAGTGTTTAAATGTCACTCATGTAATGATCGGGTTGTGTTTTGTTCTGAAGCGAGCGAGTTGTCTGACTTTCTAGGTGTGTTAGCATATTGGTAATGTGCTGTTAATATGGAAAGACAAGCGTGAATACTTTGAGAATAACAGTAGTTTTCTTGAGGTTTTAAGCTACATTAAGGACCTTGGGTGAAGGGTTTTTAGCAGAAATTAGTTTCCGGCTTTTAAGACGCTTAGCTTTGCAGTGTCTTAATCAGAATAATAAGATAGTTGACAGGATTTGTAGAATTAGAATAAACGTTCCTCGAAGCTTGCAGGTGCATTGGAGCAGCTGGGAAAAGGAGGTAAAATGATGGCAACACCTCAGACGTAGAGCACAGCTATGTTGATTTGCTTTCCACCAGGTAGTGAGGGGATTTTTGACGTTTTACCCAGAACGAATATTTGGCTAACATGGGCAAATTCAGCTGGGGTAACAGATTTTTGTCTGAGCTTGCAACAAGCAGATAACCCTTTTTGAACCTGTGTGATTGGTATGCCTTTGCAGGAGAATGAAACCGACTTTGATGGGTATTGGAATCCACGGAGCGTAAACCTGGCTAACAGAGAAAGCGGTTCTTGTTTAAGCCCAAACAGCAGATATGTTTGGCCCTCTATGCGTGGCGCAGCTTGGCAGAAAGCGGTCATTGAAAATTTAAATCAATTACATCAGTTACCTTTACAGGAGTTAGACTTACTGGCTAGCATTGTGCCTGTCCAATATGATAATGTTACTGCAACCGCAATGCCAGGTTGTAAAAGCATGTCACCGCAGCTCCAACCAGTGAATGGTACAGGAGTGATCTGGTTTGATAAACCGCGGCATAGTTGGTTTACAAGGCAAGGGGAGCAGGGCCGGTATGTACGTCATCTAAATGTCACAGGGCATTCCCTTTGGAGTGACTTGAGAGCCGGAAGGTTACATGTAAGCACCACAGGGGGTTTTAAACTTCCTCCAGGAGTGTTTCTGGTTTGTGGAGACAGAGCATGGCCCCGTATTCCCATGCGACCTGTTGGTGTGCCTTGTTACCTTGGACGGTTAACGTTGTTTGCTCCTCACGTGAAAGATTTATTAAATGTCAGTAGGGATCATGGGAGACCTATTTGAACTTTTGATGATACATGTAACGACAATGTACAGCTGCCATCAGTAGCACTGCTATAGCCACATCTATTTTTCTTCCAGGAGGAATGGCAGCCATGAATGCAAAAAATATACGTAGATTAGCATGCTGGGGTCAGAAACAATTTAATTTGACTTCATGAATGGTAAGTGAGCTACTCACTGATGTAGAGGGTGTTAGACATACTACTTTGAAGAATCGAGCTGCCATAGATTTTTTATTGTTAGCACACGGACATGGTTGTGAAGATTTTGAAAGGGATGTGTTGTTCCGATTTGTCTGATCACTCAAAAAGCGTAACTCAGCAATTAGCAACACTGCACGAGAACATGAAGCATGTTACTGAAGGACATGATCCTTTTTCTGACCGGCTCAATAGCCTCGGGCTAAGGGGATGGTTGCAGATTGTAGTTAAAGGAGCATTGGTAGTGGTAATAGTGTTCTTGATTTTGATATTGTTACTTCCTTGTTTGTTTCAATGTTTGCAACGCATAATGAATGGGTTAATTAAACAGATGTCCAGAATGGGGTCTGGATTGCTCAAAAACAAAAAGGGGGATTTCTGGAGTGGCTGGAAGAAAACGGGCATATTATGAGCAACCCAGACCGAATAACTTGGTTGTAATAACAGGCCGCAGCTCTAACAAGCTGCAGGTGTTGTGAAGGACATGTGCAAGGCCAAGGGAGACAAAGAAACTGTGTATTCACAGAGAGGTAAGAGAGTTGGACAGAAAGATGATAAAAACAGGATGCCTGCACAAGGGGGGAGCAGCGTGTTGGCACCGCCCTGGGACCAACAACTTGGGAGGTGGGAGCGTGTGAACAAGTAGTTTTAACCGATCACCTTTTACATAACAAAGCGTGCGTAGTGTGTGCATTTTTAGCTGTAGAGTATAAATTGGTGTGAGTCTATTAATAAAGTGGCACTAACTTGATCACATTGGTCGTATAAGTTGTGCCTGAGCCTACTGCGTCAACAACTACCATCTTCTCAATTCCCCAGGGAGTTTCTTGGTGCTTCCTTTTAACCAATTCACACATAATTTCCTCTGTAAATGTTAGTTGATGCGAAGGAGTCACCCGCCATCCATGATTTGGGGTTGCTTCAGTATATTAGCCAATTAATTGTTTTCTGCTGGATCCTGTGGGCTCTTAGGTCCTAATTTCTGCCGTTTCTCTGGCAGGACCAGCAATATTTGACTTTCAGCTGCTTCTTTCCTTTCTTGATCTGCCACTTGCTGTCCTAGAGGCACCGAGCTATCTCCAAGGTGCTGCACTTTACAATGCATAATTGCCAGCACCCTGGGTCAGCTGGTCACCTGAAATGATTGTGGGGTCTTTGCCTCATAATTTGACTGGGGATCCTTGAGAGGTTCAGAGTCCTCTTTCTTTCTTTCTTTCCAACAGCCCCATCGGCATGGTCTGTTCCAAAGGCAAATTTCAAATATGTCCATACATTAAAAAAGCCTTGTCTGTTGGTAATAATCCCAGTGCCCTTAGTGAGGCTGTGAGTTCTGCCTCTTGGGCCCACGTGTCAGATGAGAGGGCTTTGGCTTCTCTTCTCTCTCTGATAGTTACCACCACATGTCCTGCTCTTTGGGTCCCATTTCGCACAAAACTACTACCACCTACAAATAAGTCCCAGTCTCCATTTTCTGTTGGCGTGCCCTTTAATTCCACTCGGCTAGAATATACCTCTGCCATTGTCTTTAAACAATCATGAGTTGGTTCTTCTTTTCCACCGAGATCATGTCATTTTTGCCCAGGTGTCAGTTCCTGGGCCTCTTGCATCGGTAATACTGTAGCTGCCACCGTGCGCGGACAGGTTGGCCGTCCTTTACTGACACTGTCCAGCTGTTTGGAAAAGCTCCCCACGGCTCTGCTCCATGGTTCCAGGCTCTGGGCCAACACTCCTAAGGCAACGTGTCACCTTTCATGCACAAAGAGTTCCAATGGGTTTTCTAGATTTGGGAGGCCTTGAGCTGGAGCACTCATTCCAGTCCGTTTCCATTCCGTAAATGCATCTCTGCACTCCTGAGTCCAGACGAGGAGGTTTCCCTTTCCTCCAACACCTTCATATAGAAGTTTGGCAATGAGTCCCAAATTCATTATCCGTAAGTGACACCACCCGGCCATTCCCAGGGATGCTCTGAGCTCTTGTTTTCATTTGGGTTCTGGGATTTGACAAATGGCCCTTTTCCTCCAGCTCCAAGACTCTGCTGGCCCAGGCAAATTGTAAATCCCCAACTGGTTGCTTCTTCTGGGGTGGTCTCTGCCTTTTCCCAGGGTACTTTGTACCCTGCTAGCCCCCAAAGTTTAGCAGGTCCTTGTTATAGAATCTTCTTTACTACTGCTTGCTAGCAGTACGTCACCTACCTATTGCAGCAAGGCGACATTTTCCTACCTCTTTTGCCAGCTTTCCAACTCCCTGGCTAATTGATTTCCAAAGACTGTAGGGCTATTTTTAACTCCTTGCAGTCATACAGCCCTGCACAGCTGGGTTTCTCGACCAGTTTCAGGGCTTTCCCATTTGAAACCAACTGATTGGTGACTGGCAGCAGCCAGCACAAGGCAGAAGAACGCATCTTCACATCTCATACAGTAAACCATTCCTCATTCTCCTTCAGGGTGGTCAGGAGGGCATACGGGTGTGCTACTGCCTCATGGACATCTTGCACAGTTGCATTTATAGCTCGTGAATCTTGCACCAGTTTATATTCTTCTGAATTTGGCTTCCTGACAGGTAATACTGGAGTGTTATGTTCTGATTGGCATTCTCTTAGTAACCCAAAATCTGTGATTTGTTCAGTTAAGGACTCCAACCCTTTCCCGACTTGTAGTTTAACTGGGTACAGCTTTTGACTTGCTGCTCTGCCATTTGGCTTCCGCTGGATGATTACTGGTTCCCCTGCTTGGGGTTGCCCTGGTGTTCCTGAAGCCCATACAAGAGGTATTGCAGCATTTGTAACTGCTTCTGGTATCTGCTGTAGCTCGGCTTCCTTCTGCAACATAAAACCGTGGGCATCCCAATCTTTATTGTCAGGAATATGGTTCCTTTGAGGAAGCCCAGGTGGCACCTCAGGTAGATTTGGTTTCTGTCAACCAGCAGCTGAATGCCAGCCCTGCAGTGCGTCACGGTCTGACCCAAATTCATCCAGCTGGTCCATGAACAGGAAGCCCATCACAGTGGGGGTTCCAATCACCTGGCTACTCCCACACTCCCCTGGTACTTATTCCAGCAATCCTTTGCTCAGCCCCGTGAAGATACCATCAAAGAACCAGTGCATGGTTCTCACAGTGTTCCTGGATCACAGCATATGCAAACTGAAGCACATTTTCAGCAGCACCATGTCCTCCTGGAGGTCAGCCTCCCCTCCCCCACAGGCCTTCAGGGGCCTCAGCAGCACTGCAGCTAGCCAAGCCTTCTTCTGCCAGGGCTGCAGAGCCCAGCACTGCTTTTCTGGCCTTGCAGAGGGCAGGGCTTCCTCTGCTGGTGCGCTTAGATTGCCACCGCCACCCACTCCAGCGGGTCTCTGGTCTCCAGCACAGCACGGGCACACGCTGGGTCGGGGGCGCTTGGTACCAGCTTTGCCCGAGAGAAGCCTGAGCTTGGCCCCAGCGCTACGGCTGAGGTGCTGCAGCCCAAAAGCGCACCGATGGCTTGGGCCTGGGGCTCAGGCAGGAGGAGCTGGACTTCCACATGCTGTCATCGTGCTGGATATTGATGGAGTAAATCATGATATTGATGAAATAAATCATGACGGGTGGTGGGACAGGCCACAGTGGTGCGGCAGGGGAAGGTGTGGGCTTTTCACGAGGGACAGGCCAGGAAGCTGAGGAGGGGATGCCCTCCGTGTGCAGGCACTTGTTGCACGTGCGGATCTCCTCTACGGGGTGTGCAGCAGGTTGGGTGAGCCCCTGCAGGAGAGTGTCAGCGAGAGGCCGGTTAGTGTGCCATCCTGGTGGGAGACACAGCACCCGCACTCAGGGTACGGCAGCGGAGAAAGGCTTATCTAAGCAAGCCAAGGAAGTCTGCAAGTCCATAATCCCAGCTCTTATTGGGGACTTCATGACCCTGACGCTTTCTGGAAGGGGAGCACAGCAGGATACACCCTGTCCAGCTGGTGTCGGGGGTCTCTTGAGACAAATTCTTTGCACAGGTGTCAGGCCAACAAAGGTGACGCTCACCTGAATCTGGTCCTTGCCAAACAGGCAGTGCTGCTGAGGGATGTGAAAACCAGTGTCAGCCCTGGCTGTAGTGCTCATGAAATAGGGGGAGAAGACTTTAGCCTCTTCAGGGGACTTGTAGCGGTAGTCCCATGGGCAGCAGCACTCAAGGACAGCAGAGCTGTGTACGGCTGGTCATTCAGGAAAGCATTTTCCAAGCAGAACTGTCCATACCGAGGAGCAGGAAATCAAGCAGACATGCCAAGAGAGATCCTTGGCTAAAGAAGGAATTCCTCAAGAATCTCCAGAGAGAAAAGGAAGCATCCTGGAGGTGGATGCAAGGGCTCAAAGAGGAATTTAGAAATAGGGATGTCTTCAGGGAAGCCAAAGCCTGCTTAGTATGGGGTCTTGCAAGATGTTCAAGGGCATCAAGAGGATCTGTCTCTACTTGCAGAACAGTTTAAGAAATAAACTACGCCCCTGTGTGGCCACTGCTGAGCTTAGTAAGAGCAGGTCTAGATAAATCTGAACATCCTCCAGGTCCTCTTTGCCTTAGTCTTCCCCAGCATCGTGTCCCAAAGCTTTGTGCCTGAAGGCAGGACTCTGGAGGGAACCAGCCAAGTGTGGATGGGGATCATGTCAGGAGTCATTTGACCAAATTCAATGCTTCCCACTCCAGGGAGGTGGAGGGGCGGCATCCCAGGGAGCTGTGTGAGCAGGCCGATGTCCCAGTGAGGCCATTCTCCATCCCCACTGGAAGGTCCTAGAGACTGGAGGAACTTCCTCTTGACTGGAAGCACCCGTGAATCTCGTGATACCCAAGAAGGACAAATTGAAAGTCCTGCCCCTAAAGTGGACCGAGGCCCTGCGATGACACAGGGCAGGGACTGCCTGGCTGGGCCCTTGGTTTGCATTAGGCAAACTAGGAGCCACCAGGAAAGGTGACCAACAGCCTCCTGGGCTGTATGACCAGGAGCACAGCCACGGCAAATCATTCCCCCCCTCTGCTTCCCACTTGGTTCACCACATCTAGAGTACTTGTCTAGCTTTGGTGCTCCGCAATAGCAGAGAGACACTGGCACGCTGGAGCCATTTCAGTAAAGAATCACAGAGATGGTCAAGGCTGGAGCACGGGCCCTGGTAGATCAGGCTGAGGGAGCTGGGCTGGTCCACCCTGGAGAATGGAGGGATTTTGTGGGAGGATGTAAGAGCCTTGCTTTGCCTATGGCAAGGTTTCCAAGTACTCACTGTGGTACAAGGCAGGAGCACAGGAAGCAATGAACTGAAGCAAGAGCGCTGTCCTCCTTCTTCACCTGCAGCCTTTAGCTCGGGGAACCACAGGCTGCACGGCCCCCCATGTTGAGGGGTGTGCCACCAGTTAAGAGTCCACTTGAGTGACATTTCTGGCACCTGAGCGGGTAACTGTCCAGGTGGATTTCCCAAGGGTAACTCCTGCCTCACCAACCTGACAGCCTGCAGTTGTGCGTGAGGAGCTCCACAGTGGATGTCATTTCCCTCAGCTTCAGCAAAACTGTTGTCATGGTCTCCCTCAGTGTTCTGCCCGAGTGAGGCCATGACACTCTGGGTGCGAACAGAAAGAGATGAGTAAAACACCAGCTGGATGGTCAGGCTGAGAGAGCAGTGGGGAAGGGCTCACACCCCACCTGGAGGCCACTGGGACATACTGGGGCAGTGTGGGCAGCACAGGGGACTCTCCTGATTACAGTTTAAGAGCTGTACACATGACCCAGTGGAGGCAACTCTCACAGTGTCTGTCGGTGGCACCAAACTGAGAGGAGCATCCCTGTGCCCTAGGGATGCCATGGAGGGGAACCCTGGCAGGTGGGGTGGCCGCCCTGGCAGGAGCTGCACAGATGCAGGACGGACCAAGGGCAGAGCCTGCACCTCCCTCGCATGGACTAACACCCTGCAGCTGCAGGGCCTGGGACCTGCCTGGCTGGGCAGTGTCTGTGCAGAAAAGGCCCTGGTGGTGCTGGGGGACAGAAGGCAAAACACAATCCCAGCCCGTGACCTGGTAGCAGAGGCAGCCAGCAGGGCCCTGGAGCGTACGAAGAGGTGCCTTGCCAAGAGAGTGAGGGAAGTGATTGTGTCCCCACGCTCATCCCTCGTTAGACCCCCTGTCCGTGACTGTGTTCATTTTTGGGCCCTGACTGTGGAGGGAAGCGGGGAGGGAGCGGCTGGGTGGCTGCTGGGCTTTTGGCCAGAGACAAGCCTTGACAGCAAGGAAGATGTGTATAATTCGGAGGGAGTTGAGGAAGGAAGGGAGGCAACAGAATGTCCCCAGGACTTGGAGGGCCATGGAGTCATTTCATTGGCCACCCCATTCAGAATGAAGCTGGGAAGTGATGCTGACATTCCGAACCAACAAGGTCCATAGACAGGCCAGGCTGTTCCTATGGTTGTGCCTGGAGACCCGCACACCTACAGCACAGGTTGTGCTGGGGCTGAATCTCCTGCCTGGCTTCAATGGGCTCCTGGAGCCATGGACAAAGCTTTGGGTGGAGGCCCCAGGTGAGGCTGGTCAGGGCCAGGAAGGCCTAGGGATGCTCTCAGGGCCCTGCCCCCATGGGATCCCACCTGCCAGTGCCCTCAGCAGGCCAGGTTCTCCTTCCCTTCTGCCTCAGGGCTTTGCTCTGCTGCTCTCCTTCCCCACTTACTTGGGCATCGGGGACTCCACAACTTCACAGTGACTACAACCAAGGTGGCACTGGTCTTCACCTCCCTGAGCAGATTGTCCTCTTTGTGGAGACCCAGGTGCAGGTGAGCATCAGAGTGGGCAACCTGTTTGGTCTGAGGAACTTGCCCACAAGCCCCTGCACTCTTGGCATCCTTGCTTACATGTCCTGTGAACACCAAGGAGACTGATTCCCCCAGAATAAACCAGACTATCTCACCCATTGTTTCTCCTGCCATAGTATCTCACAATCCAAACATTTTTTTAATTGGCAATAAATTAATCTTTGCCAAGGCAACACATCTCTGTACATGAAAAGAATCATTAAGAGATCTCTTTTTCTTTATCTTTGGCCATGAGCATTGCTGGTTTATTTTCTTCCTTTGTCCTGTTGAGTCAGTGCAGCGAATGAGCAGCTGAATGTTTGTCTCACCATTGGTCAAGGTTAACCCACCACAGGACCACATCAGGACTGCTGAGCCCACAATGGGGCTCCCCAGCACAAGCGAGACCCTGACACATCACAGCAAGTCCTGCAGAGGCCAGAAGGATGGTTGGGACCTGGAGCATATTATGGGCAAAGGGAGGCTGAGAGAGCAAGAGTATTATTTGAGAAATGGTTCTGAGTGAAAGACTGGAGCGCTGGACCCAGGCCAGCTGGTGGGATCTCAATCAATATTTGTTAGAACACCATGTCATGAGAACATGATCTTGTTGCAGGTGTCTGACTATGGCCTTCCCTGAGAGACCAACTGTGGTAAGAGCTATGGGACTTGTGTGTAACAAGTGTCAGTAGGAAAGTGGCTCCCTTTATATTTAGAAATGGTGATGGAGTTGGGTATCACTGGGCAACGGAGGAGGACAGAGGTGGCCATGCAGCAGTGGTCCCTAATGAGGGCTGGGGTATATGACCAGGCTTGGAAATGAGCAGTGTTTGGGAATTTGTGGGGAAAATTTCCCTTCTGCAGCTTTCTGAGGGTGTGCAGGGAACACGGCACAGATCTGGCCCCTCAGTCCCGCTCCTTTGGTGCCTTGCTTGCTTCACCATGACCCCTGGGTCTGCACCAGGACACCCTGCTGTGTGCCCCCACCCTGCACACCCACACAGCTGAGCTCTCACTGGTGTTTCCCTCTCCCTGGCCCCTCCCAGCCCAGCCCCCCCCCCAGCTCTGCCCACCTCCCCTGCCCTCTCCCCAGCCCAGGCAGACACAGCAGCCCACGCGGGGCTGGCCCCATGCAAGTGCCCACCCAAAGGGGGCTGCAGAGCTCTGGGCACTCACCCCATGGCCATAGACCATCACAAGGGCACAGGAGATGCTGGTGGGCAGAGAGGGGTCTCCTTCTGCCAGTCAGCCCCAGGGCTGGCACCAGCCATGGCATGAGGACACAGAGGCCATTGCCTCCCTCTGTCTGCTGCTCCTCTCTCACAGGGACCCTGCTTGCCCACTCCTGGCAGCCCCTCGGGGCCAGTCCCTGTCCCCAGCACCAGGCTGCTGGCCTGGGGGCTCCCCAGGCACCTCCTGCTGCACCAGGGACACAGCAGCCTGCCCCAGCTGGGGCATCCACAGAGACACCTGCTCTTGCCCAGGGATGTGGTCTCAGGCATGGCCCTGAGCAGGCGGTGCTGCTGTGCAGGGCAGCGGTGCCTGAAAGCCCAGGGAGATGGTCCCAGGCACATCCCTCTTGGTCACCCACCATTCCCATGGGCACTGGGCCCCCACACGCCAAGGCTCAACACAGGCCCATGCCCTAACGCGTTGCCCCATGCCCTCCTCCCCTGAGCCATGGGGAACCCAAGCCCAGCAGCATGGTCTTCTGGGGGCAATTCCTGCAGCCTGTTCCTGAGCTCAGCTTTGGAAGAAGAGACCAACCTCCAGATATAGGCATTGAAAAAACCCACCCTTTTATTACTGAGATGTGACACAGGAGTATATATGTACCATCCTCCCTGGCGCATGTACAAAGGCCTCTGGGTCAGGGAGGCTGGGTTCGTGCTTTTGGGGAAGTGGAGTGAGGAAATACATTGAAGTAAAACCATGATTGTCATAGATGGAATGTTAAACACACATGATGTCCTATACGTGACTTGAAAATACCTTGTAAAGAGCCACAGTCAGTTCATTGCCGCTGAGAGACACCTGACTGCATCAGCTTCTTCAGTGCGTCCTTCAGCTCCTGGTTCCTCATGCTGTAGATGAGGGGGTTCACTGCTGGAGGCACCAACGAGTACAGGACTGAGACCGCCAAGTCCAGAGATTTGGAGGAGACGGAGGGGGGTTTCAGGTAGGCAAATGTGCCAGTGCTGAGAAAGAGGGAGACCACGGCCAGGTGAGGGAGGCACGTGGAAAAGGCTTTGTGCCGTCCCTGCTCAGAGGGGATCCTCAGCACAGCCCTGAAGATCTGAACGTAGGACAGCATGATGGAAACAAAACAGCCAAATGCTATGAAGGCACTAACCACAATAAGCCCCACTTCCCTGAGGTAGGTGTGTGAGCAGGAGAGCTTGAGGATCTGTGGGATTTCACAGAAGAACTGTCCCAGGGCATTGCCGTGGCAGAGAGGCAGTGAAAAAGTATTGGCCGTGTGCAGCGCAGCATAGAGAACATCGCTACCCCAGACAACAGCTGCCATGTGGACACAAGCTCTGCTGCCCAGCAGGGTCCCGTAGTGCAGGGGCTGGCAGATGGCCACGTAGCGGTCATAGGCCATGACAGTGAGGAGAAAATACTCAGTTGAAATGAAAAATAAAAAGAGAAAAGCTTGGGCAGCACATCCTGCATAGGAGATGGCCCTGGTTTCCCACAGGGAATTGGCCATGGCTTTGGGGACAATGGTAGAAATGGAGCCCAGGTCAAGAAGGGACAGGTTGAGGAGGAAGAAGTACATGGGGGTGTGGAGATGTTTGTCACACACTACGGTGGTGATGATGAGTCCGTTGCCCAGGACGGCAGCCAGGTAGATGCCCAGGAAGAGCCAGAAGTGCAAGAGCTGCAGCTCCCGCGTGTCTGCCAATGCCAGGAGGAGGAACTGGGTGATGGAGCTGCTGTTAGACATCTTCTGTTTCTGAACACAGGGACCTGTTGAAGGACAAAAGGCAGGGACAATTTAGGAGAGACTTCTTTGAGCCAAGTGAAAGCCGTTTCTCCTAGATGCGCCCCCGCTGCCCCATGTCCCCCCCTCTGCCGTTCCTAGGAGAGCTCCCTTCCGAGCCGTGGCTGGAGCTGTGCTGAGTGCTGGCCGAGTGTGCTGTGAGGAGCAGGGGCTGTGCCCGCTGGCTGCCCAGCAGTGAGCCCTGCTCTGCAGCAGGGGCTTCATGGGAACCGTGGGGGCAGGGGCCAGTCCTGGCCTTGCACTGGCTCAGCCCAAACTGCTCCCAGCGCAGAAGGGCCTGTCAGCATCGGCTCTGCCCGTGCTGAGCAACGGCCATGGCCAGAGTCAGGTCAGGAGGGCTTTGTGCCGTGCTCAGGGAGAGCAGAGTGAGTGCTGAGAGGCAAGGGCACTGTCTGTGCCTGAGGGCAGAGGCAGGGACTCTGGTGAGTCCCTCCAGCTCCTTCTCAGCTGCCCCGCACTTGCAGCTTTCTGTGATAGAGTCCAATTACACTGACATGTGTCCTGGTTTAACCCTGGCTGGAAATTATGTACCGCAGGGATGCTCACTTACTCCCCCCTCACCCATAGGTATGAGGAGAGGAATGAGAAAGGAATGTAAATCTTGAAGTTTGAGACGAGAAAAAAATCATTAATGCAGTAGAATAAAAATGAAATTACAATAACAATAATGAGAATGACAGTTATAATGAGAGGGAGGTAGTCGGGGGTAATAAAATCCAACAAGAAAGGAAGAAAGGAAGGAAAGGAAGGAAAGGAAGGAAAGGAAGGAAAGGAAGGAGGGAAGGAAGGAAGGAGGGAAGGAGGGAAGGAGGGAAGGAGGGAAGGAGGGAAGGAAGGAAGGAGGGAAGGAGGGAAGGAGGGAAGGAAGGAAGGAAGGAAGGAGGGAAGGAAGGAAGGAGGGAAGGAGGGAAGGAGGGAAGGAGGGAAGGAGGGAAGGAGGGAAGGAAGGAAGGAGGGAAGGAGGGAAGAAAGAAACAAAGAAGGAAAGAAACAAGGAGGAAGGAAAGAAGCAAAGAGAGAAAGAGAGAAAGAAATGAAGAAAGAAAGAAAGGAAGAAAGGAAGAAAGGAAGCAGGGAAGACAGTGATACACAATACAGCTGCTCATCACCCACTGACTGATGCCCAGCCAGTCCCCAGCATCGACTGGCAGACCCCAGCAACCCCCACCAAGTTTATATACTGAGCATGAACATGTTGCATCACCTATAAACAACCAAAAATATCAGTGCATTTTCAAAATTGTTCTCAAAAGTCCTTCCCACTTAGATGAAAATTAACTCTATCCCAGCCACAACCAGGACACTTTGTTACCCTAAAAAGCAAGCAGACACTGCTGAAGAGCAGAGGGATCCACTACAGAGCACAGAATGGCTCACCCTTTCTCAAAGTCTCAGCACCCCCCCTTTCTAGCCAGGGACACCCATGGTCACAGTGTGCCCTGGAAGCAGCGTGCAGCTTGGGTGGACACCCCAAGCAGGTGACCAAGGGTCCTGATTACGGTAATTGTTAAAGGAGAGCCAGCTCCTTCCCCAGCATCACACACTGCATTGCCCACAGCTTCACAGATTAGAGGAAACATGGGACACCTCCTTGCTGTGCTCACATCGGCACAGGAGGACTCACAGGGTCTGTGCCTGAGCCTGCAGCTGAAACTCCCATTCCAACCGAGCCGGTCAGTTATCCCAAAATCATCTGAGCAAAGCCAGGAGAGAGACAGATGGGCACACTGGAATGCCTTTCCCTTCTCAAGCCCTGCACAGCACCTCCCAGACCAGAGCAATGCAGGACAGCCACGCTCAACGCCTGCAGCTGTCCCTGCCAGCAGCTCTTTCTCTGGCCCCACGGCTCTTCCCTGCCAGCGCTCACAGAGCCCAGCTCAGCCCCTGTGTGCCCAGCTCTGCCCTGCAGCCGCTCTCTGCCTGCAGGCCTGAAAGAACAGCTCCCCCAGAGCCTGAGGGAAAAGGAGAGCTGATGCTGCTTTGATCTGGATGCTGCTGCAGAGGGAAGGCACTTGCTGACCTTCCTCATAAACATCACTGTGATGCTCTGAGAGTCTCTGCCCCTGCTCTGACCTACACAGTTCAGATTCCATTCCTACCAAGATGAGCAAGATAAAAATGGAAGCAGAGATTCAGGCAAGAAGAGACTCCAGCAGAAAACCCCTGCCGTGAATGTGCTCATGAGAAGTCGCCTTGGAAATGAGGTGGGCATGAGCAGAAGCTGCGAGCAGCCCTGACCAGTGCAGCACCCACGCAACAGCACGAGAACATTGCCCTGACAGGGTTTGCTCCTTCCACCTACAGATTCTCCCCGCAGCCGCACGGGAGCTCCCCGGCAGGCTGAGAGCTGCCCCTGGCAGGCGGCAGAGCCCCTGCCCCAGCACACAGCCCCCTGGGCTGCAGGGACCCTGCTGGCAAGGACAGCCCTGGGCACCCCTGCCTGCACAGCCACCTTCACAGCCCTGCAGCCGGCCCTGGCACAAGGCAGCCCACATGCCCTGGCCCTCCCACGCTGCAGCAGGGAAGCCCTGCTCTGCAGCACACTGGCCTCCTCCACAGCACAAGGCTCCCACACGGTCCCACAGGCTGGGGGGGGCCCAGCTGCTGCAGACCCGGCTGGGAACTGCAGAGGCATTGCCCTGCAGCCACACACTTACCGGCTCCAGGGCTCTGCAGATTTCTCCAGCAGGGAGCTCTCAGCAGCCTCCCACCAAGGGCTGCTTTTGAGCTCTCCCTGCCTCCCTCCCCTGCCCCTCTGGGCTCCCTCCAGCTGTCCCTGGGGCTGCAGGGGAACCTGCTGGGCAGCAGGATGAGGCAATCCCTCACGGGCCTTGCCTCTCCTGGGGGGACACACTTATTTCCAGCAGTGGCAATTCTCTTACTAGAAAAAGTTTTGTGCAGGAGTATCAACTTTTGTTAACGCATTACTAGAGAGGACACCAGGAAGACTGCAGCAAAGGACCCAAGTGCTCCTAAAAGAGCGTGTGTGCATGTGTGTGTCTGGTGGTTCTGCAGGCAGGGCGGGGAGGATGTCTTCAGTGCTTCAGTAAGCCCTGCAGAGCCCATTTCAGCACTTCATTGCACAGTCCGAGGGCTCAAGACTCAGCTCTCCTTTGCCCAGGCCATGTCTCTGCTCTGAAGCAAAGCCTTTGCACCCCCGGGCTCGGGGACACTTGGTACCAGGTTGCCTTATGGCCAGGCAGAGCTGGGCTGGTGCCACAGCTGGGGGGCTTCAGCCCAGATGTGCAGCAGTGCCCTCAGCCAGGGGCCCACGCAGAGGCAGCTGCAGCCCGTCCTGTTGCAGACAGAGCTGTGACCCTGAGGGAACCAAGTGCCAAGGCAGGTGGCAGAGCTCAGCACAGCTGCTCGGCAAGGACAGCAGCCTCCAACAGCCCAGGCATCCACCACGCGGTTTAGACCGGTGAGGCAATTCCAGGGCACCCGAAGGAGTGTTCCCTCCTTCTGCACAGGCCACAGCCTGCCAGTGTGTGACCTGGGGCCTGCACTCTGCTGCTCTCCTGCCTCACTCCCCTGGGAGATGAGACTCCACCATTTCTTTGCTCCTAGTACCAAGGTGGACACGAATGATGCAGGGTTTCAGATCCAGGGGAGCATCACAGCTGCTGGCCCATCTGGCAGCTGTGCTAGAACGCTGATGCAAAGAACCTGCAGACACCTAAACGTGCATTGTCACTGCGCTGCCCTGTGGCTGTCAGCGGGCGGTTACTTGACCACTGGCTTGCAGGATCCCACCAAGCCTCTGTCTCGCTGCTCCCCTCCTTCTTCACTCACCTCGATGTCTGTAGGGCTGTTCTCTCACATCATTCTCACTCCTCTCCCTTTCTGTTTTGTCCTTTCTGCCATAGGGTATCACAGAGGTGCCACTAGAATTGCTTATTGGCTCAGGTTTGGGCAGGGGCTGGTCCATTTTGGAGTCAAATGAAAGTGGCTGTTATGGCCATGGAGTCAGCTCTGGATCTCTTCTTACCTTTGCCAGCCTACAAACACCTCCAAACCACTCCCAAACCCTTGCCATGTAAACCCACAGGATCTCTAAATTCCCCAATATGATGTGAGGTTATTGATCCTAAGGCTTCCTCACGCTGCTTAAATAAGACTTTTCCCTTTCCTCTCCCTGATTTAGGTTATTTCAGAGCAGTTACCCTGAAGCACACCTGTGTCACCAGGGCCAAGCTCAGACATGTAACTACAAAAATAATAATGGGTACCAAGTGTCCAAGGTCACACGCAAGCAAAATATTTTGCTGCAGAGCATGCTGGGGTGGTGGGCAGAGGTCACTGTGAAGGTGAAATGAGATGTCCCTAAGGAGAGCAATCCATGCTGTCCTTGGGACCAGAGACATGCAGGGCTGGACTGTGCAGTGCTGCAGGAGAAGGCATTGCTGCCAGTGATGCCTCTGTAGCCCCAGTGGACATGTGGTTCCGGTGAACCTTATACCCAGAAAGGACAAGGTGCTTTTGATTGTGTCCTTGACCATGGACATCCCGTGATGCAGGGACACTTTGAAAATCATTGGTCTGTTTCTCTATTGCCTCACCACAGGGGTGACTTTCAACAGTGCTGGCTAACTGGGGAGGCCCAACAAGGCTGAATGTTAGTCACGTGCTGCCCACCTACAAGAAGGGCAGGAGGGAGGATCGGGATAACTACAAGCCTGTCAACCTGATCTTAGTGCCAGGGAAGGCTGTGGAGCTGATCATCCTGAGCGCCACCACACAGGAGGTGCAGGAAAACCAGGAGGTCCGGACCAGCCAGTATGGATGTATGAAAGGCAGGTCCTTTGTGAGGAATCTGATCTCCTGCTGGGACAAGGTGACCTGCCTAGTGGATGAGGGAAAGGCTGTGGATGCTGTCTACCTGGACCTTAGGAAAGCCTTTTGGCTCCATCTCCCACTGGATTCTCCTGGAGAAACTGGCTGCTCATGGCTTCGGTGGGTGTTCTCCACGCTGGGTTCGAGCTGGCTGGACAGCCAAGCCCCAAGAGGGGGAGTAAATGGAGTGAATTCAGGTGACGACGGCCCATAAGGAGTGGTGTTCCCCAGGGCTCAGTGTTGGGGCCAGTCCTGTTTCAGATCTTCATCAGTGATCTGGATTGAGTGCACCCTCAGTGAGTTTGTGTACAACATCAAGTGGGGTAGCAGTGCTGATGTCCTTGAGGGCATGAAGGCTCTGCAGAGGGATCTGCACGGGTTGGATCATTTGGATGAGTCCAGTTGTATGAAGTTCAACCAGGAGAAGTGCCAGTTCTGTACGTGGGTCACAACAGCCCCCCACAACGCTACAGGCTTGGGCCAGAGTGGCTGGAAGGCAGCCTGGTGGGGAAGTACCCTGAGGGTGCGGGTTGACAGATGGTTGAGCATGAGCCAGCAGTGTGCCCGGGTGGCCAAGAAGGCCCATATCATCGTGTCTGCTATCAGAAACAGTGTGGCCAGCAGGACCAGGGCAGTGATGGACCCCCTGTACTCGGCACTGCTGAAGTCACACCTTGAACACTGTGTTTCCATTTTGGGCCCCTCACTGCAAGAGAAACACTGAGGATCATGTCCAAGAAGGGCAACAAAGGTGGTGAAGGGTTTGGAGCCCTGGTCTGTTGATGAGTGTCTGAAAAGACAGTTTTCTTTTGAAAAGTGGTTTTACTCTGGAGAAGAGGAGACTCAGGAGAGATCTTACTGCTCTCTAGAGTTACCTAAAGGAGGTTGTAGATGAGTGGGGGTAGGTCTCTTCTGCCACATAACAAGTGACAGAACAAGAGGAAATAGCCTCTAGTTATACCAGGAGAGGTTTAGATTGCATATGAGGAAAAACATCCTCACTGCAAGGATGGTCAGGCATTGGAACAGGCTGCCCAGGGAGCTGGTGGAATCACCAGCCCTGGAGGTGTTTCAGAAATACACAGACACAGTGCTTCGGGACGTGATTTAGTGATGGAATTGGCTGTCCTGAGGTAATGGTTGAATTTGATGGTCTTTAAGGTCTTTTCCAACCTCAATGATTCTGTTCCTATGCTTCCGTGATTTATTGCAGGCCTACCTAGACACGTTGCTGAGCAAGCTGGTCTAGGTCACCCTGCTTCAGTTGGAGGGCTGGATACAATGATCTCCAGAGGTCAGCCTACCCTGGAAAAAAAAGCCATAGAGCTATAAGAGCATATATAAAGAATGTCAACTCAACTACAGAAGTTCATGTGAAGAATATTTCTCCACTCAAATGGCTTGTGGGAAATGCATTTGAAAAATCTGAAAGAAACAAGGCTGCTTTTCTGTGGCCAGGTCATGGGTTAGAATGAGGGTGACAGAGGGGTGTGTTATGAGGAGGACAGCTGATTCTCAGGAACTCCTCATGCAGGAGGACATGCCTGGCTGTGAAGGGGCCTGTGAGGTCAGTTCTGTCTCTGGAGGTGACAGGCCAGCATCAGGAACGTGGCTGGGACAGTCCCTCTGCCAAGGGACCCCATAGGCCCCATCCAGGAGAAGGGCTGGGGTACAGGCTGTCATGTCCATTTTGCCTGTGGACATGAGAGGACAGCAGCAGGCATGTGGCTTGGTCACGTCTCTGGGAGAAGCTGAAAGGCCAGCAGCAGCCATGTGGTTTAGAAGACCATGTGGAGGTGACTTCACTTTTTTGAGGGGAAAGACCACCAAAAATAGCTATTGAGTTATGTTCCCTGCTTGGAAGGCAGTTCCTGAGGTGGTAAAGCCTTTCTGGGTAGTGGGAAGAAAGAGGAGAGGGGAAAAGATTTCACAAAGTGTAATGTTGCAAATGGAGAGTGGCTATCGGGAGGAAGAACCGTCACTGCAAGGGTCCTGCTGCGGTGCCAGAGCTCAGCCAGAGGGAGCCTGGATCAGCCCATGGTTTGTGTTTCAAGGAACAGCCGGTGAGAGTGGAGGTACCTCAGCGAAGGTATGGCAATGTTGGGGTGAGAGCAAGGCAGGGCAGCGAGATGGTGCCTACAGCCTGCAGGGAAACAGGGGCAGGGCTCCAACCATGTAGGACAGCCTGTGGTGGAGAGGGCAAAGGGTGCTGTCAAGGCTGGAAGGCACCAGTAGAACCCAGGTCTGTGTCCCCTTGGCTGTGGCAGCTGTCTCTGCCTCTGAGGGCCATGAAAAGACATGATGTCCTCACGGCACGGGGGCATCGTTGCCTCCTTGCAGCCCCATGGGGAAGCTGGAAGTCGCTGTGCCATTGCTGTCCTTCACTGGGCATTGGATGCCCACCTTCCATGGTCCCCAGGAAGAGCCCTGAGCCCTCTGTGAGGGACAGCACCAACCTCCCCACAGGCTGCAGGTCACGGCTTGGCCTTTCTGCTTCATCAAGCAAGCCAAGGCTTTGCTCAGCAGCAGAGCTGCCTGCACAGCACCTTTGCCTTCCTGCACTCACAGCCCCCAAGGACGGGCTCTAACAAGGCCATGGGGCGGCTTTCTCAGCCATGGCCCTCAGTGGGGCCCATTAACGCTTCCAGGGACTGTGGGCTTTGCTCCGGACTTGGTGATCTTGAGAGGTTTCTTCAGGCTCCTCTGAACACCTGAAGTCCAGAGCACCACAGACACCCTGGGCTCATGACGAGGGAGAACGCCCTGACGAGCCCTGTCTCCTCCATCAGGGACATCTGGTCTTCAAGTTTGGCTCCTACACTTAATGAGATAAGTTTCAGCTGTACAGTGAAAGAGAAAGGCAGGTAATGAGCACTTTGGGGAAAGGATAGAAGGCTTTTCCAATTACTATTGATGCACAGTGTCTCCTGAGGAGGTGCGGACAAGTAGGAAAGGCAGTCCCTGGAGCTAATCACTGCGTGGACAGCCTTGCTCCCCAGCTCTCCAGCCTCAATATTTTTGTCTTCAGCCCCATGAGACTTACATCACTTTACATCAGATCTTCAACCAACTCTGCAGCTGAATATAGCAAATTCTTGGCAGTAATTATTGCCTGCTTTTCTTAGAGAACAGGGTGTAAGCAGGA
The DNA here is from genome assembly GCF_023634085.1 of Falco cherrug. Taxonomy (NCBI): domain Eukaryota; kingdom Metazoa; phylum Chordata; class Aves; order Falconiformes; family Falconidae; genus Falco; species Falco cherrug. Next base: position 18,188,710 of record NC_073719.1, on the reverse strand, counting down.
ATAAAAGAGGGATTAATTATCGTGTGTGTGTGGGGGGGGGAGTGGGATAGAAATTAATAAATAAAAAATACATTTCTCAGCTGTATAATTGTTAGTTCAAGCAAATCCCCATGAGGTCTATTGCCACTACTGAAGAGTTGCCCATAGGGAATATTAGAGACACTACTGAAAGACAGTCCAAATTTTCCTCTCTGAACCTTAAAGCAGAAGCTACATAGGTAAAATGGATTGGAGCGATCAAAGAGAAAGAGGAGAAAGGTATCTGGAGATGAACTTCTTAATCCATAGCTGTAAATCAGGAAACCAGGACGTCAGGCTATTCCAAATGTCTTCAATTTCATAGAAGGTGCAAACTTTCTGGAACTCACGACAAATAATAGGATGTGTCCAAATTTTTTTACACATATATCTGTAGAATTTCTCCCACTTTGATCTACGTATATGCAACAACTGGTATTAAGAACAGCACAGACTGTGCCTTCAGACGCCACCTTCATATCTAACGCCATTCCATTTTGCACAGCTATAGGGGCTATTTCTCACACTTCTTCCTGCAAAGCCTTCATGGCACCTGCAGGGTCCTTGGCCATCTCTTCCATTGCTGTGCATCTCTTTATCACTGCCTTCTCCAATTCAGGAACCGCTGACCAAGGAGTAACCGAGGCCACAAGCAGGCTGATGATCTGGCTATCATTATGACACCCATTACATCTGAGAAGCTCATAGGAGGCACGTGGCCATGAAGGCGAGTTTGAGGTCCCTGGAGTCTCCAGTTTCCTTGGGGGATTGGCCATCAGCAGCCCAGCTGGTTATGGCTGCAGTAAGAAAGGCACTTGGACTCTGAGACAAAGTGTCATTTCAATTGGCCTTGGCTAGAGCCAACTCTCTACACACAGAGACAATCGTGTCAGCTGTATGCCGTCCCTTCCGAGGCCGGGAACACGGAGTTTACAGCGTTGGGAGAGTGGTGCAGCAAGTGGTGCAGATCCTGCCTGCAGAAGGGTTATCCCACACTGCTCCTGTCAGCTCTTGAAGTGTTTTCTGCCAGGGAAACCCATTCTAGTCATCACTTCTCGTGTTCTAAGAGGAGATGTTCACTTGGGAGTTGGTAACTGCAGCCTCAGACAAAGGTAAGGGCGTGCGGTTGGCCATTCACCAGCAGCTTCCTGCAGATTTCTTCTTCCAATATGGCTTGTTCTGCAACCCAGGGACACACTCAGCACAGCTCAGCCTGAAGGCCAAGAGGTACATGGAGCACAGCACAGGCCTGCTCAGGTTTTCTGTGACACTCATCACTAACTCCTCCATGTGCAAAGGGCTTCTGCTCAGATTTTCTCAACCTCCTGATGAAGGTTAGAAGGAGAACGACATCTCCTTTAGACCGCTAGAGAAAGGGAACTTTACTTGAAGGCCTTGGTTGAAGGGAAACTGGAAGATGATCTACAGGAGCAGGCTGGAAATCAGGACCATGCGTGGCAATCAGTTAGCTGAAGGGAATGTGCTCGAGCTTGTAGGTCACTAACCCTGGGAAGACAAGGAGTGTGAATAGACACAAAAACTAACATGATGAGCCATGCTGAGAGAGCACAGGGGAGTGGGGGACGGATGCCGTGAAGGAAGGGTAACACCTTGCTGTTAATTGCTGGTAGTTAACCACCAGTCGGGGATTGCCTAGTATGCAAGGCTTAGCTTCAGGAACCAATCTGTTTAAAACGCGCAGCTTCAGGAACCAACTGTTTAAAACGTGCAGCTTCAAGAACCAATCTTTTTAAAACGCGCAGCTTCTGAAAGTGTATATAAACTCGTGCTTCTGTACAATAAATTGGCATTTGCTTGTATCACCCTGCGTCCCGTCTCTCCATCGCAGCAATGATCCCTGACCAACATGGCACAAATGCTTTGCTGGACTTGTTTTGAACAAAAGACAAGGCAGGAATGGTGAAAAATGTGGACAGCACCTTTCTGTCAAGTATGGGTGACACTGGTAAAGTAGAATTCAAGAGCAAGTCAACAAGACAAACTGTAGCAGGGCTGAGTAGAGAGGAAAGATCACCTCCACCAACCCTTGGCAGTGCTCTTCCTAATGCAGCCCCGGATGCCATGGGCCTTATTTGAAAGGTGCAAAGCCAGGAGAAGAGGAGGCTTTGGGGACACCTAATAGCAGCCTTCCCAGATCTTCTTGGGCCATATCAGCAAGAAAAGGCAGCCAGGTTCTTGCCTGTTGTGCATGATGGGAGTGTGGGGGCCAATGGGCATCAGCTGAAGCAAGGGAAGACAATGTCCTTCCCCATGAAGAACAGTCAAGCAGTGGAGCAGATGTCCCACAGAGCTTGTGCCATGTCCATCCTTGGAGCTTTTCAAGCCCCACTTGAAGGAAAGCCTGAGCTACTTGCTTCAACCCCGTAACTGATCGTTCTCTGAGCAGCATGTAGGCCTGGACACCTCCGGAGGTCCCTTCCAGCATGAATGACTCTGGATCTCCATCCACCATGGATCTTGCCTTCATGATGGCAGGGAAATCACTCAGGTTTCCAGTGGCTGTTGAAGCCAATCAGAAAGTTGGTCAGATGACCTGCGATGTTCTTTTCCCACTCCAAGCTTTGCTGCTCAGATGCAGGGCTGCTTGGCTGGTTCCTATGGATTCCTATCCTTCACCCTTTCCCAACTTTTCCCTCCTTTCCCACGCACAATTGCTTCTCCTTGACCACCCCTGTATCCTCCCATGCAAGCAGCTCACCTCTCCTTTCCCTTTCCTCCCTGGCCATTGACTGTCCTCCTTTGGTGATTCTTTGGAGCTTTTCACCATAGGTGGCCACCCAGACAAGGGATTCATCATCCCCCTTGACTCAGCATCATCCCCCTTGACACAGCACTGTTGTGGCCACATCCAGGTTATCTGTGCCTGGGCTTTGAGGTTTCTCATTCTGGAGGAATGGGGGAAAAGTGGAGAGGCTGTGGAGGATACCTGCCTGGATTGAGTTTGGTGCCTGTGGAGAGAGACTGAAGGTCCTGGGCTTCTTGATACTGGCAAAGTGGAGCCTCAGGGCACCACAGTAACAGCATGCACCTGCTTGAAGGGGGGTGTCAGAGATAAGGGAGTGATTCCTGATAGCGACAGGAAGAGAAAACCTCCGCAAAGTGCTGCTTGGAAGGGTAAGATTGGATGTGAGGAAAAAGAAATGTCCCTCGGAGGGTTGCCCTCTGATGCCAGAGTTCACCCAGAGGCAGCCTGGCTTGTCCCATGGCTTTAAGTCTCAAGGAAGAAGCAGGGATGAGGGGAGAAACTTCAGAAAAGTCAGGAAAATGCAGGTGTGAGGGCTGGGTGGGAAAGCAAGGAAGATGCCAACCCCCAGAGTGGAAAGAGGTGCCACATGGACAGTGTAGGGCAACTTGCAGTGGAGATGGCCCAGGGCTGCAGCAAGGCTGAATGGCCCAGCTGGGGGCTGAGGCCTCTGTCCCCCTGGCAATGGCAGCTGCCTCTCCCACCAAGGCCTGTGACATAGAACTCGATTTGGAGGCTCTTATGTTCTGCCCTCCAAGAGCCTGGGGGTCAGGGATGGGTCTTTCTGCTTCATAAAAAAATCTAAATGTGTTTTGCAGCATTACAGCCACCGACACAGTACCTTTGGCTACCTGCAGTTCTGGCTTCTAATTAGCTACTCTAACGAGTCCATGGGGACGCTTTGTCAGCAATGGCCCTCAGCGGGACCCATCAATGTTGAAGGTATTTTCAGTGCTGCTTCTGACTTACATTCCTTCAGTGGTTGGTTCAGTCTGCTCTCAGTAGCTCAGGTTCATGGCAGGAGCCCCCAAGGCCCTAATGAGGTATTTGCTTTTCTCATTTCCTTCAAGTCTTGAAGACCTGTGCAGCTAATTGAATCTGTTCCATTCATGTAGGTAAGAGAGAGGATTTCAAAGTGCACTTCAAAATAAGTATTTTTTATTTCATAGGTTATATTTTGCTACTTTTTAGGTTAGAGAGGAGGTTCTAGCAGCAATCTCCAAGTGATAATGATGCAGAGGATCTCCTCAGGATATCTGGACTGGTAGGAAACGCAGTTCTTTGAGGTCTGACACCGGATGGACAACCTTGCTCTGACTGTCCCCAAGACCACCCTTTTTCTCATTGTCCCCTGGGACTCACATCCCTTCTCCTTACGTCAGACTTCTCCCCTCAATTCTGCAGGTGGGTGCTGCAGCTCCTCTGCACCATCCCCACCAATTTGCCTTAGAGGACTGGCTGCACACCGGTACAGAAGAATTATTCAAATCTGCAAGCACTGTGAAGAATGATCAAGTGGCATAAATAAGCCAACACCCTCCACAAGCATATGCCGAGTCCAAGCTGTCTCTGATGAGGTGCCTTTCCGCAAGGGACACTCTCATGAGAAATCTTTTAGGTGCTAGATACAGAAATATAGATCTAAACACAAGGGGAGAGTTGGGTAAGGAGACAGTTCGGCTGCAGGAAGACATGCAAGCTTTTCCTTCCTGAAGTAAAAACAGCAGCACAGGTGAGAGGTACCGAAAAGACCAAAGAGTAAAGGGAGGAGAAAACAGGTGAATAACTGAAAGAGCCTTTGCTGAGACAGTCTGCTGAAAAGATGACTTCAGAAGCCGTCACTGTCTCCTGCTCAGGTGCAAATATGTTAAAGATGAGAGAAAATAAGGGCGTGGTATAACTAATAATAATGGTGAAGTTCTGGTATAAAATCAATATTTCCTTGAAGTATCGCTTTTGAAAGCTCCTTGAATTGGCAGAGATCACTTGTGAGAAAGGACAAGTAAGTGTTGCATCTGTCTTGGAAGGAGTCCATAAGTGCAGCTCGGGGAACCACAGGCTGCTCAAACCCCCATGGTGAGGGGTGTGCCACCAGTTAGAGTCGCCTTGGGTGACATTTCTGGCACCTGAGCGGGTAACTGTCCAGGTGGATTTTCCAAGGGTAACTCCTGCCTCGCCAACCTGACAGCCTGCAGTTGTGCGTGAGGAGCTCCACAGTGGATGTCATTTCCCTCAGCTTCAGCAAAACTGTTGTCATGGTCTCCCTCAGTGTTCTGCCCGAGTGAGGCCATGACACTCTGGGTGCGAACAGAAAGAGATGAGTAAAACACCAGCTGGATGGTCAGGCTGAGAGAGCAGTGGGGAAGGGCTCACACCCCACCTGGAGGCCACTGGGACATACTGGGGCAGTGTGGGCAGCACAGGGGACTCTCCTGCTTACAGTTTAAGAGCTGTACACATGACCCAGTGGAGGCAACTCTCACAGTGTCTGTCGGTGGCACCAAACTGAGAGGAGCATCCCTGTGCCCTAGGGATGCCATGGAGGGGAACCCTGGCAGGTGGGGTGGCCGCCCTGGCAGGAGCTGCACAGATGCAGGACGGACCAAGGGCAGAGCCTGCACCTCCCTCGCATGGACTAACACCCTGCAGCTGCAGGGCCTGGGACCTGCCTGGCTGGGCAGTGTCTGTGCAGAAAAGGCCCTGGTGGTGCTGGGGGACAGAAGGCAAAACACAATCCCAGCCCGTGACCTGGTAGCAGAGGCAGCCAGCCATGCCCTGGAGCGTATGAAGAGGTGCCTTGACAAGGCAGTGAGGGAAATTATTTTTTCCACGTTATCATCACTCATAACACCACATGTAGACCGCTGTGTTAATATTTTGGCCTTGACTGGGGAGGGAAGGGGGGAGGGAGCGGCTGGGTGGCTGCTGGGCTTTTGGCCAGAGACAAGCCTTGACAGCAAGGAAGATGTGTATAATTCGGAGGGAGTTGAGGAAGGAAGGGAGGCAACAGAAAGTCCCCAGGACTTGGAGGGCCACGGTTTCATATCTTTGGCAAACCCCATTCAGAATATGCTGGGAAGTGATGCTGACATTCCGAACCAACAAGGTCCATGGGCAGGCAAAGCTGTGCCTGTTGTTGTGACCCTAAGGAGACCCACACGCCTCTCTAAGGTGACCCGCACACCTACGGCATAGATCATGCTGGGGCTGACTCTCTTGCCTGGCTTCAATGGCCCCCCGAAGCCATGGACAAAGCTTTGGGTGGAGGCCCCAGGTGAGGCTGGTCAGGGCCAGGAAGGCCTAGGGATGCTCTCAGGGCCCTGCCCCCATGGGATCCCACCTGCCAGTGCCCTCAGCAGGCCAGGTTCTCCTTCCCTTCTGCCTCAGGGCTTTGCTCTGCTGCTCTCCTTCCCCACTTACCTGGGCATCAGGGACTCCACAATTTCATAGTCACTACAACCAAGACTGGCACTGCTCTTCACATCCCTGAGCAGCTTGTCCTCTTTAGGGACTCCAGGTGCAGGTGAACATCAGAGTGGGCAAACTGTTTAGTCTGGGGAACTTGCCCACAAGCCCCTGGACTTCTGGCATCCTTGCTTACATATCCAGTGGACACCAAGGACACTGATTCCCCCAGAAAAGCCAGGTTTTCTCTGCCATTGTTTCTCCTGCATAGTATTTCACAATCCAAACACTTTTTTAATTGGCAATAAATTAATCTTTGCCACACATCTTTGTGTGGCATGTGGAAAAGACGACACTTCTTTGGCCATGAAAAGAATCGTTAAGAGATCTCTTTGTCTTTATCTTGACCCATGAGCATTGCTGGTTTAACTTCTCCCTTTGTCCTGTTGAGTCAGTGCAGCTGACAACAAGTGATGTTTGTCTCACCACTGGCCCAGGTTAACCCACCACAGGACCACATCAGGACTGCTGAGCCCACAATGGGGCTCCCAGCAGATGAAAGACCCTGACACATCACAGCAAGTCCTACAGAGGCCAGAAGGATGGTTGGGACCTGGAGCATATTATGGGCAAAGGGAGGCTGAGAGAGCAAGAGTATTATTTGAGAAATGGTTCTGAGTGAAAGACTGGAGCGCTGGACCCAGGCCAGCTGGTGGGATCTCAATCAATATTTGTTAGAACACCATGCCATGAGAACATGATCTTGTTGGAGGTGTCTGACTATGGCCTTCACTGAGAGACCAACTGTGGCAAGAGCTATGGGACTTGTGTGTAACAAGTGTCAGTAGGAAAGTGGCTCCCTTTATATTTAGAAATGGTGATGGAGTTGGGTATCACTGGGCAACGGAGGAGGACAGAGGTGGCCATGCAGCAGTGGTCCCTAATGAGGGCTGGGGTATATGACCAGGCTTGGAAATGAGCAGTGTTTGGGAATTTGTGGGGAAAATTTCCCTTCTGCAGCTTTCTGAGGGTGTGCAGGGAACACGGCACAGATCTGGCCCCTCAGTCCCGCTCCTTTGGTGCCTTGCTTGCTTCACCATGACCCCTGGGTCTGCACCAGGACACCCTGCTGTGTGCCCCCACCCTGCACACCCACACAGCTGAGCTCTCACTGGTGTTTCCCTCTCCCTGGCCCTTCCCAGCCCAGCCCCCCCCCCAGCTCTGCCCACCTCCCCTGCCCTCTCCCCAGCCCAGGCAGACACAGCAGCCCACGCGGGGCTGGCCCCATGCAAGTGCCCACCCAAAGGGGGCTGCAGAGCTCTGGGCACTCACCCCATGGCCATAGACCATCACAAGGGCACAGGAGATGCTGGTGGGCAGAGAGGGGTCTCCTTCTGCCAGTCAGCCCCAGGGCTGGCACCAGCCATGGCATGAGGACACAGAGGCCATTGCCTCCCTCTGTCTGCTGCTCCTCTCTCACAGGGACCCTGCTTGCCCACTCCTGGCAGCCCCTCGGGGCCAGTCCCTGTCCCCAGCACCAGGCTGCTGGCCTGGGGGCTCCCCAGGCACCTCCTGCTGCACCAGGGACACAGCAGCCTGCCCCAGCTGGGGCATCCACAGAGACACCTGCTCTTGCCCAGGGATGTGGTCTCAGGCATGGCCCTGAGCAGGCGGTGCTGCTGTGCAGGGCAGCGGTGCCTGAAAGCCCAGGGAGATGGTCCCAGGCACATCCCTCTTGGTCACCCACCATTCCCATGGGCACTGGGCCCCCACACGCCAAGGCTCAACACAGGCCCATGCCCTAACGCCTTGCCCCATGCCCTCCTCCCCTGAGCCATGGGGAACCCAAGCTCACAGATGTTATTCAGGGAAGAATTCCTGCAGCTTGTTCCTGAGCTTCGCTTTGGGAGGAGAGCCCAACCTGCAGGCATGGGCACTGAGAAAAAACCCTTTTATTTTGCTTATACTTGCAAAGGCAAAACCAACCATTCAAGTGCATGCAGTGGATCTTCCCAAGCCTGGTTCCACTGGGCCAACATAGCATAAGGAGAAGATTGGTCCTTTAAAAGAAAAGCACTTAAAGGAAGCGTGCGATCTATATGCAACACATCGTGCAGAGATCAGCTGTTTGACTTCTTTCACAAGTGCCAAGGCTGCAGGCGTTAAAGGCCTTGGGGCTAAAAGATCTGTGTCTCCTTTTCAAAGTTCCAACAGAGGTGGCATTTGTTCATTACTAAGGCCTAAATAAGGCTGTAGCCAATTCAGCATTCCTGAAAGCTTTTGGACATCATTCAAGGTCTTTACGTCCAGTTTCAGTTTGATAGCTTGTGGAGACATGGTTCTCTTCAGCACATTCATGCGCAGATACTTCCAGGGCTCTTGTCTCTGAACTTTTTCAGGAGCTACAATCAACCCAAACTCTGCTAAACTGTGCCTGGCATCCTTCTCAGCTGTCTCCAGCAGCTCTTTTGATGGTGCTGCTAGCAAAATGTCATCCATGCCATGATAACCGTAAACATCTTGGTATTTGTCTGTCACTGAGCTCAGGGCTTGGGCTACAAACCACTGACAAATGCTTGTCGAGTTTCTCGTGCCTTGAGGCAGCACAGTCCAGTGGTAGCTTTTTGTGGGCTCAGAGTTATTTCTAGTTGCTACTGTAAAGGCAAACTTGGCTTTGTCTTCTGGATCTAAAGGAATGGTAAAAAACCCAGTCTTTCAGATCAATAACTACAATGTCCCACTCCATTGGTATCACGGTGGCAGACGGCAATCCCGGCTGCAAGGCCCCCACAGGGGCCATCACTGCATTGACTTTACGCAGGTCAAGCAGCAATCGCCATTTCCCTGAAATCATTTTCATCACAAGTACAGGGCTGTTCCACGGGCTATGTGACTCTTCAGTGTGGCCCGTGTTTAATTTTTCCTTAAGTAACTCATGCCGGGCACACAGCTTTTCCTGGGGCAGGGGCCACTGACCTACCCATACTGGTCTGTCGGTCAGCCAAGTAGACCAAGGGGAGGCTGTTTCACTGCCTGCAGTACAGTGGCCCCAGTTAAAAACCCGCAGTGATCCAAACTCCCCACTGTCCTAGACAATCTCGGCCCCACAGAGTGAGTGCTGTGGTGGTAACGTATGGCCGGACGGAGGCAGTCTGTCCTTCTTGTGTTTTGATCTGTATAGGTTTTACAGACAAGTAGCTTGTAGTCACGCCCCCCCGACCTACATCTCCCGCTGCGTTATTTACCAAAGGCCAATGAGGTGGCCAGTCCTTTCTCGATATGACAGTTGCGTCTGCTCGGGTATCCAGAAGACCGCTCAACTTCACTTGTGCAGGAGTGCCTCCCGACAACGCCAGAGTGCAGGTCATGTTGGGTCCTTGTGGAGATGGTTCTTGTGTCCAAGACACTTGAGGTATTCCAGGGGAGGTGAATCCTTCATCACCCTGCTGTCTAGGCTCTGTTTGGGGAACAAAACTCTCAAAAGGCACAAGCTGAGCAAGGCGTGTATTTTTTGGAATGTTCCCAGGAGGCACAGTTGCAGAAACTCAGGCACATATTTGACCTGTACAGTCTGCATCAAAAACACTAACATGGACTTGGTTATTTTGGACTTGATCTAACACTAGGGTGGACCACTGAGCCTGATGTTGAGGGCTGGCATACTGCCCAGTACCCATCAACACGTCAGGCCCATTACCAACCCGGGGATCATCCTGTGGAAGGTTCATATTCTGCAGCCCTTGCTGTTCCACCGCTGCCCGCCATGTGCCGTGGAAGACCGCTAGTGGCACAGGTTGGAAAATGATCTGCGCCATCTGAGAAATATCGAAAGGAGTCCAAGTGTCCATGGTAAGCAAATGTAACGATTGCTTTGTAGCCGGCAAATTCACCCCGTACTGAGAAACAGGTTTTTGCAAGTCCTGCACTATTTTCCAAGCAGGTGCTGTATGAACCTTGGGATTACCAGCAGCCACGTCTCCTGTTATAACAGGACATGCATGCAGTGCAACAGTGGAAGGAGTAGTAGCATCAAGGAGCGGTCTACCTGTATGTCCTACTAAATTCCAGTTTCCCTCTTTCTGTAACCCATCTTTTAGAGCCTGCCAAAATTGCCGAGGGCCGCGTGGCATTACCATTACGTTGGATACTGGATTTCTACCACCACCACATTCATCACTGCCTCTGACTGATAACCTTGTCGTAGCTGGACATGATTCCCAATTTTTGGCATTTCCACCCTGCGTAGGCAGGGGAGGAGCAGAGGGGGCAGGCGGGAGGGGAGAAGAGGCTGGGGGAGGAGGGAATGTGGGCTGCCATAAATGTCGGTGGGACTCAGGGGGGCAGGGATCAGTCCGCCGAGGTTTCTGCTTGCCGTCCTCATCCTCGGAATCACTACTGAACATAGGTCGACACTGTTGGGCGGATCTGGGGGCTTTGGGACATTGAGGAGTGGTGACTGGTAAGGGGCCTGGATTCACCCCTCCCCCACGACCTCACCCTCTGGTCTGCTGACTGAAGGGTGATCCAGGGGAGGTCTGGCTGATACACCCCCACTGACGTCTTGCTGACTTTTCAAGCCCCCCCCCCCAGCATCACTAAGCAGTGCCCATGTAGTCATAGCCCCGACACCTCTTTGTCCCCTTTCGCCACAGCTTCTAACAGTGTCGATCCTAAATTCTCCCAGGTCGACACACTAAAAGCAGTCATGGCGGATGCTTCTACTCCTTGTCTCTTGGCTCACAATAACATACATCTTAACCACAGCCCATCTAAAGTAGTTCCATGCTTCTGTAACATTTAACTTCCACACTGACAGCACCATGGTATCTTCCTTAAATTTGTCCCCGTGATGTCCCTGGTGGCTCACCTTTCTGGTGTCAGGGTCTCCCAGGACCTTGCAGCTGTCCCGTTGCGCTATTCCACTTCACCAGGCTCCATCTCCCCAGCAACCCGCTGGTCACAGTCTCACGGTCTCCTTATGATACCCCTTATTGGGGTCACATCAGCACGTTGAGGTAACCAATTGTGGCGATGCAAGTCGAGTCAGACCCAAAATGTGGAGTGGCTGGAAGAAAACGGGCATATTATGAGCAACCCAGACCAAATAACTTGGTTGTAATAACAGGCCGCAGCTCTAACAAGCTGCAGGTGTTGTGAAGGACATGTGCAAGGCCAAGGGAGACAAAGAAACTGTGTATTCGCAGAGAGATAAGGGAGCTGGACAGAAAGATGATAAAAACAGGATGCCTGCACAAGGGGGGAGCAGCGTGTTGGCACCGCACTGGGACCAACAACTTGGGAGGTGGGAGCGTGTGAACGAGCAGTTTTAACCGATCACCTTTTACATAACAAAGCGTGCGTAGTGTGTGCATTTTTAGCTGTAGAGTATAAATTGGTGTGAGTCTATTAATAACATGGCACTAACTTGATCACATTGGTCGTATAAGTTGTGCCTGAGCCTACTGCGTCAACAAGTGGCGCCCGAACAGGGACCCTCTTGTCCATGCTTGCTGGAGCACAGAGGTGGCTTTGAGGGGGCAGAAGAAGCTGGCCGTAGCAGGTGCTGCCCCATTGCATGGGAAGATGCGTGCGCACAGCCGTTGGATCTTGCCCCGATCAGGTGAGCGGTCGGGGAGGAGATGGGGTCCACACTGAGCAAAGAGGAAGCAGCAGTGGTGAAGCTCCTCCAACATATCCTCTCTCAGAGAGGGTTATCTTGTGATGAGGGAAGCCTGAAGAGGTTGCTGTCGTGGGCTCGGCAGCGTGGATGAATCCGATCCGTGAGTGCAGGCTTTGAACTAGACACTTAGGAAAAGGTTGGCGCAGCACTGTGGGAGGACATTAGCTCAGGCTCTAAAGGCAGGGGGAAGCTCTCCACAGTGTGGAGGCTGATCCCAGACTCTGTGCGGCGAATGAAGAGACGGGACGCAGCTTGATGCAAGCAAATGTCAATTTATTGTACAGAAGCACGCGTTTTTATACACTTTCAGAAGCTGCGCGTTTTAAACTAATTGGTTCTTGAAGCTAAGCCTTGCATACTAGGCAATCCCTGATTGGTGGTTAACTACCAGCAATTAACCGCAAGGTGTTACCTTTCCTTGGCGCCATCCTTGGCGCCATCCGTCTCCCGCTCCCCTGTGCTCTGCAAACATGCCTCATCATGTTAATTGTTGTCTAGACAAGCTCGAGCACATTCCCCTCAGCTAACTGATTGCCGCGCATGGTCCTAGTTTGCAGCCCGCTCCTGCATCTCCCCCTTCCTGTTGCACAAAAGAACCCCTGAAACCGAGCAAAAACAAGGCACAAGTAATAGAACAAATAAAAAACCAACTAAGACATATTATCAATGTCAAAATAACCCACTGTCTTTGTTCCGTACAGTTTTACAATTTCCCCTTTTTGCTTTTGAACAGCTAGTACCAGGTTTGCCATGTTCTGCAGGGCCCTTGCAAACAGGACGGCAACCAAGGCAATAGCAAACAAACAATACTGCCAACTGAGTGAATGGATGCCAAAAAAAGGCTGACATTTTCTCAGATTTTGATAACATGTTGCTGCAATGGGGCGCCTAAAATGCACGCAGCACATACCATCAAAATCCTCACAGCCATGTCCTTGAACCAACAACAAAAAGCAGTGGCAATTTTGACTCACATTCTGAACTGCCTACCAAACAAGGTGATTTAACTCTTTAATGCTTTCCCTGCTGTTACTCTGGATAAGAGAAGAACCGCTGCGACACGTTCCCATCATAGCTTCCTACTACATTAGCATCTACAGAAAGACAATTATCGACAAAGTGTAAACAATATCAGCTTCTTTTGGATTAACATTATACATAGATGGAAGGACACACCAAACAAGAACTGGTTCAGTCAAAAAGTTCGAAACATCGCATGCCTTCTCTGAACATACCTCTGGGGTCATTCCCCTCATTCCCTCTCTTTTTTATGCAAAGAGAAACACTTTTACCATAACAGAGAAGCCCCTATTTACATCTCTGAGCCCGGACACAAACCGCAGCTGTATGCGCCACCAGGCTCAGGGCAGGAATCATTCATGCAGTTACATAGCTGTATATCACTACAAGTGTGCAGACACCTATTAAACACTAGATAACCATGTTTATCTTTCCTAGTTTCCTTCACAATACCCAGCTGTTCTCTCATCTCTTGTTAGGTCAAATATTCTCCAGCTTCCTCTCCTATATCTCTCTTCAGACATTCTCTATCCTCTTTTTTGCTTGTTAATTGCGACAAGGCAAAGGTTGTGTGTAGCTGGGTGACCACGACCTGATTTATGTTACAATCAACTAAACACCGAATACAGGAAAAAAAGGTATGTGAGACATAAGGCAAACATCAATAAGGTGGTTAAAGATAATTATAATAAATCCTGTAATACTTTTGAGTCATGGCCCAAAGTTTCCCAGCCGTGAGAAGAGACCAAAGGCCTCCCGCCCCTGGCTCTGTTGCAGATCTTTGTTTTAAGGCTTGTAAGTTTTGTATACTTTTGTAAATTAATTCACAGTGGTCACTCAGATTCACATAACACATCCTATCAAAGTCTTCACACTTGTGTCCCTGTGCTAATAATAAAAATCAATAGCAACTCGGTTCTGTAGCGACATATGATGGACAGAATCAACATCTGTTAATAAGCCAGGAAAAAAATAGTATTTGTGGTATTACTTTGTTTAGCAAGCTAGCAGCCTAATTTACTAAGCAAGTTAAGAGCGTGTACTATTCTTACAGAAGAGATTAGAGAAGCAAAAATGTGTTATGCTGCATTCCAGAACTCAGCCTGAGAATTACAGTCTGCTGTGAGTTCTGCGTTACAATCATTTGACACATGTTGGGGTTGCGATTGTGAAAGTTGCCCGTTTACAGTTTTCATTGACATTATCACAGCTAGTTGTTTTAAAAGCAACCCTTGAGCTTCCTGATGTTCGACTTGCTGCAAAATATTCTGAAGCCAATCAATCAAGTTAGTATTAAAGTTAGTGACTCTCTAGGACCCTGCAAGACTGTGGCAAGACTCCCGCACCCTGACTGCCTTAATAGCCATTCCTTCATTTGCAAACAGTTGTCCCTGGCATACCTTGCCTGGGTCACAGAATCGGCACAGTTAATTGCTCCAGCCAACTGCTCACAGTTAACAGCAATTCCCCGATTAAGGTTTTCAGTCAAGGCCACTACAGGTAGCTCACAAAAATCAGATAACCACATCATATACTGTATCACTTAGTACCATACAAAGCAGTAACTTCCAATCATGCAGTGTGAGTGTATAAGGCTCTGCCATCACTTCAAGAAGGGACATAGCAAATGTATTATGAATCCTCCCTTCCCCCACTGCTTTGCTTAACCCTTTAACAGCCTCGTATTGCACAGGCTGCCACTCTGCAGGTTGATTTGTCTGACAAAATACTGAACATGCCCTAGCGACTCCCCAAACCCATCACTGAAGTGTTTCCCACTTGCATTCCTGCCACCAATCCCTCAGACCCCCTTTCACCCTCCCCCAAAATACAATCAATGCATCGGGAGAGACAAGGGGGTGGTGGAAAGGTCTAGCTCCTTTTCCAGATCTATAGGACCTGGATCAAAAGGTTTATCAGTGTCAATAAAATCATTGTCCGAGCTGTCCTGTTCCCGTGCTTGGTCCTGTGTTGTGAGGGTCGCTGCAGTCAGTGACAGAAGCTTTGGGGGCAGAGGAGGTGTGGACAGAATCGCCATCGCTGACGGTGTCTTGAGAAGAGCCGCGCTGTCGGTGGAATTTACAGCTTCCTCTGGTTTAGCACCGCTAGTAGAATTAGTCCACCCTTGGCAAAGAGTAGTCAGGATTTGCCACCAAGATGTTAAATGCATTCCCGACACGGAGCTCCCCTCCACGGCAGCATCATACAATTGTCTGCTGTCTGTACACACTTTCATTCTTTCCAAGTCTCTAAATTTTCTTGGCTGCTCACCCGTCTCGATGCATACAGGTGTTATCCTCGGGGTTTAGGTTGTCCGCCTGGTCCAGACAGCAAGACGATCGTTCAGCCAAGCCGTCTCCTCCGGAACGCAGCCCTCTTCCACGAGCTGGCTTTCTTCCGTCCTTATTCTTCCAAGGCTTCGGGACACCACCATAGGGGTCACCATTTGAGGAGACTGAGGCACGGACTCCCGGATCTGACTAGAAGACCCTTTATGAGTCCATATACGTCTCCTCTGGGGACGAAACCTGATTCCCCGTTACGGATTTCCCACAGCTCACCTCTCAACTCCAGAGGGATTTCTGGCCGGCTCCTGCTTCCTTTCAGCAGATCGTTCAAAGTTCTGTGGGATTCACTGCATGTCGCTCAGATAGGCGATTCGAGAGCCCTTCACTTTAGATCCTAAAACGTATCACGTCGGGGTCACCAATTTGCGGCGAATGAAGAGACGGGACGCAGCCTGATGCAAGCAAATGTCAATTTATTGTACAGAAGCACGCGTTTTTATACACTTTCAGAAGCTGCGCGTTTTAAACTAATTGGTTCTTGAAGCTAAGCCTTGCATCCTAGGCAATCCCTGATTGGTGGTTAACTACCAGCAATTAACCGCAAGGTGTTACCTTTCCTTGGCGCCATCCGTCTCCCACTCCCCTGTGCTCTGCAAACATGCCTCATCATGTTAATTGTTGTCTAGACAAGCTCGAGCACATTCCCCTCAGCTAACTGATTGCCGCGCATGGTCCTAGTTTCCAGACCGCTCCTGCAACTCTGAAAGAGATGAAAGCAGAATGACAAACTACCACTTCTGCTTTTGCTGCCCTGTCGGCAGAAGTTGAAGGCGCTAGAGCAAAAGACTCTGCTACTGCTATGACATTCTCGGGATCCTCGCTCCCAAAAGCCAAAAGAAAGGACAGGGATGCATGGTGTGTAGCAGCAGTGCGGCTAAAGCGCCAAGAGCCAAAGGAAATGAATCTGCCACCGCTTGAATCTCCCGGTCCATGTTGGAGAGAGAAATACCCGGAACGCACGCATAACGTCTCGACAGAGGACAGCTTCTATCCACCTCTGCCTCTGTCCACGCCTCCATCACCCCAATCGGCATCTGCAGAACGTCACTGTGGTTTGGAGAATGTACAGCTGCAAGATCTCATGAAAAAATTGGAGCAACTTGAGACATGGATGCTAGAATTGGCACAGCCTGCTCCTATAGCACTGCCACTATCTCCCTTCTCTATTAATCCTTTTTCACAGGGTGGAGGAGGGGAGAGTGGCTCTGGGGAGACATTAGCAGCGGGACCGTTACCACCGCTGGTTCCAATGGGAGGCATGGGGGGTAATTGTAATCCAACACGTCGATGGTGGGGAGTCATTTGGGATGCAATTATAGAGGGGCAATTTGGGCCGATGGCATTTGCTGTGATAGTAACACCACAGGGTAACGAGTGGGAACCTTTAGACTGGAAAGTAATCAAAGAAGCGGAATTAGCAGTAACACAATATGGGTTTAAATCTCCATATACTAACTCAATAATTCAGCATATTTTCACAGCAAATTTATTAACTCCATATGATGTGCGTATGGTTGCACAAGCTTTGTTAACGGCTTCTCAGCAGATACAGTTTTTTCAACGCTGGCAGGCAGCGAGTCATGCTGCTGCGGCCACGCCACGTCAGCAGGGGGATCCGCTGTTTGGAGTGAATGCCCAAATGCTTTACAGGTGCCCGCCCCTTCGCTAACCCTTAGTGGCAAGTGGGATTCCAACCCAAGGTGTTACGATTAATGCAGGAACTAGCTCTGAAAACGATTTTTGCCCTCCATCATGACAAAATAGCACCAGCATTTACGGGGATAGAACAGGGACCTATAGAATCTTATCCAAAATTTATAGACAGACTGCATGCCGCTCTCATGATTAATCCTGATCTGAATGAGGATATGAAAGCAAAGTTTCTTGATATGCTTGCTTATGATAATGCTAATGAGAGAACTAAGAAAGCTTTAAGCCTCCTGCCACGTGGGTCATCAGCTGTCCAGCTGTTGGAGGTGGCAGAAAGAATGATTGATTGATCAGGAAAAAACTGCCTTTATGGCTGCCGCGGTAGGAGCTGCAGTGAAGCCGCTTGTGCAAGGTAAAAATAATAATGGGAGGCAAGCTAGGAGATGTTTTAATTGTGGCAGGATGGGACATATTAAATCACAATGTCATGTTCCAGGCTCACAGCAAAAGAAATGGTGTGTGCAGTGTTGGGAAGATAATCATAACACCAGTGATTGTCGGAAAAAGGGGAACGAGACACGGAGCACGTCTCGCCCTTGTGGTACGACACAAGTCCAGGGTGCTTGGACCGCTGCTCCACCGCCACCTCCGGAAGCACCAGAGTGGACCTGACAAGAGCAGTAGCTATTACTCTTACCGACACCACAGTTCAATTGGTTGATTCAAATCTTGTGGGACCTTTGGGACATGGTGTGAGTGCCTTATTAATCAGATGTTCTTCAGTATCTAGGAAAGGTATTTTTGTAGTCCCAGGACCTATTGAAGGACGGATTAAAATAATGGTTTACACACTAACTCCCCCTATAACTATTAAGGAGGGATCAAAAATTGCTCAATTAATTCCTTTTGAAGCAGAAGTGCCTAAGGCAGAACAAAAGACAAGGGCTGTAGAAGGTATTGGATCCTCCGGTCAGCCTGGTGTTTTGCTAGCCATGCACATCAGTCGGGGAAAACCGGAGGAAGAAACATAACTGAGACACCCTAGTGGACAAGTGTGCAAATTGCAGATGATTATAGACAGTGGAGGTGATGTAACGATTGTACCTTTTCTTAAGTGGTCTAGGCGGTGGCCTCTAATGCCAGCGGGTACCGGCATTGTAGGGGTTGGTGGGACTCAAGCTACCTTTATCAGTAGAGGCGTAATTGCATTTATGTTCTCTGATGGTAGGGTAGTAACTACATGTCCCTACATAATGCACCTGCCTGTGGCACTAATTGGAAGAGATCAGCTGAAAACTGATGATCCAGTTTGGATTGATCAGTGGCCGCTAAAGCAAGACCGGCTGCAGATTGTCAATAATTTGGTGCAGGAACAATTAGATGCTGGGCACATCGTGCCTTCACCTAGTCCATGGAACACCCCAGTTTTTACAATCCCAAAGAAGTCTGGGAAATGGCAGCTGTTACATGACTACGAGCAACCAGTGCCGTTATGTGTGATATGGGCGCCTTACAACGCGGGCTACCCTCTCCGGTTATGCTACCGGAGGATTGGGATTTGGTGATTATCGATTCAAAAGACTGTTTCTTTACAATTCCTTTACATCCACAGGATGCTGAAAGGTTTGCTTTTACAGTGCCATCGATAAATAAAGCAGAGCCAGCGAAAAGATATCACTGGGTGGTGTTGCCGCAGGGAATGAAAAACTCACCTACGACGTGTCAATTGTTTGTTGCCTGGGCTTTAGAACCCATTTGTAAGCAGTATCCTCATTTACTTATCTAGCCTTACATGGATGATATTTCGTTTGCAGGAAAACAGCTGGATTCTGAGCTGTTTTCTCAGCTGAATTTTGTGTCAGCTCACGCATAGTCTTGGAAAAAGGGGGTTGAAGATAGCCCCAGAGAAAATTCAGAAGAAAGGGAGGTGGTTGTACCTGGGCTGGATCATTACAAATGGAATGATTCGACCTCAGAAAGGGAAAATTAACACAGCAATAGAAACATTGTCTGATGTGCAAAAATGAATGGGAGATGTCCAGTGGGTTCGTAATATCTGCGGAATTACGAACGATGATCTGAAACCATTGATGCCGCTCCTGGGAACATCTGCACAGGCTCAGGAGCGCCGCCAATTGAATGAGGATCAGCAACAGGCATTGCAGGTGATCACTAATAAGATGGTAACAACTTATGCTCACAGTCGACCAGACAACCAAGCTCTTTCGTTGATGATAATTAACTCAGGAGGTGAGCGAGAACACCCATTAGGGATTATTATTATCCAGCTGGGAGAAGGGAAACTGCATTTACGAATTTTGAAATGGGTTTTTCTCCCTTTCCAGCCCAGGAAGACAGTGGTTACACACCCTGAATTGTTTTCACAGCTTATTATCAAAGGGAGGCAGCGAATTGCAGATATCTCAGGCCTCGAGCCGACTATTACATATGTACCTGTGTCTCAACTTTATTTGGACTGGCCGTTGTCTGCTTCAACAGAATTTCAAATAGCAGCTGCTGATTTTTTGGGAACTCTCACTAGCACTTACCCTTCAGACAAACTTTTGCCGTTGTGATCTCATCAGCGCATTGAACATTTGCCTTTGCGATCGGAGGTTCCTTTAAAAGGGATAACTGTTTTTACTGATGCTGGGTGAAAATCTCAGAAAGCTGCAGTCACCTGGAAAGTAGGAGAAACCTGGGAACATAAACTGCTCCCTGGGGTGACCGGAGACTCTTTACAGACTTTAGAACTCCGAGCTGTTACTTGGGCATTTCAGCACTGGTTTCGAGAACCCGTTAATGTAGTATCCGACTCATTATATGTTGTGGGCACGGTACAGCGTTTGGAACATAGTATGGTGAAACCTGTGTGAAATCCTGTATTGTTTACTCTGTTGTTACAATTGTTAACGCTTTTGAACCAGCATCGGGATGAATATTTTATTGTGCATATTCGCAGTCATCAGAAATACGGAGGTCTCGCGTTAGGTAACGCTCGGGCTGAGCAGCTTGTCGCTCCAGCCTGGACAGGTCCTGTTGTTAAAACCTTTGAACAAGCTAGGTTATCACATGAGTTTTTTCACCAGTCAGCAAAAGTGTTGGCCAGGCAATTTCACATTCCTGTGGCTGATGCTAGGGAAATTGTACAGTCCTGTCCTGATTGGCAGAAAGCAGGAGCTGGCCTTGGTTTGGGGGTGAACCCTCGGGGACTCCGACCCCTACAATTTTGGCAGATGGATGTAACTCGTATCCCAGAGTTTGGCAGGCTTAAATATGGGCATGTTTCAATTGATACCTTTTCCCTAGCGCTCTGAGCAACGGCGCAAGCTGGTGAAACAGCACGGCATGTAATTAAACATGTGCATGCTGCCATTATGGCACTTGGAGTGCCTGCACAAATCAAACCTGATAATGGCCCGGCCTACACTTCTTGGAACTTTACTCTTTTTTGCCAGCTTTGGGGTATATGTCATATCGCAGGCATACCACACTTTCCCACGGGACAGGCCATTGTGGAATGAGTACATCAAACACTGAAAGCGCTTTTGCAAAAACAAAAAGGGGAGAGGTACTGGGTCCGGCAGAGCATCTTGTAAAAGCGATATACGTATTGAACTATTTATGGTTTACAGGTGATAGAAATGAACCGCCAGTAATAATGCATAGTTTGTGTTTGAGATCTGGGGTAAACCAGTGTGGAAATAGTGTTTTTGGCCAATACCGAGATGTCGCTACAGGAGAATGGAAAGGACCTGCGGAACTAAAAATGACGGGGCAAGGAAATGCTTGCGTTTTTACAGATACCGGTGTTAGATGGATTCCGAG